>NW_026555341.1:14234749-14567681 GCF_029017545.1 Prosopis cineraria | reverse complement strand
TTTCTTAATATTTTCAAAAAATATTCAACAACAAACATTATTAGTTATTTAAAACTTTACTCTCCGTTTTTATTTGTACAAGAAAAAAAATTGTATCACACATTTAAGAAAATTAAATTAACTATATTAATTATGTCAAAAAAATAAAAGAATTGGACTATAATACCTTTATTAATTGTATTAATTAAGCCTTCATTAATTTTCTGTTATATCTATAAATGATAAAATTATGAGAGGTAATTTAAAAAATTTACAATAAATGTCTATTGAAAAATGTGATTTTGCTTATATAAAAAAAATTAAAAAATGATAGTTTCTTTTATATATAGAAACAAAGGGAGTATTTAGGAGTGCAAATTGAGAGTCTTGGAGAGGTTTTTGAGTGCTAAGTAAGAGCTAAAGAAATTTTATAAATTATAAATCTAATCCTAATTTTTTGAGTTTATTCAAACTAGCTTGTTTAGCTTTGACTTAAATTACCAACTTTACTCAAAGACACGCAAGCCTTCATCTTCATGTTGCATAATGCAAAACCATCCGTCTCGCACTTTGATTACCATATTTTTGGATAAGTCAGCTATTGGCTAAAAAAAATCTCATAACCAAAAATTATGGACTAAATTTTGAAAATTTGATAGTATGATCGATTTATTTGATATATAGGATTTTATCATTAATATACAAGAGTTTATTATTAAAAATTAAAATTTTACAAGGGGTTTCTTATTGATATATAATGATATATCATTAACAAATGTAATAAATTAGCCACAATGTAAAATTTAATAATATTGAACTGTTTTTTTTTTTTGCTTCTATAACATGAATTATGTTTACAAAAGCCCCTATTCCTTATTGATTTTTTAATCATTAGAAACGAAATAATGAATTTGTTACATTGCAACGTAGTAGAATATATGGGAGAGATGAAGAATTGAAGATTCTATATGTGAAACTATTCCTACAAAACAATATTCAAATATTATCAAAATTTTAGACATTAGAATGATTCAATGCATTTAAATTTTTTTGTGCTTCTTTCAAGGACAATATTTTTTTTAAAAAAAATGAAGGGTATATATGTAATTTAGACCTTAAACTATAGGTTTACAAGCAATTTGATCCCTAAACTTATATTTTATATATTCTGAATCTTAAACAATTAAACTTGGAACAACTTCACCATCATTAAATTAAAAGAAATGTCCATAACTTTTTTTAAAAAATAGGGCTTGATGTTCAATTTTCTTCAAAGGAGAATGGAAAAGAAAGGGGGAGTGAAATTTGAAAAAAATTGTACATCAAGCTCCCTTTTTTTTTCTAAAAAAAAAAGTAACGAATGTTTCTTTTAATTTAATGGTAGAAGTGAAATTATTCTAAATTTAATTATTTAAGATTAAAATATACTAAATACAAGTTTAGAGTCCAAATCACTTCTAAACTTATAGCTTAGAATTCAAATTGTAAATTAATCCAAAATAATAATGGCTTATACATGTTCGGTCATTTAACTTACCTAATATTATGTTTTGATTTTCATCAAGTCCCCAGTCTAAGATGGGTTAAATAAACTCACATATTTAACCTAGAACCCACGGTGGTTTATCCCATCTAATTTGTCTAATTGAAATCATTAATGCTCTGATTGATTAAACTATATATGAAATAATATATTATGGAGAGGGTAGAGACTAGGGAGGGAGGAATTTAGTTAGTTCTCCTATTTAAATAAGTACTCCTTTTACTACTTTATACTCCATCCAGTTTAAAAATATAATACACTTTTTAAGGGGCTAAATGTTAAAAAATGTAAGGCATTTTTAATCATTTGAAGTGTAATTATTACTTTTTTTTCAAAAGTGCCGTTATTGATAATAATTTTATATTTATTGTAGGGTGTTTAATAGAAGTAAATATGAAAAGATAGAATTAGTTTGAAAGTAGGTAATTACTTTATCAAAGGGTGAAATTCGATTAAAAATACTTTATAGTTTTAAACAGGGAGAGTATAAAGTAAAATTTAATCAATTTCATGTTTATTTAAAAATATTAGTTATCTTTAGAATTGTAAAAAAAAAAAATATAACTTTTTAAGTTTATCTTTATTTACAATTAATAATCATAATAAATTACTGTTAGCAATTCAAACCATGCATGATAAAAAAAAATAAGGATAAAATTAGGAGAAAATACATGATTTGACAAAATAAAGAAGCTATAGAGCCACAAATAATTGTGGACTTCGAGAAACTAACCCCATAAACATGCTTCTCTCATACTTATCAAAAGTCACTTTCAAGTTAAATGCAACTTGAACATCATCAACTTGAGTGGCTTCTTCCGATTTGATCACATTTCTCTAAAGCTTGCCTTGTGTCTTTCTCATTCCATACTCTCAAGCTACTCAATATCCATACCCCACATAGAAGAAAAGCTTCACATTTGTTTCATACCATTTTTCTCACCATCCACCAACTTCTCTTCCCCTATAAATATACAAAACTTCTATTCACACAACTTAAAACCTATGACATACATTCATTGTCTTGTTTTCTTATATAACACCTTAAAAATGAGAAGAAATTTTCAATCTCTTCAATTATTCCTTTTCTCATTGTATCTCTTACTAGGTCTGTCCAAACCCGACCCTGACCCGCTTCAAGACTATTGCATTGCAGATACAAAAAAGCCCCAAGCCCTTTATCTCAATGGAGCTCCATGCATTGACCCAGAACTAGCCACTTCATCTCATTTTGCCACATCCTCTTTGTCCAAGCCTGGGAACACAAGCACTAGCCAATTCGGGTTTAATGTCATCCTCACCAACATTGCTAATCTTCCTGGGCTTAACACCTTAGGCCTGACCTTGGCTCGAGTTGACTTAGCAGCCAATGGAATCGTGCCACCTCACTCCCATCCACGAGCCTCGGAAGTGACCACTTGCCTCCAAGGCACACTCCTCGTGGGCTTTATTGACACATCAAATCGGGTTTTCACACAAAATCTAAAGGCTGGTGAGTCTTTTGTGTTTCCCAAGGGTTTGATTCATTTTCTATACAATGTTGATCCTAGAAAGCCTGCCTAGCTGTTTCTGGGCTTAATAGTCAAAACCCAGGTGCCCAAATAGCATCAATTGCTACGTTTGCCAGTAAACCAGGGGTTCCTGATGAAGTGTTGGAAAAGGCTTTCCAGATAAGTCGACGAGAAGTGGAAACAATCCGTGAAAAACTTGCAGGCTAATTAATTAAAAATATAATATTGTATCTGATTTATGTCTTATGATAATGCCCAAACACTATTATGTTTGTATTATTGATCCTAGCAATTGCGTGACTTGGGATCCAAATGAGAAGGTTTGGAATGTGATGGTTTATTGGCTTTATATTTAAAAAAAAATGGAAAGAGACATTTTAACGGTTATTTGTTTAATTAAACTATTAATGGCTTAATCCCATTCATATACTAAGGTCCCGTGAAGGAGTTCAGTATGTATGTTTGTCTTTTACCCCCACTTGAATCGACATGTAACAAATCTTAAACAATTGATCAATTAATTAATTGGATCAATTTTACTGTGAAATATTAAAATAGTTAAATTTAAATACATAATTAGATAATCAATTTTATTTTGACTGCTACACGATACACCCAAAGTGAACTGCATCCAAGTTAATTGCATGCAATTCATTTAGGTTGAATTACTCATAAATCTATTAATTAATTAAGTTAAAGTCCCAATTTGTAGTGAACGGATTCTCATCACAATTACACATGACTAATAAAAAAGATAATTATGCTATTCATTACCTAATTAATCAAAATGATTCATACACATCCCCTCCGATCTTTAATATAAGGAAAATTTAATCAATTTCATACTTATTAAAAAATGATAATTATATTCTTAAATTTGTTAAAAAACTATGTAACTTTTCAATTTTATTATTCTTTGTAATTAATAATCATAATAAATTATTGTCTAGGAATTCAAACTATAGTAAATAAATAAATAAGGAATAATAAAATTAAAAGAAAAAAATATTATTACTCTAATAAAAAAAATTTCAAAGTTATTCAAATATTAAAATGGAAAGGAGTAAAGCGAGAATAATAATTTGAGCCTCTTGTGACCATTCTCACTCCTATGTTTGTCATGAGATAGGCTGTTTCTCTCTCATTACCTCTCATTTCTTAATAAATGCATTATTGGGTCATTTATTAATTTAAGTTGTTGAATCTCTCAATTATTATAATTACTAATTCGTGATAATAAATCAGACTTTTACACTATATTATTGAATTTGGTAACTGTATTTAATACAGGAACTTAATTATTGAAATTTAAATTAATGATTTTAAGTTTACATTTCATTTAAAATAATTAAATAAATGAGTTTATCAAATTGATAATATAAATTTCAATGATATAAATAATTCAGATATTTAATATTTATAATCACCGAATCCAAATTTCATTATATAAAATATGAACTCAATTTCGTAAGCAAATAAAAGAAATTGGATTTGAATTGGCTTTTATAACGGCTAGGGGCTGGGGAAGTCAACTTTGGTAAACCGGGAGAGGTAGCCATTAATGACTTCTTATTGTACAGCTGTCCCACGTTTGTAGCACATTGGTCCAGCGTGTAACACGTCTTTACTTCTTTTTTTTAAAAAAAAAAATTCCTCAAGAGTTCTTTTCTAGGCATATTCGGGGACAACATATGAAAGAAAAATGCGTCACAATGACAATTGAAAATAAAATTTCATATATAAAGTCGTTGAATATTCCTTCCCTTGAAATGCTGATAAAATGAATTGAAATGCTAATTATCTCATTGACTTGAGCTAACTTTATAATAATAATAATAATAGTAATGAAAATAGATTGTCTAGGGTCATTAAAGTTATGTACATGAAGTTCATATCTAGTAATTATATTTTGGGATCCTCTATTTTTAGTTGTTATTTTATTAGATTAAATGATAAATAATCCTTAAATTATAGTGCCAAATGCGTCTAGAACCTTAAATTTATTTTTTGTATAGCATTTCTCTTCAATTTTTACAAGCAATGCAATATGACTCTAACCATTATTAAAAGTTAACTTTAACTTATAGTTAATAGACATGATAAAAAAGATCTAAAAAATTATAGAAAATAACAAAAAAAAATTAATTACAAAGACCTAAAAAATTATAGAAAATAATTAAAAAGATTTTATTTGTCTTTTTTTGGGTAATTTTGAGATTATTTTTTATCATTTCTAGCCAACTAATAGTTAAATTTAACTTTTGTTAATGATCTAAGTCATCTTGCACTCTTTTCAAAAGTTAAATTAAAATATTATTCTAAAAATAAATTTAAAATCTCATATATTTCTGAACTTATACTTTAACAGCTAATTTGCTCTCTTATCTTATTTTATTTTACTAAATTGTCAACAAACTTTGCAACATTTAATTATACTATAAGGGACTTATGTATAATTTATCTTTGTGTTTCAAATAAACAATATATAGATGAAAAAATCTACATTGGACTAACTGGTTCAATTAGAAAAATCAATAAACGGATACCTAATTAATCTATTATTAAAAGGAAAAATTAGGAACTAGTTTAAACCAATGTAAGATCAATTGAATCGGCTTAGATATTTAATTTGGTTTAATATTGGTTTGATTTTTCTATCATAATTCAATTATATTGAAGTGAGAAAGAGAATTGTAGGTCAAGATTACTAATTAAAAAGAAGATAAAGCTTTACACGTAGAACAAAGCCATTGATAAAAGCTCAATTTATGTGGGGTCCAACAAAACCACGTGAGGGAGAGGTTCCTCTAACCTAAAGGGAAAGTCCTGGAAGTAACTTCAATCTTCTTCATCCCCACCAGCGTTGCCACGTGGCAGTGTATATATTCTTTCCTTCGTCCTTTTCCACTTTAATTTAATCCTATCTTCCCTTGGAATCACAGAGAACCCATGAATTATATCACAACTCAATCATACTCTCCATCGGTGCCAACCAAACTCTCTTTTTTATTGTATTTTTAGTGTTGTATTAAAATTCAATTCAATTTCATTGATTCAATTAATAAATCATTAAATTAATGACCTGTCTGCTTTTATAAATATTTTGTTCAGTGTGAATATAATTCAACTACAATTTTAATTATTACTTAATTATTCAATCACTTCATTGACTTATTTAATAACAAATCTTTTTATTTTTTGAAAAAAAATACAACCATTAGTCCTTATATTTTTAGGATATTTAAGTATTCATCTTTATATTTTTTTCATTACTTCAAATCAAGTTTCATATGTACACTATATTAGTTCATAAATTTTTAAATATAACCCTAAGAACTTAGAGAAAATTAGTTCAATGGCTCTCATAAATTATGGATGGGATTATTAAATATTTTAAAATATGATTCATTCATAAAATTAATTAGATGTATTTTTCTTTTGTATTCTCAGAATAAATTTATAATTAAAATAGAATATATTTGATTTAACCAATCTTTAGCTGATTAGGTCTTTTATTTTTATCATCAAAAATCATATTATGTGTGCTCCCTCTCAAATTATCATCTCTGAATATTTTTTTATTATATTTTTGATCTAATTTTTCTAGATTATCATATTCATCTCTCGTACAGTGCTTTTCTTCATCAAAATTTTTGATCTAATTTTTCTGAATCACCGTCTTCATCGCAGAGCTTTTTCTCTCTCTCCCTCTCTGTTCTTCCCAGATATTACAAAGAGGATATTAGACATTGAAAAGGAAATTTTATTACTAATCTGTGATATTATATGACTGTATATTAATGATAAACAAATTGATAAGTTTTCACTCATGTAGCTTATATATTAGTGATATATAATAGTATATCACTAATATACTATCGTAGATCAACATAACCAGACAATCAAACATAAACTTGTTTATAATTGATATATAATCATATATTAATGATGTATTATCGTAGATCAGTAACACAAAAAAATATAATTATTTTCCCAAAACATATCAAACAAAATCTTAAAAAATCTTTGCTTGAACTCTGGCTTTTGTAACAGAGTTTAATCAGACTTTCTCACCTTGGATCTACAGCTTTAGTGTGGCTTTATGTAGAAGTTGCAGTTTTGGACTTCCTCATCTCGCATTTGTGATTTTTCAACCTGAATTTGTAGCTTCCAGTCTACCTCGCCTCGCCTCGTGTTCTTACGGTCTCCTAGTTGAATCTCTAACTCGTTTATCCATTAGTGTGAGATGTTTCGTTGCCTACTGTCAGTTTCTTCATCGTCGTAATCGAGAATGCAGTGTCATCTCTACGTCTTCAAGTGGGTGAAAATGAAACCAGTGTGAAAAAGGAGAACCAGGGTATTGTGATATTTAAGGGTGATTTTATCTTTTGTATTAAAGGTAAATTAAAAATGGCCATTATTTTAATTTAAAAAAAAGTGAGTTATTAATTTTATTTAATCATATAATGTTGGCTAAATTTGCTAAAGCCTCAAGAACTTAACACTATCACTTTTTATTTTGGCTTGTTAAAATTATATTGTATTGTATAAAAATAAACACTATGTAAAAAATAAGTAGAACATTAAATTATAATTCTTAAACAAGAAACGGATGACCAACGGTGACAGAAAAACAAAAAAATTAATGGTTATTTTTCTTATACAATATACATCTAATCATAATTTAACCAGCTCAACAATAAAATTGATAATGTCATTTACTCCTTCATTAAAAAATATAAAATATTTTTAATTGAATCCCACCTCGCAATAAAGTAATTATCTACTTTTAAATTAACTTAATTTTTTTATATTTATCCCTATTAAACACCTTATAATAAATAAAAAATTATTTATCAATAGAGATACTTAAAAAAAATGATTACATCTTAAAAAGTTAAAAATATCTTATATTTTTTAATATTTAATTTTTTAAAAATATTTTATATTTTTAGAGGGAGGGGTATATATATCAACAAATTTAACTCTGTTAACAACACTAACGTTGAAAATATAGAAACTATAATTAAAACGCGCTAACACTACAAGCAGCAACAATTATATTATCCCTTGATTTTTTGTCGATTGAGGATTCCCTAGAAAGATAAATTCAAACTAGATTGAAATGATTTGGTAAAAAAAAAAACTAGATTGAAATGAAAGAATGCAGCAACTCTGTTATTATAATTACTACTATTATTCTCCACTTTGTTTCGTAGATGCAATGATCAATGGTCCCATAACAAACAACTTAATCCCACCTCTGTAGAAAAATTCAGATTGTAACAAGAACTCCATCCCCAGAAGAAGAAGAAGAATTGGAAATTTAATACATGAAAATTACACGAAAGAATCTAAACAAAAAATGAAATATAAACCCACTCTCCTCTTCTCTCCCTTCAATCTCTCCTGAAATGTGTTCTAATCCATCTCTGTACACAGCTAATCAAAGAATAATAATCTGGACAGTAACTGTAAACAAATTATCTATCAAAGAATCATAACAAATCATTCGAATACCCAACCAGAATCGAAGAAAACAAGCCCCATTGTTGATCCTTTCCACTGTTCTGAGGCTTGAACAGATCATAAGGCTCCCAGAGACTATCCAGAGGACAAGGCTGCTTGGCATCGAGCCTCGCCCATGGCTTCCCTTTCCCACTCCAATGCAAGAGACTCACAGGACCAGAATGAAGCGACCTGCAAGTTCCCTTCACGTTATCTCCACCTAGACCGTGTTGATTCCACCTATGATCAATAGCCTCAACGTTTCCTGCAAAAACCAGCAAGAATGGCGGAAGCGAACCCAGATCGTAAATCCTCTTCGTCTTCTGCAACTCCATCCACGTCTCGATCCTCCTCCTGTAATTCCCCTCTCTCCATTTCCCCAAATCCATCACCATCACGCCCGTGTTGAAATAGCAAGGGCTTCTCGACGCGAAGACCCGAGAAAGAACCGGCTCCGACCAGAACGTGTCGGTGAAGTACTTGGTGAAGTTGGCGTGGCAGTATTCCGGCGCTCCGATGACTCGATTCCCGGTGAGATTTACGTTCCAGAGCTTCTCAATGTCGTCGACGACGATCACGTCGGAGTCCAGGTAGATGACCCGGTCAACGCAGGGGTCAAGGATATCGCCGAGGTAGTTCCTCGCGTAGTTCAGAGGGTTCTCTAGGGCTTCGCGAATGGAGGATGAGATGAGGTTGATGACGGTGTCTTCCCTGAAGATGTAGACCTTGAAGTTGAGGGAAGGGAAAGTGGATCGGACGATTCGGGTCAGGACCCGTGGACTGGCCGGGTCAAACTCCGCCGCGATGAAGTGGAAGAACACATTTTCGGGGCACGAGGAGTGTTTGAGGACGGAATGAACGGCGGCGATGGAGCCCCGAAGATAACCCGAATCCAAAGTCATAGCTATGTGAACCAGAGACCGATCACAAGACAAAACTGAACCCTTATTTGACGAAACCGGGCACCCGGCTCCATTTCTGTAATCCGGAGCTTCGGCGAATTGAAACAAGCCATCGAACTCCAACCGATCTCCGACAGCAACCCTCGTCGGTAACGACCGAATCCCGAGACAGAGGAGAGGGAATAAGGGGAGTAGCAGCGAAACGACGAGGCTTAACCGGAGAGAAAGCATTCTTTCAGATTCGTTATCCTTGAAAGAGAAAAGAAGTGCGAGATATTGAAGCAAATGAGTACAGAGGAAAGAAACAGAGAGAGTTCTTGAAGTTGGAGCTGACAAAGAAGGTGAAATCGGGTTTACATCTGGCATGAAACGAAATGGGTATGACCAGAGAAAAGCCAGATTGCTCTGATAATATGCTTGACCTTCAATGGCTTCTTCTTCTTCTTCTTCTTCTACCTCTGCGCGTTCTGCAAGAGAGACACGGTTTCGCTATCGGAGAGACAGAAGAAAGAAGAAGGCCAAGGGCCAAAAGGGTAGGGGTAAGGGGGGAAGGAAGGAACAGAGGAAAAGAGAAATTTATTGATGTACTTATACAAGATTCGTTTTACTGTCTCTGTCCATGACTCCCTATTTATTTATTTCTCTTTTATTTCATTTATATTTATTTTATGCCACCCATCATTGGACTCTTCAATATTAGTGTTTTATTTTTTTTTTTCCTCGGCGTCAGTGATAAGAAGAATAATGGTGTAATTTATCTCGGATTTATTGTTAGTGATAAGAAGAAAATAATGTACTCCTCCCAAAATATAATATACTCTCTCCATTAAAAAATAAAAAATATTTTTAATTAAATTTTATTTTAAATAAAAATAGTTACTTATTTTTTAATTAATTATATCTTTTTATATTTATCTCTATTTGATAGGGTGTTTCACCTTAAAAAAAATATAAAGTGATATATTCAATAGGGATACTTAAAAAAAAAAGTAATGAGTATACCTTAAAAAATTAAAAATATTTCATATTTTTTAACATCAAATTTCTTTAAAAATGTCTTATATTTTTAAATGGAGGGAGTAAAACATATTCTAAAAATCTTGCTTTGTATAATATACAAAGTATTTGGTACTCTTTATAATTATTTTTGCAATCTACCCTGTATTGTAATTAGCATCCATCCGTCCTCTTTTTTATTTTTTTTATAGAATTTTTTAAGAAAAATAACAATAAAATTCTTCAAATTATATAAATGATAATCTGTTCTCTTAAAATACTATAATTTTATTAAAGTGACTAGAGACTTCTTTGTCAATAAATTTTAAATTAAAAAGATAATTTTACCTTTATTGACAAGTTATGATTTCTTATTCAATTCTTGTAATTCTTTAAATAAAGTTATTATTCTTCAAACAAAAGTTGTGAATGAGATTTGTTATTTTGAAAACTTAATTTTTAATAATAAAAATTACACTTAAGAAATTATAATTTTTTATTTAACTCTTGTAATTCACTAAATAAAAGTTATTATAATTTAAGCAAAAATTATGATTGGGGTTTTTTTTATAACAAAAATTATACTTGACAAATTATGATTTCTTATTCAACTTTTATGATTTACAGAATGAAAATTGTGATTCCTTAAATGAAAATCATGATTAGGGCTTGTTATTTTCAGTGAAAGTAAAATAGTCTTTTCACTTTAAAATTTATTAACACAAAAGTTTTCAAGATTTTTATTGAAATTATGGTATTTCAAGGGATTAGATTATCATTTATATAATTTTGATAGATTTTATTGACATTTTTTTTTTTTAATTATTATATAGTAAATAAAAAATAAAAGATTAGAAAGATTTATAATAGAAAAAGGTGGACATGGGACTCATAAGGAAAATGAATAATAAATATGGAACTAATATTATAAAATAATCCTTCTGAATTATAATATAAGATATTTTTTAAAATTTTTACTTAATTTAAAATATAAAATATTGATAATTTTTATAATTTTTTTTCAACTATACCTCTACTTCATTTCTTACACTTTTTGAAAAAAAGAATGTATTAAAATTTTAATTATTATTATCAAGATGCTTATATAAAGTATTTAATAAAGGTATAATTAAAAAGATATAAATTTTTTAAAAGATTAAGGTTTTAACTAGAATTTTTGAGAACCATAATACTTTATATAATACTTAAAGTATTATGGTCTAGTGGGAGTAATTTATTTTTACAAAATTATGTATACTAATAAATTTTAAAAATATCCCTAATTTAAGATAACTTTAATTGTGAAATCTAAATAGAGAATAAAATATAATACAAAAGGAAGGATAATATTGAACAAATATAATCAATGAAATCTTAAAATATTTTGTATACTAAGATACTAAATTATTTCCAAACGTATTTTATAAATTGGAATGGAGGGAGTGTATATGTCACAACTTATTTTTTTTTTATATTTATACAAAAAAGAAATACTTTGTGAAAATTAATGAATCTCAATTTCAAATAAAAATTTCCAAAAAAATAAATTATGAATATGAAATCTATGATAAAAATATGTGTGAAACGTGAAACAAAATTTAAATAAAAATTACACAAATTGTAAATTGGTAGGCATACAATGCAGTGATTTTTTTTTTCATTTCTAGAATTTTAATTTATACTTAAAAATAAATTCTACAAAAATAATTTGATGTTTATTTTCAACATGTAAAAGGTAATAAATTTTTTAATAAAATAAATTATTTATTCTTTCACCATGTAAAAGAGAAATATATCATCAAAAATAAATTGCTAATTGAAATAACTTCTAATATACATAATCAAAAAAAAGGTGAATCTGACTCTTATGGACTAATACTTCTAAAGCCTTCAACCTTAAAATTAGTTATTTCTTGAAACAAATATTTATTAAATGGGCTCAAGGCCAAACCTAAAAAGCCATTTTTTAAATTTTTTAAAAAAATTAAGTTTGATATTGTAATGTTATATATTCATTGTTTAAAATATAAATTATAATATTTTAAAATCCAAAATAAGTAATATAAATCATCATTTTAAAGTACAAATCCTTATTCTAATGCCACCCCAGCCTGAACTTATTTTTATATTACAACTGAAAGTTAATATCCCATGCATTACACGAGTATAAAATTCTAGTTATACATCTATTTCATTTACTATTTGTTTTGCAAAAATATTTTAAAATTTGAATTATTAATATCAAAACACTTATATATAATATTTGATGTGAACATAAAAAATTTTGTCAAGAGATGAAAATTTTACCTATTTTTTAAAATCATGAAATAATTAATAATAATTTATATTATGTTGTGGAGGGAGTAACTTGATTTAGGCGCTATACAAGTAGAATTCACAATCTATTTTTGAAAATAAATAAAAATATAAATGACATCATGTTTTAATTTATATATTCATAGAATTATAAATGTCATGCTATTTACATATGGTGAATTTGTAATAGTGTGGTGTAGGTTGAAATTCATGCAGACCTCTTAAAATTTTTTTCTTATTTTTATTTATTAATTCTAGTGCGGTTCTTTAATGAAAGATGTAAAAATTTAAAAAACAATTATGCTATTCATAATTTATAAATAGGGTAATAATTATAATAAATTTTATATTATACATAAATATAAATTTTCAATAAAAATAAAAAATATATTTTTTACGGTAGCATGATAATATATAATTAAAAATATATATTATATTTTTAAATAATAAAAAAATCATATTCACCATATTTTAATTGAAAATCAAATAAAAATATGAATACTTTTCTTGTGGGAATGTTGGGATATGAGATGTGGATGAATATAACAAAATAACTTGATTTTCCGAAACAGATATCCAATAAGGAATTTGGATGTCTATTCTTTCTCTTTTTACATTTTTGGCCGTTGTTTACTTTAAAGACGGCGTAATTCTTATTTATTTATTGAATACGTAATGTGTCCAACAACACAAACAATGTCTCTTTGCAGAGAATGGCAAATTTAAATAATTATCTGATTCCCATATATTTTTCTCAATATAAATCCAAAATTTTAACTTTTTCTTTAGAAATAGTAAGTGACATCGTTACCTATTAAATAACTTTACCTGAATTCAAAAAATGAGTAATAGAACTGGAAAGTTCCAAAGAGACCAAAAGCATAGCAACAAGATGACAGGTGTGAACAGAGAGAGAGACATGTCCGTGGGCATCACAAATACAGTCTTTCATTATTTGGCGTACTCCAAAAATCATAATTATATTGTCCCAAGAAGGAGAAAACAAAGTATCATCCAGATTGGCTTTAGTGGAAAGGGTCATGGACTCATCACTGCTGGAATATGAAATTTCAGGTTTGAATTTATATAAATATAAAAAATATTTTTGAGAGAGTCACCTCTGATTAGATTTGATAATACTTAAACTTAACCTAATTAAATAGTCATATAAAAAAATGTTAATTTCCTATCCTATTTTATAAGATTTTTTTTATGTAATTTGATGTCATGCAATGTAAGATATTTTGATCAAAATAAGAATTTATTTGTAAAGCTTATTTCAAAAGTACTCTTAATTATTTTCTCATTAACTATATTTCTCTAACTCCCTTGTTAAATTAATGATATTTTTAAAAGTTTAAAATTTTTTTTTGAAAAATTGAAGATTCAAAGCTGAATTTAATTGATTCCATTAGTATTTGCAATTTTATCCAGGGACAATTGGCTCAAGTTTCAACTGATTGAAGAAGTTAAATGAACTTATCATGTTTTACCAAAAACAAAAAAATTAGCTCTATCCTAAGTCTTGAAGTCCTAGGATGTGGAGCTGCATCAAATAAAGGCGTTTTGGCAGATTTTTTGTGCGGGCATCCCAGAGAAATGTGCCTCCAAAAAAGTGTGATATTTCTGACTTTTAAAATAAATGCTGAGTTTCTAGGGGTATTTATTATAATTTTCTGAATATAAGTGCTTAAAAATAAAACAAATTGATGAATAAAGATAGAGAAACACGTGAGACTTGCATGGTGATAATAAAAAGGAAATTACAGTAAATAAAAAAAAAAAATCTAAAAGGAACAACGCTAATGTGTTGTTATTGCTATTTATTAGAAGCTAGCACTCTATTAGTTGTTAGAGAACTGAACTTCAGTGTTCTTTGCTAGATGCGTGATATGTTAAAGACATTATGTCAAATTTGCTAAAGGAAAATTTATCTAGTTTAGTCAAATCAAGTATTGATGCTTTGTGATACTTTTGAGTTGATTGAGATTTGTGTCTATTGAAGTCTCATGAGAGATTATGTAAAAATGTTTGTAGAGTTGAAGGGGCATGGGTGTGGTGGCTTTCCTTTTATAAACACAAGAAAGCAGTTTTCTCATGGCTTCATGCTCTAATTTTTAAGGCCATTAGTTGTAATTTTTCTCATAATTTCATCCACTCTTTTATAGCATGCAGTCACTTTTCATCTAGAAGACTCATGTGAAGTTGTGAACTTAATCTAAAATTATTATTTTTAGCCCAAGTAGTTAGGCTTGGGACAAAAATTATATTTTAGTCTAAACAAGAGGAAAAAATATATCTAGATGTCCGTTTCTCTCAATTTTAAATTAGGTTCCTATAGTTTATTTTATTTTAATCGAGATCTTATATTTTGATTCATTAATTTTTTTAATCTCGAAAGTTAAAAAACTTAAATTTCTCCTTTAAAAAAATTTAAAACATTTACATTTTTATTAAAATATTATATAATTACATAATTTTTATAACTCAAAATTTATATAATTAGATTGTCTTCTAAATGTCTTTATACACATAAAATTTTCAAAAAAAAATCAATACAAATGCAAATATTGTATTAAATCAACTTTTATTTTTTATTTTTGGCCAAAAATATTAAATCAAATTTTCTATAAACTTCAAAAGAGTTTTTGTTTTGGGAAGGTTAATAATTCATTATTAATTTTAACCTTTACGAATTAATATGTTTAATGAATCAAATTATGAAGGCTTGATTAAAATAAAATAAATTATAAAAACTTAATTCAAAATTAAGAAAAACTATGAGGACTTGTTGATTGATTTTCTCTTAAATAAATATGCTGAAGACATTCTCAATTTCCTAAGATACTCATAGACTAAGGCTATCATTGATAATAACAGTTTTCTATAATGGGGTTCAAATTAATTTGGATGTGATATGATAATATTTTCAGGTTTTTCAGGATATCAAACGATAGAAATGAAATCAAAAGAAAAAAGTAATTGTAATTTTACTTTAAAAATGCCTTATAAAAATGAGATGGAGGGAGTAGGTTCATTAATCAATTTAAAGTAAAATTAATCGTATCTATAGTTATCAATAAACGCAAGAAAGAAGGAATCTTTTCTTATCCAAAAGAAAGAAACAAAGAAAGATTCATGGATCCAGAAACAATCCCAAATAGGAATTAAATTTGAAAAATATAAATTCATTATACAATATTAATTTTCTGTATCAAAATATTAATTATTTTTAGTGACAATGTGATTAATGTAAGGATACAGGAACCAATATCATTGAACATAAACCTAATTAAGGTAGCCATAAAGTTGGTCCCAAGGACGTAAGCAAATCATGCTCGATGTTAATTAGGATTAATTAGGTCAAGAGGTGAGGAAGGTACAATTTCAGGCGTGCTTAAAGTGAGGTTTTCAGTAAAAACAACATGCTTAATGAGGAACTTAGTGTACATTACATGTATTAATAAAAGCTTCTTTTTATAATAATCAACTTATTATTATTATTTTTATGGGTTTTAATATAGTACAGCTTATATTGGTTGGAAGGAACTATCATCCTTGAATAGATTGATTTTATCATTTGACGTCCGTACGTTAAAAAAAAAAGATTGGTATTAAATTATTGGTAGAGAATACTATTCTGACAATCAATCAATATATATATATATATATATCCATCATGTTTAAATTACCATGGATCTAGAGTAACACGTAAACGGGAAAAAGCTAATTTTAGAGATGATGAAATATTTAGTTCTTCAAGTTTTCTTCTTTTATTAATTTGTCCACTTAAATTTAATTTTTATTAGTTTAGCTATTTATGTATTATTAAGTTATTATCATAGTGCTTTAAGTTTTGAAACACAAATGATCGTCAAATTAATCTGATTTATAAAATATATTGATAATTTAAAATATATTTGTAATTAAATGAGAATAAATAATCAGCTTTGTTTTCTAGTCTTCTTTTTCTCTCTTTTTTTTCTTATTCTCCTTATTTCACTTATTTTCTTATACTTTATGTTTTATTCTTTTTTTTTAAAAGAGAGTTTAGTTTTGCCTAAATAATTATATTCCTTTTCATTATTCAATATTCCATCATCCATGTTTATAGATTTTAATAATGTTACCTCTTCTTTAAATAATAATGAGCAAATTGATAACTAATACAACTTTAATAAACCAAATCAATAAAAATATTTAAGAGATTAAATCAATAACTGAAGCAAATTTGAGAGATTAAAAATTTCATTATCCCATAATTATAATTTTTACAAACCAAAATTTTGAAAGATACAAAAGAAAGTTGGAAGTGTTTTGAGGATGTATATTCATCATTGAATCATAACAAGATTAATTTTAATAATATGATATGACTTTCTTTTCATTAACAAAATTTAAAATTTTCACCTTACTTAAGTGGTATCAAATCCCTTTCAATTAGGCCCAATTGCTATTGGTTTTTTTTACTACGTATCCATTTGTCCTTGATTTTTATTCATTCAACTACTTTGATATTTAAAACTTTGATTAATTCACATTAGATGTTTGTCAGGCTAGCAATTTTAATATTATTTATTATTATTATTATTATTATTATTATTATTATTATTGATATTAATAGGAAGTTTTCAAACCTTATTCCAAATCGACCTATCAACCGATAGAATTAAGGTCATTCATTGACCATTCCTTTTTATGGTGCTTTTTCTGAGGTCATCCATTTTGTCCAAGTCTTTCTTTATTAATTCAATCATTCACTAATATGCATATGACCAAAGACTTTTAATCCCTCTTCTTCCTACTTGCAATCTTAGTTTTGATGAGCTAATATTTGAGATATTTTATATACATTATATTATCGGCCCTTGAAGTTGACTTTAATCATATCATTTGCCATTTGGTAAATAAGCACATGTTGGTGTTTACTTAATAATTTATATATATATATATATATATATCATAGTTTTGTTTAGTCTTATAATTAGTTCAACATTCTAATGGCATCCTTATTAGAGTTAGGGAATTCTAGATGAACAAGTGCGTTGAAAATATTAAAATTAAAAAAAAATTACATAATTAAAATTATATATGCCTGATCATGTGGGATTTTCCCACTTATAAACAAATGTTTATGCTAGTGGCATTTGGGATATGTCCCAATGTATCCCATTTTGTTTGGAATTGGAACAAAATCGAAAGACTCCGGTTAAAACAAAAAAAAAAGTGAGGAAAAATAATATATGAAAAATTAAGAACTAATCAACTAGTTTCTTTGTCAATATCCATATTTTTAAATTTCACTAAAATATACTTTTAATTTTTTTAACTTTATATAAGATTTTAATTTGATCTCTTAATTTTATAAAATATGTTTTCAATCATTTAACGTTAATGTTGCTAGTTTTAAATGATTATTTTTTATACCCATTTGATTATTTTAAAAAATTAAACTTAATATTCAACACTTGAAAATATTTTGTTAATATTTAAAATTTTAATGTATGAATTTTTGGTTGATAAAAATGATGATATTGGATTAAAGGATTGAAAAGACACTTTATAAAATTAAGAGATTAAAATGAAACGTTATGTAAAGTTAAATGATTAAAAATATATTCAAATTTTAGGTATTTTTTTAAAGTATTATCATTCAACAATCTCCTCAAGATATAAAATAATGAGAATTCTTAAAATCTGGCATTAAAACAAAAAATACCATCTTGTAAACTCAAAAATCATCAACATATTACCTTAAATTACAAGTTAAAATACACTTAACAGCTAGCAAACATGAATACTGTCAAAGGAGTAATAAAACTAACACAATATAAAGACAAAAAAAACATAACTTAAATTCAACATAATATTTATCAAATCACATAACATTTTTAAAACAATACAAATAATCAACCATAAATCACAAGTAATAGAATATTAGAAATATTAACTTTAGAAAAAAAATTTATTATCCATAAAACAAAATTAATATATATTACTAAAAAAATAAAATTAATACACATACATATATAATTACATATACATACATACATGTGTGTGTTGGGGGGGGGGGGACGGGTCGGGATGCCACGGTGCTCAACTCATGTCCCGTCCCATCCTGACATCATTTTTAATCATGATTTCATTATGTGTTGTTTCAATTTTTTTTTTTGTCTTGAAATGACTAATCCTAACATAATCAAAACAAAGACAAACCTACCAAAATCACCAAAACTTCACGAGCATAGTCATTCTTTGCCATAACATGTGGCATTTTTTGTTGTAATAACAATCAATTTTGAAAGTCACTTTCAATTCCAACAAATTTTGGCTGAGACCAAAATTAAACGTACTACATGAGTACAAAGCTATTTGAGTGGATTTTTACTCTATGTACACAACTTTTGTTTTTATGGCTACATGTACATTTTTATGGAAAAAAGTTTTATTCATGATATAGTTGAATACTAAATATATATACCTCTCTTAACATAAATTTAAATATTGATTCATCATGTTACAATTTTGTTGGCTTTTTTGTATACAATATTTGAATTTGAGACACATCTTCAAGGAGAATATACATCCAACAATTTAAATTAACTAACTTTGGTTAAGTAAAAACTCATTGGATTTTTTTTTTTGATCAGACGAAATAGTTTCCTTGGATTTTGGTTTTAGACAATAAATATTGTTGGAAATTGAATCGTTTTCTTTACTTGAAAACAAACATAAGTTCATCTCAATTGTCCTTGACCATTAGTATTTATACACACTTGTCATTTTCTATAACATATTTGATAAGTAGGGCTTTTTTTGTAATCATGTGAAGACAGCAAATTGTGACGCTTCATGAAACAAAATGCTTTAACATCAAGCCATAATAATGATATCAAATTATTCTTAGTTTAGTTACAGCTCAAATGTCCTTTTTTTTTTTAAAAAAAATTCATATAAGGGACAAAAATGAAAAATTTAAATAAATGACAAGGGTAAATTAAAAACTTAAAAATGTATTGCTTCAGTTGAAGACAGATCAATAATCTTTTTTTTTTTTTAAAAAAGAAGCTTTAACGTTAGAGTATACAATGAATCTAAGGGCCAATGTTAAATTAAAACAATAAAATGTAATTAATAAAAAACCTTTAGAGGACCCACAAATGAAGTGTCATTATTTGCCAGGTCTTCAACCTGGCAAATAATTAGGGCCAGATCAGCTAACATAATTTTGTAACTTATAAAGGAAGAACAAAGTATTTTTCTAATTGGGGGAAATAACATTTGCAAACCACGAACGATATTATATATAAATAGAGACCTCAAATTTTGAAAATTGTTCTAAAGGACCTTAGTCTTTTTATTTTATTGAAAAAATAAAAATACTTTATGACAAAAATGATCGATGACGCTGTCGCTAGCAATTGGTAGGATTTGAAATTCCTTATAACTTTTGTTAAAAAAAAAATTAGTGAAGGAAGGAGGAAGGTTATTTTCATAATGAAAAATATTATATTTTTTAGAGGTTCTTGGGCAATAATTTTCAAAATTTGAACTCCATATTTGTCTTTAATATTCTTATTCTTATTTGGCCTGCAAATATCATTTTCCCTTTCTAATTAATTCTAAGGACTAGGGTTCAAGGTTAGGGTTGGATGATGGAATTTATGAGACTTTTAGCATAAATTTTCTAAAGACATGCCATAATATTTTGAGAGAATGATAGGTTTTAAAGGAATTATTAATTTAAATTAGATCCAAATAAATTTTAAAGTGTCAAATTTTAAAGGTTTATAAGTTCAGCTTTTAATTTTTTTAATTTTGTTGTGATGAATCTATAATTTATTTTTTAAATTTTCATATAATTGAAAAATAAATAAATTTATTTTATTTATTAAAATTTAAAATATAAGTTATAAATTTATTATAATAAAATTATAAAATTGAGTGTCGAACTTGCAAGCTATTAGAGTTTGGCACTTTAAAATTAATTGATATTTAATTTAAATTAATTGTCCCCTTGGGACTTTTTTATCATTCTCCCTAAAATTTTTAACCTGAAATTAAATTATATTAAATTTTTAATTTTAAAAGTTGTCCCAAAAAATTTATTTTATTTTTTTCATTTAAGCCAATTTGGTTAAATTTTTTCCAAAAACCGATTTTAGTTAAGTATAAAATTTGAGTTGCTGGGAGAAATTAATTTAATCATGAAATTTGAAAAGATATTTTAAATTTTTTTACAAATTATTCTAAATAGCTTATTAAAATAATTTTTTTCAATGAGGTTAGTATCTCACAATGTGATGAATAAATGTTTGAATTCTCATCAAGAAAAATATTTACATTTAATACCTGATCTTGTCTCAAATAGAATTATTTTTAATAAGAGAGTACTTACTAACAATAAAAAATAATTTTTTCCCAATACATCATCCATGTGTTTAGTATAAATTCTCCCAACAACTCTCATATTTTCAATCACTTTCTCATGTTCAGCCTAACTAAAATTATGTTTTAAATCTTAAAAAATTCACCTTAAATTAACATGGGTGGCGTGTATAATAAGTACCATACATAATATGAAAAATAAGATATACTACATGGTCCATGATTCATGCATAACACAAACTTTTAACATTTTTATATGTTTTTTTATTTTTTCACCAACGTTAGTGTATTTTTATCATATATATATATATATATATATTATACAAGAGTGAAAATAAATTTTTTAAAAACAATAATAATAAGAACTATTATCCCATTAATTATTGTTTACTTAGCAATTTAGTTAAGAGGGGATCTATTCTTCACTCCCAGTATCTTGTGAGAGGCCATCGAAGGAGATCAATGATGTGTGTGTGTGTGTGTGTGTGTGTAAACAATAAGATATTATATCATTTAGCTCCATTGATAATTTTGTTCTATATCAATTAACTATATTTTTATTTTAAAAAGAGTAAATAAACATTAAAATTTGTTTTGATATTCAATTTATATAAATTTTCTTACTGAATTTTATTATATTGATACAAACAATAATGAAGAGTTTAACTTTATTTTTTTTCAGAAAATAGTGGATATCTATTGTCATATTTTTCTATAAAATGGTTAATACTTATATGGGGTAATTTATAAAATTATATTATATAATATTGTTGATTTACTATGATATTGTTAATACTTAAAACTAATTATTATAATTATATTAAAATAATTTTATAGGATCAGATCAAACTAAATGATCTAACAACTTAGTTTCCTATCCAATCCAACTAAAAAAAAATGGTCTTATTGATCTTTTTAGTTCTTTAGGTCAATTATTTTTGGACTAGATCAGGTTTGTCCAGATTAGATCTGGTTGTACAAGACTGTCAAGTTTTTGCACAACCTTAAATTAGACATACTGTGTACTCCCTCCGTTTAAAAATGTAAGATATTTTTAATTGAATCTCACCATCCAATAAAGTCGTTACCTACTTTTCAACTAATTTTATCTTTGCATATTTACTTTTATTAAACACTCTACAATAAATATAAAGTCATTATTAATATGAACACTTTTGAAAAAAAAGACAATGATTACATCTTAAAAGACAAAAAATACTTACATTTTTTAACATCTAACTCTTTAAAAAATGCCTTACATTTTTTAAGGGAGGGAGTATTTATTTATTATTTATATATCATTTAATATTATTTTAATTTTAATTTTATTTAATTATTATATCATTAATTTGACTATCAATCTAGTCAATTAGATCATAAAAACCGAAACTCCTTTACATTTTTCAATTGACTCCTGCCATTTCAAAGTATGAGCAACTTTCAAACAATATTTGTATATTTAGGGCAGCAAAAAAGACTAACAAGACAAAAGTTCATCATGATCCGAAATTTAATCTTTTTCATGAAAATAATTAAGTTATGCAACCTATCGTTTGGTTTCATTCAGGCTTAACCCAAAATTGAATAGGATTACATTTGGTCTATAGAGTTAGGAGATTAATCTTGGTGGTCAAGTATTTCACTTTGTTTTTTTTTTTTTCCTTTTCCCTCTATGAGAGCCATAATTCATTTTAACTTGATAAGCTTAATTAAGGAAACAAAAATACTTATAATCATATAAAATTTATCACAAAATATTAAAAGCTAATCATAATAAATTCATAACAATCTGTAGCCAAAATAAAAATTATTTTAGTTAAAGGACTATATTGAATCAAATAGTTTAATTTCTTGATCTTCTATCCAGTCCAACTACAAAATAAAAGTCTAGCCTTTTTGAGTTTTTTAGTCATTCAAGTCCCTTTTTTTATTGAACCAGGCTGGATTTGTATAAGTTGGATTGGGTTGGACAAGATTGTGAGATTTTTGTGCAACCCTACATATATCAACAAAATCCTTATTGTCACAAAAGATATATTTATTTATATTTTACCTTTAATCCTAATTTTTTATAACTAAGAAAAATATCATAAATTTACAATAAATACAAGAATTCAGATTAATAAATATAATAAGTAAAATAGAAAAATTAAATCTTTTTTTTTTCATGATTTAAAATGCGAGCAATTTAAAATTTAGGGTGGGCAGTCACGTTGAATGCGACTTTTAAAACATGGAATGTTTTATGGTCTTGGGGAACTGTGGAAGTTTGAGTTTCACAGAATACTGACAGCTAAGGGAGGGATGCCAGCAGTGTAAGGCGGCGCAGCTGGCAGATCCTCCGTCCCATGCCATGTGACCACGTGCTTCTCCCCAGTTTCCGTTTTTCAAATATACAGTACTCTCTTTTTTAAAAAATAAAATATTTTTCATCAAATTTCATTCATCAGTAAAATAATTATTTATTTTTAAATTAATTTTATTTTTTATATTTATCATTATTAAATATTTAAAATAAATAAAATAATTTATTTAATAGAGATTTTTTTAAAAAATAATAATTACATCTCAAAAGATTAAAAATACCTTACATTTTTTAACATTGAACTCTTCAAAAGATGTTTTATATGTTTGAATAAAGGAAGTATTTTTTAATAATTATTAAGTTTTTATATTTTTAAATATAATTATAAGGACTTAACAGTAACTAACATATAGGTAAATTTAATTATTTTTTGCATTGATTTATTAAAATTATGATGAATTGCATAAAAAAATGAATATAAAATAGATAAACAAGTAGGATATTAAATCAAAATTCTTAAACATGTAATGGATAAAACTTCAAGAAAAAAAAAACTGCTAAGTTAGATAGATACAAAAATTAGTAACTATTTTAATTATACAATATCAAACCCATTATGATTTTATCAACTCACCAACAAAATTAATCAAATTTATATATACATATATATTACTTCCCTTGGTAATGATACGAATTAACATTGTGGACATATGAAATTTAAAAGATTGGGAATAACAAAATAAAAATATAGGAACTTATACCTAGCAATTATATTTTTCCTTCTCTTCATCCTTGTTGTCATTATTGTTTTTATTTTTATTTTTATTTTTAATTGAAAAATTCATCGGCTCTTCCGTTATTATTTATTAGACCTTTTCAAGTTTCAACTCATTTAATGAATTTGAATAAAATTATAATCATGTTTTGAGCAACTCTTCAAACAAAACAATTAATGGGCCCATTTTTTTTGTTTCTCTTCCCATGTTCTCTGCCAATGCCTGATAACTTTTAATTCTTTAATTTTTTTTCCTCAAATATCAATTCAATTCTTGAATTAAGTAATTCAGTTCCTATAATTTTAATGCCTATAGTTTTTTTATTCAAAATAATTCAATTTTTATAATTATTTAAATTATAAAAAAATTATGAAATAGATTGTTTTTTTATTCAAAACCATTCAATTTTTATAATTATTTAAATTATAAAAAAATTATAAAATATATTGAATTGCAAGGACTTAAAGTTTAAGGAAAACTTTAAAATTTAAAATAGATTGAAAACAAAGGTAACAAAAAAAAAATAGATTGGCAAAAAAAAAAAAAAAAAAAAAGGAAGTAGAAGGACATGTTCAAATGACAATGTTTTCCTTCCCATGTGATCTGTCAATGTCTCATTCAAAGATAACAGCATTTACGGCATATGCTTCGTTTACTCCTCCTCTCAATTAATTCTCAATTGGCACCGTACCACCATTCATTTTCTAAACTTATCCCTCAATGTGCCTCTTTGAATTTTATCTATTTCCACCTTTAATTATTTGACCAAAATTAATGAGAGATGGTCAAGTTATTAATTTTATTTAAAAATATAATAAAATTTTATTTTTATTTTTATTTAAATTAAAAATTTTTTAAATTTGCATTACATTCTTTTTCATAATATTTGGGTTAAATATGAAACCTTACTCAAATAGATCACAGGGCTAGTTGAGCTGAATAAGTGAAGTGTCAAGCCTAATATAAACAAAAGCAGCTGGCCCCGAGGCTTAATAAAAGCCACAATAATTAAACATGTCAAAATTCCGTCAGTTGCAAATATTAGACCGTTGGCACGAAGACCGGATTTTAAGTAATGCCGAAATCTATGCCAAGTATCTTGATGAAACAGGCTAGTTATCAAAATAGAGAGCATGGAGTGAAGACCGTGCCATGAGTTTCGCGAGATTCCTAATTTTTCGACAAAACGTGCTAGGTTTCAAGGAAGAGGCTATCTCAACTCTAACACTATAAAGAGAAGAAGAAAATACAGAAGAAACTAGTCAACACTCAATCAATGACTCACAATTTTACATTCGTTAGCCCTTTTTAGTTTTTAGTTTTAGGTTTGCAATCTTTTCATATTTCAATAACAATCAAACACTTATTTTACCAAAGCCTTGTATCTTTTTACATTCGAGTAAACTGTAAAAAGAGAGCTTGAGACCCTTTTATTATTAATTGAGACTCAGCATCTCTGACACACCTGGTATTTGTTGTTCACCGCGAATAATTTTTGGCATGCTCAGTGGGACATGTGTAACAAAGATGGCAAGGACGCGAAGAGACAAAAGGACTAATGAAACAGATGCTGGTTCTCATGAACTAGAAGAGACCTCTACGCATGCAGGGTTAGAACACTTATCGCCTGATGCTGAAGTAGTTGAACATCGTGAGCATGTAGTGCCGATGACGACAGGTGGTAGCAGCACGAGCCCAGGCTTAAAGTCAAGAAGTGGACAACCCAACCCATTGATCATATCCAACATGGTAGAAGTACTGTGGGGAATTTAAGACCGAATAGATAAGCAGCTGGAAGAAAATCAAAGGTTCTTTGCACTATTATTGGAAATGTCAGAACGTAGGGAGAAAGAACGATAGAAAATCATGATGTAGGCTTTGCATGATAGCATGAAGAACTTAGCCATATCATTAAGAGGCACTCTTCTAGAAGCAAGCTCAAGTTTAGGGTCGCTTGGAGGGCAGCAAGTAGGAATCAATGTAGGTGCTGACCATTAGGGTGACATACTTGTAAGAGACATCCCTAACCCTCAAATATTTGCTCACAGTCATCCTTTAAGTAATCCTTTGTATTATTTATAAGAACCTGGCACGAGTGGCCCAGGGGGCACAGTAATAATCCCAAAGCATCAGATTGAGCCTTAAAACTAAGTGGTGAACATGAAGGCCCTGAGGAATGCCATCTAAGATATATATGGACCAAGGTTGAGGCTAATTGGTAGCCCTACCTTCTTAAAACCATATCTAAAGTACATAGACAGGGACAACCCATACCCTTAGAGATATAGGATCCCTGACTTCACATTGTTCTCATGGGACAGAATGCAATCGACACTGGAGCACATTGGGAGGTTTACAATCCAATGTGGTGAGATTGCTAACTATGAGAATTTTGCTAACTTAAAGTTGAGATTGTTTTCGAATACTTTCACGAGCCTAACGTTCACATGGTATACGTCACTACCCTTTAACTTAATCATCAGTTAGATGGAAATGGACCAGAAGTTCCATATCCAGTTCTATAAGGCTGAGCCAGAGGTCAGTATAATGAAACTCTACAAACTCACACAATGGGCCGGAGAGATGGCAGACCAATACTTGGTGAGGTTCAAATGTTTGAGGAGCAGGTGCCACGTACCACTTCTAGAAATTGAATTTGTCAAGCTGGCATAAGCATGACTGGATATAAAACTTTGAAAGAAATTCCAAGGGATGGAATTTTGAGATTTCTACGAACTCATGGCCAAAGTATGGGGTTATGAGGAACTGCTCAAGGAAGATGACCATCACCGACAAACTATGGCAAGAACCTATTTTGGAGACCTAGACATGGTGGTGGCAGAACTAAAGAATACTGAAAACTACACATGCCCAGCTCTAATAAGGAAGGCTAGAGAGCTTCCCAAAAGGCCAAATACAATCTAGTACACTTTTGATACCACTAAAATAGAAGAAATCTTCAATTTTCTCCTTAAAGAAAACTTTATCTCCTTGATCGTCGATCATAAAATCCCTTTGAAAGAAGAACAAAGAGGGAAGAAATATTGTAAGTACCATCACTTATGGAGTCACAACACCAAGGCATGCAGGACTGGATCAACAAGGAAATTCTGAAATTCCTTAAGGAAGAATTTATGGTTGTAGATGAGGACCCTTTCCCACCATTTACCACAATCAACATGGTGGAGATAAACTCTAACAAACGACGACCTAGGAGAAGTAATGGTAGGCAGAAAGATAGGAGACCCTAGAACATCTAGAACAGGGATAAAGTGATTGAAGAGAACTCTAAGACAGTATGGGAACTCCTAGAGAAACCTACGAGCCGGTCTAATAAGAACAAGTCTTCTAGATGGGACGTGGGCCCAGAAGGGCAGAATATCAAAAGCCCAAATGGCTCCAAGATAGTTTAAGATAGTTTAGGAGAAACCCAGAATGAAGACAATCAGTAGAATATGAAGAAAAATAGAAAATGACCATCAGGATGGGATATTGGCCTGGGAGGATTGATAATGACAGAGCTAGATGGATCTAAGATGGTTTGGGACCGCTTAAGGGAGCCGTCTGGCAAATTCAACTTTTTTGTCAAGTACTTAGCACCCCCAAGAGCAGGTGAACCATTTACAGGGACACCAATAGGCTGAGATGTAGGCCCTGACGGCCTACCTTTACTGCCACCAACAACATTAGAAAGCAATATAGAGCTTCCTTCAAAGCCAAAAGCTGTTAAGGGCTCAGGCAGGTTCATTACGTCGCTTGGTAGCGTGTTGCTTCTAAAATGGAAAGTTGTGAGACAAAAGAAGTTCCCAGTTGCCTTAACGAGACTCGACATTCAATAAGAGGCTAGCAAGTTTAGAAGGAAGTCCACTGAGGATCAAGATGAAGGAAGTGAGAATGAAAATCAGCAAGATGGGACTATTCACGTTAGAGAGATACCGTTTAACCTTTACTGTGTGGTCTCGTTAACACTACCTTCTTAGTTTTAGTCCACCACTAATAGTACCTAAGACCAATAGAAATAAGACTCCTTAGGGCCAACACAGGCAGGCCCATATCAATATTGCCTAATGGAGCCAAAGAAAGAAGAGAGATATAAACTTATGAGGACACAGATGTAAAAAGAGAAGGCTGTAGAGCTCGTTTGCTAAATCACCTTGCAAGCAATAGAAGGGAAGCCAAAGAGGGCTATCTTAGAAAAGCCTAGCATTAAGATGACCCAACACTTGAAGCCTTTACACATCAGGGCACATTTTGATAGGAGGCCAATGACTAGGGTCCTCGTGGATAACGGCTTGGTGGTAAACATACTGCCAGCCCGCATAATGTTCAACATGGGGTGAGAGGAGCGTGACTTGATGCTAACTGAAGTGTCTATTATAAGGTTCACTGGGACTGCATTTAAGGTCCTCAACGTACTACTATTGTAGGTTGATGTTGGGACCAAGTCAACACTAATGGCTTTTTTCATGATCAGTACCACAGCATAGTACCAGGCCCTTCTAGGATGAGATTGGATTCACGCCAACGAGTGTGTACCTTCTTCTCTACATTAGATGCTCCTTATGTGGAAGGAAGAAGAAGTAAAAGTGGTCTGGGCTGAAGACAAGCCATTCACAGTAGTCAATGATTTTATGGATGCGAGGTATTACAATGCTTATGTGGGCCTGTTTACGTTCTGAAAGGCTTAAGGAATCCTTTCATACAGAACCACAATAGACGCTATA
Source organism: Prosopis cineraria (assembly GCF_029017545.1). Classification (NCBI taxonomy): domain Eukaryota; kingdom Viridiplantae; phylum Streptophyta; class Magnoliopsida; order Fabales; family Fabaceae; genus Prosopis; species Prosopis cineraria. The sequence continues at coordinate 14,538,733 of NW_026555341.1, read as the reverse complement.
GTGCCTCTAACATCAAAGAGGCGCAAGCCCGTTATAGAATTGGTTGATGACTGAGATAGATAAAAGAAAGGCCACAGCAGCCACGACCATTCAAAAGCTATGGTTGCATAATATGCAAGAGAAATTAGAAGAATATGGACCCAAAACCTTTAGCGCTAAAGTTGTATATGATGATGACACCTAAAAGGTAATATAACTATATGAGCTAGACTTTATACCTCTGATATTTGAAGACATAGCTCCAGAGGTCTAGGATCTACTAGAAGAAGTATACCTCGAATCTCTAGAAAAGCTGAGGATCACTTTCATTAGCTTACTACTAGATAAAGAACAAAAGAATGCCATCAAGCAAGTACTACTGGAATTTAAGGATTGCTTCACATGGGACTATGATGAAATGCCAAGACTGGCGAGACAGCTGGTTGAACACAGGCTCCTTATAAAGCCGAACTATAGACTGTACTAACAGCTTACCAGGAGAATGTCAGTCGAATCAAACACCTCCTACGGGCTAGATTCATATAGCCCTGCAGGTATGCTCAGTGGCTCTCGAATATAGTCCCAGTAATCAAGAAGAATCAAAAACTGCGAGTTTGCATAGATTTTTGAAATGTAAACATGACCACACCTAAGGACTTGTATGCAATGCCTATTGTAGACAGATTAATGGATGCTAGGGTTGAAAATGCTTTATTATCATTTATAGATTGCTTCTCTAGATACAATCAAATATTTATCATAAAAGAAGACATTCACAAGACTACTTTCAAGTGCCTGGGTTCCATTAGAACATTTGAATGGGTAGTTATGCCATTCGGTCTGAAAAATACCAAGGCCACCTATCAGCAAGCTATAAATGCCATCTTCCACGATATGATAGGAAAACATCTAGAAGTGTACATAGATGATATAATAATTAAATCTAAGAAGGCACATGATCATATTAAGTGTTTGAGAACGAGTTTCCTTCGAATGAGAGAGGTTGGCCTTAAGTTAAACCTAGTTAAGTGTGCGTTCAGTGTAACTGCAGGTAATTTCCTTAGATTCTTAGTCCAAGAAAGGGGATTGAAGTAGATCAAAATAAAGTACGGGCTATCTTAGAGGCAAAGGCACCAAGCAATAAGAAAGAACTTTAAAGGTTTCTAAGACAGGTCAATTATCTCAGGTATTTCATCCCGAACGCTACAGGGAAGACGAAAGAGTTTTCTGAGCTCTTAAAACTTAAAGGCGGTGAGGAATTCACTTGGACTAAACATTATCAAGTAGCCTTTGACAAGATTAAAGAGCACTTAACAAAGCATTCGGTCTTAAGAATCCTGAGGGAGAACACCTCATTTTTATTGTATTTAGCTTCTACCGCCACATCCATAGGTTATATGTTTGCCTAAAATATTGATGGGGGATGTAAGTAGGCAGTCTATTATTTAAGTAGGTGTTTAACTCCCATAGAGACTAGATACTCAGCTATGGAAATAGCGTGTTTGGCACTATATTATACTTATACTAAGTTAAGGCATTATATAATAAATGCAGTTATGTATGTGGTTTTTCATTTGATTTAATTAAATACATGCTTAATCAGCCAATCATGACGGGCCGTATAGGGAAGTGAAGCTTGGCCTTGGCATAATTTTTATTAATATTTTTGCCTAAAAAATTAATAAAGGGCCAAGCATTAGTAGACTTTTTGACTGATCACCCCTCAATCGGGCTCCTTAAAGAGGAGTAAGAACTACCTATGTTCTCAATAGATTTGGGGCCCTAGGTGCTTAAGTTTGACAGATCTAGTACTAAACAGGCATCTGGGGTCGGGATAGTGATAACCTATCTTACGGGGATAAAAATAATACTATCTCTTCAATTAGATTGAGTATACTAATAATTAGGCGGAATATGAAGCACTACTCATAAGGCTCAAGATTCATCAAGAAATGAAAGCCCGTGATGTGGTCATAGAAGGAGATTCTCAATTAGTCATCAAACAATTAACTAGTGAGTACAAGTGTACGAGCCCAGCTCTAGTAATGTATTATGCTGGGGCTTCTCAAATTCTAGAAGAGTTTGAGATGGTAACATTGACTTATGTTCCTTGAGCTCAAAATTAGGAGGCCAATGAATTGGCTCAAATAGTGTCAAGGCTAAGGCTGTCACCTGAACTCACCAAAAAGGTAATTGTGGTAGAACGGGAAGAACATCCCTCATGTGCTCAGCGTGGTTTGATAGTACAATCTGGTGCGGTCTCGTAAGGGCTAACTCGAGATTGTCGAGATGATTTTAAGAGTTATTTACAAGATTTCAATCAATGATACCTTATAAAATGAAAATACGCACTCAACACTTCATTTTAATTAGAGATGAATTATACAAGAAAGGCTTCGATGGGTTATTACTTAGATGTTTGGCCTTCATTAATTATATGGAGGTTTTAAGACAGGTGCATGAGGGAGTATGTGGGGCCCATCAGTGAGGGCTAAAGATGCAATGGTTGGTGTGTAGGCATGGATATTATTGGCCATTAATAACGATAGATTGCATCAAATATGTTAGAAGGTGTAAGAAATGCCAGACTCATGTGCCAACACAAGTGCCAGCATCAGACATGCATCCAATCATCAAATCATGGCCTTTCTGAGGATGGCTATGGACATAATAGGAAAGATTTATTCGGCCTCATCCAAGGGCCACGCATTCATCTTAGTGGCCACAAATTATTTCACTAAGTAGGTAGAGGCTGTCCCTACGAAGAAAGTAGAGCAGGACGACATTATTAACTTTGTACGTTTTAGTTTAGGTTTAGGATTCCTCAAACAATTACAATGGACCAGGGGACAATGTTCACTGAAAGTGACTTCAAAGCCTTTGTCGAGGAAAGTGAGATTAAGTTATTGACATTCTCGCCATATTACCCTTAGGCAAATGAACAGGCTAAAGCTTCCAACAAGATCATCCTTGAAATTTTAAAGAAGACAATCAAAGAAAATCCTAGAGAATGGTACGTACGATTGCTTGAGACACTATGGGCATACCAGACATCTAAGAGAAAAGCTACGAGCATGAGCTCATGTGTGTTAACATATGGGCATGAGGCTATTGTGCCTATGAAAATAGTAGTCCTTTCGTTACGTATTGTGAGCAGTCTAGGAAGATCGTCTGATGACTACAACGAGGCTATGATGAACGAGTTAATTCTTACAAGCGCTGGATCATATGATCACCCAGAAGAAAGAGGTTTCAAGGAGATATAATAAATGAATAAGAAGGAAACACTTTTGGGCGGATGAGCTCATATAGAAACTTGTGTTGCCACCTGGCTTTAAAGACTGGATGCTTAGTAAGTTTTTGCTTAACTAAGAAGGACTGTTTAAGGCAAGCAAAGTACTTAAAGAGAATGCATATATGTTAGCTAGCATCAACGGAATTCTGTATAGATGGGCCATAAATGAAAAATATTTAAAGAAGTATTGGCCATCATTATAGTAAGAAGCAATAAGGAACCTGAGGCATAGCATGGCCTTAGACATACGAAAGCCGCACAATAATAAAAAATTGTGTTTTTTATTACATTTAAACCGTGTTACAAATGGTGTAGAGTACAAGAATAAGGAATAAAGAATAAACAAATACATTTATTTATCATTTATTATTTACAAAGACCACACATAGTCTCCTATATCACCAAAGCCGAGTCCAGCTCCTCAGAAAGGGTTGATGGCGAGTAAGAGCCATCTCAAACTTAAGCATGGAATGAAGCTTGGCATTTGAAATGGCCTGTGCCTCGTCCAGAACCTTAGTAGCGATCTACAGTTTAGATTCAACTGGATCGTCTTTAACTTCAGCTCGTGCCAACTCCTCTTCAGCTACTACTAGCTGAGGCCTCAAATTCGCCACCTTAGCTCGTAGCGCCTGGACGTGATCCACACAAGGGGCAATCTCTTATACTCGATCAGTGGCGGCAGTCGTTCGGGTCTTAGCGATAAGGTACTTATCCCTCATAGACCAATTGTTTTTTAAATATTATGACAGGAAGGGGAGTTCATTATGGCACCGACTGATAATGCCATAACATGCCGGGACTTAAGCTCCTAGGAGCACCAACTCAGACATAGAGACCACCTTCTCCATAACCTCAGGAGCCCAAATCATCTCTTTAAAATTCTATTCAAGAATAAAGAGTGGATCACAGCTGAGTTGGAATTGCACGACCTTACAAGCATCCAAACCATATCTATTTCAAGGACATGAATGCGGGCTAGAAAGGCATCAGTGGACACCATCTCCAATGTAGCCAGCTGAAGAAAAAAAGTGAGGTCAATAACAAGAGATAAAAAAGGAAACTAGAGGGACAAGAGCAGAACAAGTCAATACCTAAATTGGGTTCACGAGTGCTTTGTCTTTGCTCGTGGAAGGGGGAGGAGTACATGTAGACCATGCTGCTAAGCGTAGGGCCTTCTCCACACAGCCCGTGAGCATGGAAGAATTAGTCTAACCCCGCACTAAGACTCCTTAAGGGGAGGCCAGAGTAACCAGAGCATTATTTACAGTCGCTGCCTAAAATCCCTCTAGGGACCTCTTAAAATCCTTGACTTCTTGAGCACTTAATGAGTTAGGGGGTGGGATCGAGTTGATAGGGGAGACCATCTTAAGGCCTTCAATGAAAGCAGGACCTTAGACTTTAAGGTCCAACTCACTACTCAGGGCTGTAGTGAAAGGCCTTCCTTAATTAATTTTAGCCTCGATGTCTTTTGAACTAATAACACCACCTAGAGTTGCAGTGGACATAATAGCCCCCAAAGCTTTAGTATGCTTTATCACCTCCCGGGCTACCTCTTGAGTGGCTTCTGTTGGACCGATGGGTGTTGGATTAAGATTGACAAAGATGGGGAAAGTGATCACTTAGGGATCTAGGAGCTAGGTCTCCTTCTCCCCATGTTAAAGAGGACTCACCCTGCCATCATCAGAATTTACTAATAAGATTATTGTTTGTTGGTGCTTGTGCTTGTGCATGTGCTTTCCTTTATAAGGAGTGGGGTCGGTCAGGAGCAGAGTAGAGAAAGGTTAGTCGAGTGAAGGAGGCATTGTCTTCTTCCTCTTCTTAGCATCAGGTAAAGGAGACAGAGCCTACTTCCTCTTATCAGGACCATCTCCTTGATGGGATGATTTGAGGAGATCTTCTTAGCCTCGGGCTTCCTGGAGATTGAGGGGTAGATACTTGGGATGAGGCATCATCTTACTCTATCCTTTGGACCATAATCCTCAACGAAAGGGCCATCTGGGTCTCAAAAGCTACAGGGTCATTAATGTTTCCCTCATGAACATTACTAACATGTGAGATTACGTCCAATCACGTCCAATCAAGGTGATACTTATTGGTGTGGCTTTTTATTATATGCCTGAAGTACTAGGCCACCATTTATTGAAGCAAAAGCAGGCATCTCTATCTATAAGTTGCACCTTGCACTGCCTCTGAGCGGTGTGTGGGATGGCTATCTGGTCAATAGCCTCCCTATCCAGCAGCTCCAAATTGATTTAGAGGGACAGCCCTGAAGGATGCACTGGCATAGTCTAAACTGGCCCACCACTAGTTAAGGATGATAGGACTCCAAGTAGACCCTTAGAGACTTGGAGGAAGAGCCCGTGTATGGCAGTCACATCTTTTTGGGAGTAGTGACTGAGAGAAAAACTTCATCCTTAAGTAGCTTAGCAAGCTTGATCTTTCATTCCACCATGTGCTTGTACCAAGTAGGGAGGCAACGGTCTGAAATGTTAAAGGCCTTCAAGGTCCTCCCTAAAGACCAGCTTTGCTGACTAAAGAACTTAAGGAGTTCTTCAAGTTGATCAGTGGATGACCACTTAGGAGACAGGTGAAGGGGTGGTTAATACGGGAATCATCTGGGAAAGGCTCCTGCAGCAGAAGTGGAAAGTAAGCTGTCATCCATAGCTTCAGAAAACAGATGGGCCTGTGGAAGTTCCTGAAAGGTTTCTTCATCAGCGACTCCCTTATGCTGTTATAGAGATGAGACAGAAACATTATCCCTAGCGCTATTTAGTTGCCACAAAGTAGGGACTAGGTGATTTTCAAGTGCAACTGCACGGGCTTCCCTTCCCCTGGGACTAAGATCTATTGGCTCAATAAGATCCATATGAAGACCAAATAATCCATTGCAGTGATGGGCTCAGTGGTTGGCTTCTCAAAAAATAACTCCATAATCTTCGTGTAAGAGCCTGCACTCCTGATCTTGCTCTCCAAATCAACGGGGAGGGTGGCATAGGAATCATGCTTCTCGAGGATCCGTAGAAATTCTCCTCCCCGGTGATGGGTAGCCCTAGGAACATGAAAATATCCCATAGCATGAGGGACATAAGGCTGAGATTGAAGATGAAGGCGTTGCAGCCCAAAGCCTAAAAACTTAGGAGGGCCATCAAAAGCTTAACGGGGATGTTGATATCGGTCAAAGATAGCTGGATTAGGTTATACAGACCCATCTCCTTCCATTGAGGCACATACTCTGACTTCAAGCACTTTACCCAGTTGACCCAAGCGCAAGGAGACTGGGGTCAGTTCTTGAGTTTTTTTATAGGACAACTCATGGAAGGGCAAAGTCGTCTAGGCTAAGACCAAGTTATGAATGGAGGTCAGTGGCTATAGATTTGGCTGAGTAGGGGTTGTGACTTTGGATAGGTCAAGAGAGATTGTCAGGTAACCAACATTGCTTTTATTGGAGATTTGGAAGCTCCAAGGAGAAGTAATGGAAAAGGAAAATAAAGCACAGTTAGCATACTTCTCCAATAACACAAAAGGACTAAACATGAGAAGTGAAAAACTTACTAGAAAGCTATCGATTCATGGAATGACGAATTCTCCTGTAAAGAAATGAATGACTATTAGAATGGGAAACCAATCTAAAGGAAAAAAAGGGTTTTTAAACCACTAAATGCATATCGTCACAAACCCACTGAGTGGGGTAACGGGATTTTGGATAGTCACCAGAGAATTAGGCAGACTCCCAGCGGAGGTGGAAGATGGAGCAATAACAAAAGAAGCAGCAAAAAGTGGAGGAAGCCATTTGAGAGCAAAAGTAAAAGGAATATGGAAGAGTGAATGCTTGAAGTTTAAGAAACGGCATAAAGGGCAAGAGAAGTTACCAGAAAAAGAAATAAGTTTATATCAGCAAAGGGCACTCAGAAACGAAGTGACATTTCAGTTTTTTCAAACATACCACGTGGCTTACATTACCAGCCATTGGCATGCAAGGGGCATTGCTTGGGCTAAATATGAAACATCGCTCAAATAGGTCACAACGCTAGTTGAGCTGAGTAATTAAAGCATCAATCCCAATATAAACAAAAGGGGCCGGCACCGAGGCTCAATAAAAGCCACAATAAATAAACATGTTGAAATCCCATCAGTTGCAAATATTAGATCGTTGGCACGAAGACACGATCTTAAATAATGCTGAAATTTATACCCAAGTATCTCGATGAAACGAGCTAGTTACCAAAATAAAGAGTATGGAGTAAAGACTGTGCCATGACTTTCGTGAGATCTCTAATTCTTCAGCAAAACGTGCTAAGTTTTAAGGAAGAGGCTACCTCTACTCTGACACTACAAATAGAAGAAGAAAATACAGAAGAAACTAGTCAACACTCAATCAAAGACTCATAATTTTACATTCATTAGCCCTTTTTAGTTTTTAGTTTTAGGTCTATAATATTTTCACATTTCAAAAACAATCAAACACTTATTCTACCAAAATTTTGTATCTTTTTACATCCGAGTAAATTGTGGTAAATGAGCTCGAGACCCTTTTGTTATCAATTAAGACTCATCGTCTCTGCCACGCTTGGTGTTTATTGTTCACCGTGAACACATAGTTAATGAGTTTAAATATGAGCAATCTTAAAAAAAAAAATTTATTACCTATCATGTGTCTTTTATTAAAGATAAAAAAAAACTCTTTTTTGAAGGTTCCTTACAATAGAATCTTTGGAGTGAGTATCTCCAAAATTGAATTAAGCACCACATTTACACTGCAAGATAAGTTGAACCACAAAAAGTAAATGTAGCTTTATACTAATTTTAAATATTTTGAGGAAATTGAAGATAGATCTTGATGATATTAGATAAAAGTTGGGTAAATTGGGTGTTTGAAAAAAAAAGAAGAATTTTTTTAAAAATACTATGATATAACCATCATCATTTTGGGAAGCCAAAAGCAAAACCAACAAATAAAGTAATCATAAAAACAACGAATAAAGTAATCAATGTATCATATAGTTCTTGTTAAAAAGTTGTGCTTCTATTGAAGTTAGAATGATTTTACAATTTCTTCCAATAAATTATTGGGATGATTATAATAAATACTTATAAGAGAAAATATGTTGCATGATATGGAATCCTTCAAATAAAATATTAGCAAAACAACATAGTATCAATAAAATGTTGAGAGACTAGGAAAGAGAGAATGCAAAACATAAAATTTATCTTGGCTTTGATTCTAACCATTTAACCTATGTCAAGTTCTCAAATTTTCACTTAAATTATTTTCACTATAAGCCACAATTAGAAACTGGGAATTGGGGAGCCATTACAATTTCTAATTGTTTTCTCATCTAAAAGTAAATGATCTTTTCAAGAAATACCTATGAAACAAATTTTAACTTTTATTAAAATTTAATGTATTTTGTGAGATACAACCAAAATATAGTGATATCAAAGATCATAAATAGTCTTGTGTAAAATCAATATTTCAATACTCCACTTGAAATATTTACATCAGTTTCATTTTGAGAAAGTAAACCATTTTTGAAAATTTATTTGAGTTTATTTTTAAATGAAACAACTTTTATTTCAAAATGATGCATACCTTGTGCGATATTGTAAAAATAGTGACCGAACACCGAAAAAAAAAGAGTAAGGGAAAAGATAATGGTAGAAAATCTAAAAATTATAGACAATGCCCCAAAAAAATAGACAAAAGGACCAAGAAATTTTTATTATTTTTTGGTAATTTTTAAGATCCTTTTCTATCATTTTTTGATTATTAACGGTTAAAGTTAACATTTATTAATAGTGATGGACCAAATTGCATCGTTTTCAAAGTTAAAAAGAAATATTATACAAAAAATGAACTTAGAATCATAGACGTTTTTGTACTTAAGGCAAATTTGCTCTTTTACCTAACAAAATTGATGTTGAAAATTTGTCAATAATATAAATTAAGGGGTACGTGTCATTTTTGCTCTTAAATTATGCCTTTAGAAGTACTAATGTCTTAAAACTTGTTTGGTTTTATTCTCATTTGTTGTTTGGAAAAACTATTTTGTAAACCAATTTCTAAAAAAATTATTTTTCAACAGAAAATGAAATGAAAATCCATTTGATTATGTTAACTTAAAACAATGAGTTAAAAAGAGAGTTGATGGTAGTGGTCTGATGATGTGGTCTAAAATAGTTGTTGATCATAATTGAAGATAATTTATAATATTTAAATGTAGCGTGCTGCTTTAAAAATAAAAAGAGAAAAAATTTCTAAGTTGTTTTATTTAAAAAAATAAAAAAATAGAAATAATTTTGAAAACTAAAAATAATTGTTTAAAACAAAAACCAAACAAACCCCTGTACTCTATTTTAGTATAATTTTTTCCTTAATGTTTAGAAAAAGATCATTTGCACCCATGTCATTGAGAGGGGAAAACGCCAGTTATCTTGGTCATATGGCGCCCACATTTTTTTTTATGATCTCAATGCCCTCTTCGGGAATCATCATTTTTCCTTATAATGTAAGACAAGGTCTTGTAAAGCCACAACACTTTGTCTTTTACTTTAAGAACACTACCCTTTCATTTTCGTGTGTGTGTGTGTGTGTGTGTCATATAGCAGTTGGTTTAATGATTTAATCAATGATAAATGATAATAATCAATAAAAAATATAAAATCTAATTTAACCAAACTATTCAAAGTTATAATCAATATGATTTATTTTAGAGTCCATACAAAGCACATGGTCCATAATCTAATTATGGATAAGTTATAGAAAATACAATAAAAAGTTTTTATCGCTCAATATGTTTACCAAGTTGTTTAAACAAATTTTGCTTCAAATATTCTATTTTAATTAAAATTTAATAAAACTTTCACTCTTAGATTGGCTTCAATGTAAAGTTTTTTCTTTCAATAGTGTAAGGGAATCAAAACTAAAGCTCGCCAAACCAAAAAAAAAAAAAAAAAAAAAGGGAATCAACATTAAATAAATTTTTCAGCCCGGCTACAGAATTTTATCCCACTCCCCATGTCACATCAGACTTTGGACTCCTGGTTTTTCTGACACTACATATATAGAGAAAAAAATGCACCTTCATTGTTTTAAACAGAAGATTGCTAGTTTTAAGACATTTTTCAGATTTATGCAATTATAATTTTTATCAGTAACAATAGTTAGCCCACAATTATTGTCCATCACTAGTATTTTTTTATTCTTTTTCCTGTCAATATTATATATTAATAAAATGATATTTCATAAGATATTTTTTCCATAAAATACCACTTTTAATATAATTGTTGATGATATATAAACTGAAAATATAGAATGGTCACATGACTATTAGCCATTAAACCAATATCTAACAACTTTTATTCTTCATATTGAAAACAATCATATTTGAGATATGATTAGATATTGATTATAGGCACTTCTTTCAACAAAATTTCAAACATTAATTCACTGTTTGAGAAATTAATCACTTCCACTAGATCCAACTCTTGTTGGTATTTTTCATCTTTATATGCCAGCCACTAAAAGGGTTCAATTATATCATACTTACATGGAGATTGGATTAATGATTAAGCCCAATAGGTCAAGGCTAAGAATGGGCCGGACTTGGCCCATGCTGGAGTAAATCAACCCAACATAGTTATGAATCCAATGGCCCAATGACCCGGCCTATAGCCAGGTTGAGTTGGCCCTCAACATTCCAATATCAACCGCACAAAAGATTTTGAAAAGTGATAATTGCCAAACTTGTTAAAATACTAATGATAATGAAAACAACAAATTATATAAAATATTACAAAAAAAAAACTATAATCTTTATTTGCAATTAAAATATTTCTGATTATTGAAAAACCATGGAAAATCACTCATAAAGAACCTTTTTTAATAAGCATAAATTTAAAGAAAGTTAATTTTGAAATTAAAGAAAATCATTTGTAAATCTGTAAAAAATCAATTATGAATAAATATATAATTTTATAAATATACAATGTTACTAGTAAGTTTAAGAATAATCACATGAATTTTAAAACAATTACTTGTGAATTTATAAAGAATTAATTGTCAATAAATTCATAGATATTGAGAGTTTCTAAATCATTGACTTACAATTAAGACTATTCATAATTTATTCACTGACATTTCATATATTTATACGTGACATTCTTTAGAATTTAATGACTTCACAAAGTCCATAATCATCATCTTCCCCAAGATTTTCATCATTTTTCATCTAGACCAATGGTTTCCAAATTTTCTATTCACCTCAAACTAACAAAAACAGTACAAGACTACATAAAAGGGCAGAGAAAAACAGGGAAACATATTGCAGAAATTTCTGATGGAACCGATAGACAAAAGAAATGTAAACCAAGCCTGTGTCTTTGACTCTTTGGATTGTTAGCTTAATCCTCAATTTTCTTTTCGGTACAGAAAATTAAGTTCAAATCACATAATCAAAGCTACAAGAGACCAAGAGTCAATAATTATCTGCAATTTGCAGGCATCAAAACCTTGTAGATCATCACTAATTGATAGCACGTACCAAAAAAAATGGTTCATTGATTGTTATAGGAGTTGAGCTCATTGAGCTCCTCAAATATGCATATCACGCAGACGCAGTAGAAGCATTATCAGTCATTGCAATGTTAATGGCTATTAGCTCCCCCAAAAAGCTACATGGCCCCACCACACCTCCAGAAGAATCAATTTCCTATACAAGTAGGCAAAGCTCAAAAGGTAGAGAGATCACCTTCTACCATAGAATCTCTTATTCTTGGCAATTCAATGCAATTTGTCGGATAATCACATTACGGTAGATTAGCTCTAACTTCTTTCCTATCAGCACCAAAAGCCTGAAATTAAGAACACCAATTGTGGGAATTAAATACAGCATACTGATAGGAACCAGCAAAACCTGTTCCAAACTTGAAATTCTTAATTAAAAATAAGTAAACAAAAGTTAAGAAAGGAACAGGGGAAAAAAGAGACGGGGAATTGATTGGTTTTGACATTAATAGTTTAATACATAACAAAATACAATCAGTCCCAAAAGACAAACTGATAGCTAAAAACCCAAGGCCACATTACACCCAGAAATTACTCACAAATGCAGTGCAGTGAAACAGAACAAGAACACACAAAAGGCAGTGTCAGTGATGTTCAAGAGGCCAGAACTCTCCTCACACAACACTTCAAAATATCAGATCTGCTCTCCCTCCATATCAGAGGTAGAGTTTGGAAAGCCAGAAAGTTACAACCCTGCCCTTTCCCTAAGTTACACCTAACCCCTCACTTGCCTGCAACTTTTTCTCCTGTTCGGTTGTAAACCTAAGTATATTTCCTTGAATAGCAATATTAGTCTTTATCAAGTCAATTTCCTTCCTAAGACGTCTGCTGCAGGTCTAAGGAAGAAATGTGACCCCATCTTTTAGAAGTAGCAGCTCTATCACCCACCATCTACAAAGTAACAATGATATTGCTTGAACAAGACTATAGCTAAAAGTCTATTTCTTGCACCCTTCAAAACTCAAATCTCATCTCTTCTCTTATATTGATATTTCAACTGTCTAAGAACATAGAGTCCAACTATATCCAGTCTGTTCTGAATCAAGAGGCGCCCTTTTATAAATGACACCTCATAAAAGAATATTTTCTTTCCTCTCCTCTTAAGCTAGTTAGCCATATATAGTTTGATTTATTTACGGTTCAGATAAATGTATATTTTCAGCATCAGGCAATATGGAGTAATAACGAATAATGTGTAAAGATTAAATAATTAATACCTCAACTCCATAACCTTTAACATATACATTGGTAAAAAGTTCAGATGGCTCAGGCATTGGACTCTCCTGGAAATCACAAAAAACAACCGTCAGACTCAAGATCATACAGAGAATAACTAAAATGTGCTTTTCAACGAATAAGTAGAAACTATCAAAGATGTGATTTTCACCTTAGCTTGAGCAATAGCTTCATCAACTTCTTTTCTGGCTGCTTTTTCAATGTCCTACAATAATAAATTGCATTCAACATCATTAGCCTCATCAAAATAAAAAGACAGACTAAATACTCCTGTTCAAAGAAGTAATTCTTATAATCTACCAGGAAGGAAAATTGTCGAAGCTACAAAAAATTGGGAAGTAACTATCAGATATCAATATATCAATATATGATATTAAATCAATAGAAAGCCTATTATTTATAAGTCATAAATGGTGTGCATCGCCTTAGACTATGTGTGAAGCATGAGGCCTGCAATCTAGTTATTCATTAAAAAAACAGAGAGAGAGAGAGAACTCCTAGACAAGTGCTAGGAAAATAACAATCTAAATGATCTAATACATGAAGATTATGGTCCGTCCATCCATATGTCCAATATCAAAATAAGTAGTAGTTCTGTTAATGGATTACGTTAAAGAGAAAATGTCAGGGGTTTAATGAGAAATATAAGACCAAAAAATGAATCATTAAAAAAAAAAAACTGATATATTATTTCACCCTTGAAAGGATCAACTGATCAAGGACAAATTTAAACTTAACATTAAATCACCTTTAGTTCCTTTTCACTAGCAACATCATGTGATGTTAGCAGCTTTCTTATTCTCTCAACTGGATCGCGCTCCTACAAACATATTAGCCAAAAGGAGAGAAATGAATAAAGTTAATTCTTCAAAGTAAAAATAACAGGATGCTTGATTCTGGAGAGCATAATAAACCTGTCTCACACCAGAAATCTCATCACGTGTGCGGTATGTACTACCAGGATCAGACATGGAGTGGCCATGGTACCTGTAGGTATCCATTTCAAGAATCTGAACAGAACGATCAAGATAGAGAAATTAATCAAAATATGAACAATGAAGTTTCAATAATATAATAAAAAATGATAAACTACCAACAATAATCAATTTTATGCCTATTAATGTAAAGTAAACACAAATCATCTAGCCCTAGTGGAAGTTAAAGCAAGGCTATCAAAATGTGACTAACTCATAGTTAATTGAAAAAAAAGCATCTTTTTCTTTATGTACTTAATGGGAAAAGCACAGCTGAAAATATGACATATGATCTAGGGATGCATTCTCATGTATCAGGAATTCTTCTAACTGTACGAGTTAATTGGATTAGATCAATTACCCAAGGCCACACAATCGAATTACTTTTCAGAAAAATCTTTCAAACGGAAAAGCAATATTGAAAGAGGTGTAGAATGTTCCACTTCTCAATGCCTTGTGTGTGACTATGTCTTCTGTTAACCCAAGAAACATGAACTTTGTATCATCAGCTGTTTCTTACTAATATTATAGCTATCAGTCGGGATCAGCCAACAGAATTTTCAAGCAGATAGTCAAGTCCATAAATTTAGAGGGGGCTTTCTCTCTCTTTTTTATGGGCCAGAACAACCTATTTAATTATAATGGCACATTCTACCTTCTGACTACTTTCTAGGCAGTACAGTGACACAAATTGAAATGAAAGAGTTATTATTTCCCAGAACATGTCCAATGCTAATAGGCAAGTAATTTTCATCAAATAACAAACACCCAGGCCAGGACAAGATTGGATACTGCACATGTCACACGACATCATCCCCAAGTCAATTAGATCTGCAGTGCTTGCATATAGCAAACGAAGAAGATGTAAGGAAAGAATTGTTCCAGGTCTAGAAAGTTCACAAGAAGATAACTGTCATCCAATTGGTAATATGAGTAATTATTAATAACTAAATCTAGAAACGAAATGCCCGTTCTTTTGTTGGTGGGTGGAATAAAGTCAGATGGGAAACCCACAAAAACTAGCTATTGGGGTAGAAAAACTAACCTACTCCAATATTCATTGAGCACACCATACTACTCAATCTCCATCAATATGCCCCCTTGGAGTGCAAACATCCTTCAGATACACTCTGTGACACCTCTCTCAATTTCCTCCCCAGTCAAAACCCGTTGCAAGTAGCCATTTCCAAAAAGATCAACCACTGGCACTTGAAGTAGAATCAAGGCATCTAAAAGACGTGGCATTTGCTAAAAGAATTGTAAGACAACGTGGAAAGGCAAGGAGTGAGAGAAGGCTACTCTATAAGATGAGAAAAGAGGAAAGATAGAAGGGTGTGAAGAAAGTGTTGAAGATCCTCTCTCTAGAATTCTTCCTCTCCCTCTAACATTTCTTTTTCTGGTTCAGCAGGAGTGTTCTTAGCTCCTTCAATTATATTGCTATAATCTATCAAACCTGCTTCTAAATGTGTTTGTCGCTTTTGTTTCTTTGTAATTAGATTCAATTCAGAGGTGAGTTTTGTGCATTATGTGCCTGTGTAGCTACCATTACATTGGTGCTTTCATGAGACACTGAGGTTGATGCTTCTGCATTTATGGATTTAGACATTGTGGTGAAGCGATTGGTTCACAAGATTGAATGAAGAAATGCCACAAACTCCTCTCATTTGGATCATTTGGGAACGTCCATTGAAGCACTTAATGTTATGATCAAGCAGCGTTTCAGTACATATACAAAACTGGCAACATTAGGACATACGGCATTTGCCAAATGAATTGGAAGAAAACGTGGAAAGGCCAGGAGTGGGAGAAGGATATTCTATAGAGGAGAAAAAGGGAAATGTAAAAAGGTATGACGAAATTCCTAAACGTAGGAGCTAGTTGGAGTTTGCTTTGGTCCTAAATGTAGGACCTCATTCCACTTTGTCCCCCAAATTTATAATTTCCCCCCAAAACTATTCCTATTGATTGCACATATTAAAGAGGGTTTCCATCAATGGGGGTACTTTCCAATACACAATATAAGGGAATATTTTAGAGAAACCAACACTCTTTTTATAATAACTAACTAAACTAATTTCCTTAATCTCTGTAGATCAGTTATCTAGCTCACATTTAGGACTGGAGGGACTATTAAAGGTCCTCCCTCTCAATACCTCTCTCTCCATGGAATTTTTCCTTTGCTGACATTATTGCACCTGATCGAATAACAATTGATAGCTATTCAAGTGGAATGAGGAACCCTCCAAAAGTTAGCTATTGAAGTGGGAAAACCAACTTGATAAAATACCCTAAAGTGTATCTTGTGCTACTTAATGTGGAACTTAGACATCTAATACTATCTTAGTCTACACCAATTGGTCAATTCAAAAGAAACTTAAAGATTTAGAACAGCAAATAATTTTCTCACAGGGGCCCATTCTTCAAAGCATACTCTTTTGCAAATTTACAAGCCTGCTTCACCGCAAGGACATCCATGCCATCCACCTGCATAAAGCAAGACAATCTTAGAAGAATTACATTCAATTAGGACAATACATATGCGCATAACAAGGCATGAATGCACATATACAGTTTCACTTGAATACAAATACATACATGTGAAGACATGTACGCAAATATTCCATATACAAGCTCATATACCACATACTTAAGCTACGTTAAAAAAGCATTCACACAACCAAATCAACTTAACAGTTTAGACCATATAAAGCCACCATAATCCTAAATATTTAAACACCAAAGTCTGGAAATTGTAACCTTCAAGAAAAAAAGTCTTCGAAAGCAGCATTAACATGAAGGAAATGAACACCACCAAAGCACCAGCATCACCACCTCAAGCTAATTTTTTACCTTCAGCAGTTGCCAGAGCAAACTTGAAGATACTAATTTTAAAACAAGAATAAAAAAAAGGAGAAAATTAAATGTGATACAAATAAGCAAAACAAAAACAATATCATACATGCAATACTACAGTTACCTAGGCTATTTGTGCAATATTCAGAATTCAGAGAAATTACAACCAGGATAGACTTGACCAAATACAATGCGGATGCATTAGCATGATATGTTGTATTAATATTTTAGAGAAACCAACACTCTTTTTATAATAACTAACTAAACTAATTTCCTTAATCTCTGTAGATCAGTTATCTAGCTCACATTTAGGACTGGAGGGACTATTAAAGGTCCTCCCTCTCAATACCTCTCTCTCCATGGAATTTTTCCTTTGCTGACATTATTGCACCTGATCGAATAACAATTGATAGCTATTCAAGTGGAATGAGGAACCCTCCAAAAGTTAGCTATTGAAGTGGGAAAACCAACTTGATAAAATACCCTAAAGTGTATCTTGTGCTACTTAATGTGGAACTTAGACATCTAATACTATCTTAGTCTACACCAATTGGTCAATTCAAAAGAAACTTAAAGATTTAGAACAGCAAATAATTTCTCACAAGGGGCCCATTCTTCAAAGCATACTCTTTTGCAAATTTACAAGCCTGCTTCACCGCAAGGACATCCATGCCATCCACCTGCATAAAGCAAGACAATCTTAGAAGAATTACATTCAATTAGGACAATACATATGCGCATAACAAGGCATGAATGCACATATACAGTTTCACTTGAATACAAATACATACATGTGAAGACATGTACGCAAATATTCCATATACAAGCTCATATACCACATACTTAAGCTACGTTAAAAAAGCATTCACACAACCAAATCAACTTAACAGTTTAGACCATATAAAGCCACCATAATCCTAAATATTTAAACACCAAAGTCTGGAAATTGTAACCTTCAAGAAAAAAAGTCTTCGAAAGCAGCATTAACATGAAGGAAAATGAACACCACCAAAGCACCAGCATCACCACCTCAAGCTAATTTTTTACCTTCAGCAGTTGCCAGAGCAAACTTGAAGATACTAATTTTAAAACAAGAATAAAAAAAAGGAGAAAATTAAATGTGATACAAATAAGCAAAACAAAAACAATATCATACATGCAATACTACAGTTACCTAGGCTATTTGTGCAATATTCAGAATTCAGAGAAATTACAACCAGGATAGACTTGACCAAATACAATGCGGATGCATTAGCATGATATGTTGTATTAAATTTAGCAAATGAAAAGCTAAAATGTGATGCCTCCATAACACAGCAGGCAATAAACCTTCATCATTCTACAATTATAAATAGAAGTGCATCTCTAAAAACGATTTTACCATTTGAAATATATAAACATTGAAAGACGAAAAAATATGATTTAGCAAAAAAATTGTGGAGAATGATGATTCGAAAACATATTCGCTGAACAGCGTAAACCCTTTTAATACTTGATTAAAGGGTTGCTCTTTCTTCACAAGTTATATGACAAATTGCCAATCATCTAAACAACTTTCTATAATCAAGCAGGTTGCTTTCTCAGTCACAGAAAGTAATCATTTCACAAACATTTATCCATTACTTTCTTGAATATTATATTATCAAGTTGATGAGAGTGATCAGAACTTTATTACTGAACACCAAAGAATAAAAAAAATGTAGCATAAAGATGATGTGGACACTGGTATCCGGAAAATTTAACAATGTAGCGAAGTTAAACATGACCATGATCTCATTCTAACCTTCAATCCAGGAACATAGTCCCCACGTTTGTAATAGGCCGAACTCTTAGCAGCTCTCCACTCAGCAGTTCCCATTCCATCTGATAACTAAATTCGATCAGATTGAATTCATTATACAACAATAACTTGAATTCATTGAACTGAACTAGCATCCTTAAACCAATTAAACTACTTACAATGATTATTCTCGCAGACCAATATTGCTGGTAGATCCCAGAGCGCCGCCATGTTAAGTGCCTCAAACAGTTGTCCCTGATTTGCAGCTCCATCACCGTACAAAGCGAAGGTTACATTCTCGTCCTTAGAGTATTTCTGAGCAAAAGCCAATCCACACCCAAGTGGTATCTGAGCTCCAACGATGCCGTGACCACCATAAAACCCAGCCTCCTTCTTATAGAAATGCATAGACCCACCCTTTCCTTTCGAGCAACCAGCCTGACGACCCATGAGCTCTGCAAATACCTGCAGCAGGGTTCCACCGCGACCCAAGAACGTACAATGATCGCGATAAGCTGTAATTATGCAATCCTTCTTCGTAATTCCAGCTTCCATACCCACGGCCACTGCTTCCTGGCCATCATACAAGTGACAGAACCCTCTGATCAGCTTGGCTTTGTAGAGAGAATCAGCAGCTATCTCCATCCGTCGCATCAACGCCATGTTGCGGAAAAACGACATGAGCTCCTTGGGGCTGGTCTCGACGGCGCGTGAGGGAGGATCGCAGTTGTGGGCGGTGAACGGAAGGGAGGTCTCAATGGTGAGGGGGCTGGAGTCATCGGCGGAGGAAGAAAGTGAACGGCGGAGAGAAGAGGTGAATGATAAAGCGGCTGACATGGGTTTCACGAGACTGTATCGAGAAGAGGAAGAAGATGAAGCCAAGTGCGAAAGAGCCATATCGATATGCTATAAACCCAGACAGGGATTAAGCAGACAAGACGATTTTCAGAGAAAGCAACTGAACCGAAATCCACAGAAAGGGCACAGACCAAGCTAAAAGATCGAGAGGAAGAGGGTTCTTAGTTTGACAAGAGATTACTTGACTATCAGGTTTGGTCTGTACAGAAAACAAAAGGTTAAGGAATCGAATCCACAATTCCAGAGACGATAATATATATTAATATGAGCTCAAAAATGGGAACTTTACTAATTTACTTCGTCATAAACTCTATAAACAGATTTAAAAAAAAAAAAAAAAGCCTTTGAAAACCATTTTTCCGTCGTCTTGTGTCTTCTGTGGTGTGGTGTGGCGTGGCGTGGGATTGGAAAGTAGATGAGATCGAGTGAGTTTGCATTATTTTATTAGCTTTTATTCAGATATTAACCCGGAGCATGTTCTTATGATCAATGGCAGATGGGCAGCTCATTTCGGTCACCTCACAAATGTCAGAGATATACTATGTCACGATAACTTGTTTATTCCCATGATTGGGTACATCCGTATTCGCCTACTGTTATGTTATAATTAAATTAAAAAATTTAAGGAGATTGTAAAAGTTGTTTTTAATAATCGCCTTAATAATACCAAAATAACTGAACTTATTGTTAAAATAATGTTATCTGCCTTAATCAATAGTTTCAGCTTTATTAGAGCTCCCTTGACTTGAAATAAAATAAAATTTTTGAATCCATTGCTCACAAATTGAAAAAAAATAAAATAAAATGATTGTGATGTTTTTACTAGCAAAGGAAGAATTTAAAACCATTTCTAAAAGTTTGAGTGTGCGTTTGGATTTGATTACGTTTACATTCCAAAAGTAAGTTTTAACTTTTTGAATGTAAAATGTTGTTTGGCTTTTTTTTTTCAGACAAAATGTACTTTTTAAACTGACTTTCAAATACATTTGAAATGAAAAAATTTGCAAAGCTACTCCCAGTTGCTTTCAAAACGTGATCAGTTGGATGGACATTTATTGCTGGTACCTAATTTGTTTATTGACCATGATGCCCCTCACTTTTGCAGCTGATACATATCACACATACTCTCCTCTCGTGGTCCTCATTTGTGCAGCTGATACATCAGTGTTCTTCGTCCTTTGCTGCTGCTCTGTGTCCACCGATCGTCCGCCGTTAGTCCGCCACTAGTCCGCCGCTAGTCCACCATTTGGCCATCTCTTCTCCTTCTCTCCTTCGCCTCTCCTCTACCATCACAGATCTGAATCTCTTCCTTCCCTAAGCTTCTCCTTCCTTTATCAACGGTGGCTGCATTTCACCATTAATTTCTCCCCATCTCTTTCACGGATCAAGCTTATTTTGGGACTTGGGCTGCATTTCGTAGCTGAGAGAACTCCGACCAAGAGCTTTTGCAACCTGTGGAGTGCAAAGGTGAACATTCCGACCAGCTCGTGGAACTCCAATCCTCTTCTCCAATCTGCTCTTCAATCTACAAGGTATGATAGCCTTCAAGCTTTTTTTGTCAGATCTGGAAATGGTGCTGCTTTGTTCTGCTCTTTGATGTGATCTATTGCTTTTCTTGTTCGGACCATCGTGAAGCTCTATTCTGATCTGTTTCTTTTCTTTTTTAGACCACCGTGAAGCCACTGTTCCGGTCTGTTTCTTTCATTTTTCAGACCACCGTGAAGCATTCCGGTCTGTTTCTTTCATTTTTCAGACCACCGTGAAGCATTCCGGTCTGTTTCTTTTCTTTTTCAGACTGGTGTGAATTTTTTTTAATTACCTTCTTTTGATCACATAACAAGAAAATATAAGCAAGCAAGAAGATTATTTATGACTACATATTGTAATTATTCTATTCTGGTCTGTTTCTTTCGTTTTTCAGACCACCATGAAGCATTCTGGTCTGTTTTTTTTTATTTTTCAGACTGGTGTGATTTTTTTTAATTGCCTTCTTTTGATAGCTTCACATAACAAGAAAAAATAAGCAAGCAAGAACATTATTTATGACTGCATTTTGTAATTATTCTGTTGATCTGCTGATGTTCTAAAATATGACACGGTGTTTTGGAAATATATTCTGGTGATTGATCTATTAATTGTTCTATGTTGCTTTGTTTTTTTTTAATTTCATTTTGATAAGAATTTGAGCTAATTTATTTTTTGAAAATTGATGAAGGGATGAGAAAGGCTACAAATTTCTGATCAAACTTGCTTATTTTAATACATACTATTGAATTATATGATTTGAATTTTTGAGTGAGTGCAGAAATTATCTTATGGCTGCTTTTCAATAACTGCCTCTTTCAACAAGTATATGTGGCTAAGATAACAAGTGGTTAATTAACTATGATCGAATAATCTTTTTCTTTTTGTTTCCAAAAAAAGGATAGTAAAATTTTTAAGAAGGATAAAAAAGGATAGTAAAATTTTTAATATTTTAACTCTAACTCAATTATGGATTTTTACTCCTCAAATTTCATTTGTATTGAAAATGTGATATTTTGATAGTAAAAATGAGTAAAGAGAAAGCACTATGGACTACCAAATAGACCGAATTGTTTATTAAATTAGCTCTCCAGCAAGTTAAGAAAAATGAGCGTAAAGGCTCTACCTTATCAAAGGAGGGTTGGGAGGCACTAATGCAACAGTTCAATGCTTTGAGTTCAAGAAGTTATGATAAGAAGCAGTTGAAGAATAAATGGGACAATTTGAGGAAAGATTGGAATATATGGGACAAGCTATTAAACAAAGAGACCGGTTTGGGATGGGATAGTGAAAAGAATACTGTTTCAGCACCAGAGGAGTGGTGGAGTCAAAAGATTAAGGTATACAATTATACATGGCATGCTAAACATTTCATATTTTATTTTATAGATATACTAGACTCAGTTCTTGTAAATGTGCAGGAGAATCCTGAGTATAGGAAATTCAGGCATAGACCACTTCCATATGCACAAGAATTGACACAGTTGTTCCAGCCAGTTGCAGCACAGGGCACTTACATGTGGACACCTGCGGCTGATGATCCACAAGATGTGTATAGGCCTCAATTGGATTTGACCGAAGGATCAGGAGACAGTGATGATATAAGAAACATTAATGGAGGAGCTCTCCCAAAAATTGGGCAGGTTAACTTGAATAATGCATATAGTGGTGGTACTAATTCAGGGAGCAAGCGAAAGAGAGGTGAAAGTGGTCAAAACAAAAAGGGAAAATGTCTTGCAACGGTGATGGTTGATTCAGTGAGTCGATTGGTGTCCACACAAGAGGATAGGGTTTCAACATTGAAGTCAATTCTTAATTCCATAGAGGGTGGAACAAAACCAGTTGACCAAAATGTGTTGGAGGTTGCAAAGGAACTTTATGGAATTGAGGAGATTGCTTATGATGAGGTGCTTCTTGGACAGTGTGCTGTGGCCTTGCTAGATAAGACCGCAAGGGACATGTATATTGGGCTTAGGGACAACAGAAGAGCATTAGTGGCCTATTTGAGGTGCTTGGGCAAAAAATGAAATTAGATCATCTTAGCTTGCCTTCTAATGTTTTAAAATTTAGCTAGTGTCGTTCATGTTGTTAATTTGTTTTGAAACTGACTGTGTTATTTGACTCTTGTGTTATGTGTTTCTTACGTTAAGTCATGGACAAATAGTGTAATGGTTGTTTAATTATGCTATGCAGTTTTTATGGATGACAATACACAATCTCACTTATTACAATTACTTATACATACGGAAGACGATGAGATTGAGGCTATTACTGCTATAATATCCAATTACTCAACAACTTTATTGAAAGAGCCTTGTAGAACCAGTTCGCAATCAGGTCATGCATAGGTGCAAGAAATTTTGCAAGGGCATCCTCAACGTTATTATGATACATTTCGTATGGAAAAAGATATTTTTCTTTAACTTTATGACAAACTAGTGCAACATGGCCTACGTCCAACCAGAAGAACAGGGATTCATGAAATGGTCGGTATGTTCCTAAATATTGTTGGACATGGAGTGGGGAATAGGATGGCACAAGAACGATTTCAACATTCAGCAGAGACTGTTCACAGGCATTTTAGAAATGTATTGCATGCTTGTGAGAAGCTAGCAAAAGAATATATCCAACCAAAAGATCGCACTTTTCAAGATATTCATCCAAAAATTTTAAATGATCCGCGATATTGGCCATTCTTTAAAGATGCCATAGGAGCAATTAATGGCACACATATCCCGTGTGTGGTTAGTGTTGAAGAGCAAGGGAAATATATTGGAAGGAAAGGTATTCCAACACAAAATATAATGGCCGCATGTGATTGGGATATGTGCTTCACTTATGTCATGGCTGGATGGGAAGGGACTGCTCATGATGCTCGTTTATTTGACTATGCTCTCACAAGGCCGAACATGAAATTTCCACACCCACCCCAAGGTATATTTCATATTTATCTAATTTAAACAATTATTTTAATATTTTTTGGGATCTTATAATTTCTGTTTTTTTATTGGTAGGTAAATATTATTTGTTAGATGCTGGCTATCCAACTCCACGTGGATATTTAGGTCCTTATAGATCTCATAGGTACCACCTCCCAGATTTCAGGCGTTCATCTGGATTTGCAAATAATAATGAGATTTTTAATTATTATCATTCAAGCTTAAGGACCACGATTGAAAGGACTTTCGGGGTTTGGAAAAATAGATTCGCAATCTTACGACATATGCCTAGCTATCCATTTGTGCAGCAAGTTCGTATTGTTGGTGCAACAATGGCTATACATAATTTTATTAGAAGAAAATCTGTAACTGATTCTGACTTCAAGCATTTTGAGGATGAAAATATGGTTAACACTATCGATGATACTAATGAGCCTGCATTTTCATCAATAATTCTAAGTGCAATTTCAAGCATAGCTTCTGATAGAGAAATGAATAGGGTTCGAGATTCTATTAGAGATCAGATTGTATATTATAGATCGAACCATTAATCATGTAACTATTCAATATTAATGAATGTTTAACTATTTATTACATAATTTTTTTCCAAAATTAAATTTTATTTTTTTATTCTTAATATTTAACATTTTAAATTTTATGTCATTTTAAATTTGTTTCACCTTTTTTTAATATATTACATTTGTATAATAAAAATTATAAATTATCATAAATCAATGTCCTTTTTGGTCATTACATATTAAAAAATACATTTAAAAAGCATAAATTTTTATTAATCCAAACAACTTTCAGTTTGTCAAACTGACTTTTAAAAAATATATCCAAACACAAATTTCATTACAACCACTAACTTTCACGAAATTGACTTTTGCCAAATGAACTTTTATCAAACTGACTTTTGACAAACTGAAAACCAAACGCATACTAACAGTTTATGTAACTTTAAAATTTTAGGAACTATATATATTATAGAATCAAGCCAAACAAACAGTCCAATATTATTATATTTATCAATGATATATAATTATATATTAATAATAAATATTTTATAAATTTTTAAATTTTTGATGATAACTACTTTGTATATCAATATGAACCAGTCACATTTTTTAATTTTTAAAAATTTGGTTAATATTTTCTAGGCACAAGATTTTTTGTCCAATGGGCCAATTTTTCATAAATTATTTTTCTAAATGTTTGCCATAAAATTTTATTTAAATTAATATATCTTTTGAATTAAAAGAAATTTTTGTCCCTTAATTATTCACATATGAGCGTCTAATATTCTAAACTTTTTAGAACTCCCTCCGAACCACAATAGAAGATATCTTTTTAAAATCTTACCTGATACAAAATATAAAGCATTTGATAACTTTTATATTTATTTTTTCAACTATATCTCTATTTTATTTATCAATCTTTTTGAAAAAAAATTATACATTAAAATTTTAATTATTATTTTCAAGGATTTTACAATACAAGTATTGAAAATATGCAAACATTTTAACAATTTAAGATTCAACTAACATTATTTATAAATTATAAATTAGTTAGTTATGACTTATATTATAGTCCGAAAAGAGTATTGGTGAAAGAAAATATATTATTAATATATATATATATATTTATATATTTATATAAATTTAATAGGAGTAAACTTAAAAAATTATTATATTTTTAAACAAAATAAGTTTCAAGATTTTTTATTCTAAAATAAGTATTAAAAATAATTTATAAATAGAACCAAAATAAATATTCATTTACTATTTGACAGGGCTTTTAGGTGAGGATGCGAATGAGTTCAACCCAAACAGGTTAGCTTCAAAATCTTTTACCTCTGGTCATTTTATGCCATTAACAGATTGGACAATCATTTGCTATGAAGGAAGCTGGGATCATGTTGTGATCATGTTTATATTCCATTTCATCTTCTCCATTTCTAACTATTATGGTCATGCTAATGTGGTTGGGCTTACACCCATATATTGGATCCAAGATTGGGGATAATATTGTGTAAGTAGTAGAATGTCCAATCTGCTTGAAAATATTTGTGAGGTGATCCAATGTCTGGCCTAGTTGTTTATTACTAATCTGGCCCAATCCAATATTAGACGCTAATTAGCCGGACATCATCAACATCATTATTAGCCAATTAAAAAAAAAAATGCACTGTTAGATAGTGACTCCTACGGGCACCAATTCGTTAATTTTCCAGACATGCTTGTTTTTAAATCATTTAAAAAAAAATAGTCGGAAGTACAAACTAAGTTCAAGAAATAGTCCATAAATGTAAATAAAACACAGGTATCAATGCAGCAACAAAGTTGGTAATTTCATGTTGAAAAATATAACTTCCAATCCTTGAACTTATTCTCAAGTATCCATTCAATTCTCGAATTTAATTCAAAATAATTTAATCCTTATATTTTCTTGACTCAGAAGTCAGAACAGTTTAGTGCTTATAATATTTCTCTTTCACTCTGTATAATCCAATCCTTGCAGTTTACTTGAGTAAAGAACTGAGTTATATTAAATCAAAATTTAAAAACTAAATTGATAATTAAGAAAAGTTTAAGGACTAACATTATATCATCCTTTTCATATTCAAATAGCTTCCAAACCTGTTAATTTGTACATGGAAACATTCAGAAGTTGTACTAAAGAATTTTCTATTCTGCTTTAAAATAATGACCTACATAAGCTGTAAAAAAAAAAAAAAAGTAGCGAAAAAGTATATTACACTGGTGAATGCGATGAATAGAAAGATTGGCGATTGCTTGGCAGGTGCAAGTGTTCAGCAAATAAATAAAATTCTATCTCCCACCCATTTAGAATCATGGTAAGATCAGCAACAGAACATAAAACTGTACGACATCCACCAACATTTCCAGAACATCAGAAATTGAAGTGCACAAGAAACCCTTTATAAAAAAAGCCCGCAAAGGACCCAATTTAGTTCTAGGCTCTAACTCAAATTTCAACCAGCCTTTTAAATAAGAGTTTTTCATACACAAACATTGACGGTGAACCCATGAGATGAACTAGCGACCCTAGGAATATACTGAACCATAATAATACAAAGGAAGAAAAATAATTTCATCAAACAGTCTATCCTTTCTTTGAAGAAAAGAAGGGTGAGAAATTGACCTACCTGTGATTTGTTCAAAGTCCACCGAATAAGAATGACCCCACTCTATCGTTTTGAGGGTCTCTCATCATCTTCTCCTCCATCATCGTCATCTGAATCATCTTTATCTAACCTCTTTCTTTTCGAGGGAGCTTCAGTCTTCTCACTATCCTCACCATCTTCAACTTCATCTTCGTCCTCACCGTTCTCCACTGGTTCAAAATCACTAGATGCTTCCTCTTCCTCAGCAGTGGCTAAAGGACGAACGAGGTACTCTGTTCCCAAATCCTCCTAGAAGTTTTATGCATCACAGTAGTTTAAGTGAAGCAAAACAGTGACAGCTGACAATACAACGTTGAAGCAGCACAACAGATGTAGACAACTAAATTTTTGTCACGCTTCATCATCCAGTAGGAGCAATTAAATTAGAGATAATCTAACGAGGAAATTTAAGACTCATTCTATTTTACAATATCTAATACTCCATCAAAAAGCATAAATATAAAGTGTAAAAATTCATAAATTATGTGGAGATATTATATTTATTGTAAATATTCTTATCTAATTATTAGGAGTTAATAGGATTTATTAGAATTATTAATATTTATTAACCATTTATTTTCTTGTCTCCTAGCTTTGCATATATATAGTCTCTCGTATCCTATTATTATAATCAATGGAAAATCATATTTCTTCTTTCAAAAATCCCACATGATATCATAGCACATTAGATCAAAACCCTAGCTAGTTTTTTGTTCTATCACATAGGATAGTTTCAGACTGGTAGCTGATGGACAAAACCCTAATAGAGGACAAGAGGCATTGCTGGATCTCATTACTGGCCAAGGAAGGACCAGAGACCTCCAATCGGCACAACCTCAAAGTTTGGCATGCGTTGACGATGCATGGCGATCACACACACCACTTATCTGTTCTGCATCAAAGGGAGAGTCTGAGCATGTGGAGCGCTGTTTTTGACAACAGCAGCTTGTTTCTGCAACGATGGATCATTTTCAAGCCTAGTCTTGACATTTTCTAGCTGTGGGTCTTCCAAGTCTTCACCTTGTTCGTTGAATGTGCTTACTGTCAAAACAAAATGGACCTAAAGAGCACAAACACCCAAAAATTCCTAGGGGAAATGGGGCTTCTAATCCTAGAAGTAGTATGTTTCGGCCTTTTTGATTTGATTTGTATTTTCTCATAAGCTTTCAATAATGGGTGATAAAGCTTGCAAAACTACCATCAAAAGTTGTTGAATCTGATGCAGTATGTGTCAGTCAGATTTTACAGTCAATCTCTGTCTTCGTAGCACAAAGAGGTAATTTTCTTCAAGCATTGAAAACATCAAAGGCTGAAACATTGTGGATTGTTGACTCTGGAGCATCGGATCACATGACCAATAACCACCAATTATTTTCTACATATACTCCATGTGCTAGAAATTTGAAAGTCAAAATTGCATATGATTCTCTTGCTCCTATTGCGGGGAAAGGGAGTATTCATATCTCTAAATCTATCACTCTAGAATCTGTTCTTCATGTACCAAAATTAGCATGCAATTTGTTGTCTGTTAGCCAACTAACAAAACAATATAAATGTTGTACTAATTTTCTTCCAACCCATTGTGTCTTTCAGGATCTATCATTGGGTACAATGATTGAACGTGCTAAAGATTGCAAGGGACTCTACTTCCTTGAAAATATTAGAATGAGTCACCATTAAACCACTAATGTATGTAACTCTATATCAACCTCTAAAGATACAAATATTCTGTTATGGCACAAGAGACTGGGACATCCTAATTTCCATTATTTATCTCATTTGTTCCCAAACCTTTGCCCTACTAACCATGATGTCAAATGTGAAATGTGTGAACTGGCAAAGTACTAACAAACATCATTTCCTAGAACACCGTATAAACCCACCAAACCATTTGTTACCATACATAGTGATCTATAAGGTCCATCCCATATCCCAAACCGCACCAAATCAAAATGGTTCATTACCTTTATTGATAATCATACTCGTGTTTGCTGGGTGTATCTCCTAAAAGACGAGTCTGAGACTACGTCTATATTTATCAATTTCTTTACCATAATAAAAACCCAATTCAACACAAACATCTAAGTTCTACATACCGACAATGGTACTGAATATTTCAACCAAGTCTTGAGTACCTTCCTTCACAAGCATGGCATTGTCTATCAAAGCACTTGTGCCCATACACCCCAACAAAACGGGATTGTAAAAAAGAAAAATAGACATATTCTTGAAGTGGCTAGGGCCCTCATGTTCACCCATAATGTCCCAAAATTTTATTGGGGGGATGCCATTTTAACTGCAACATATCTCATCAATTGAATGCCCAATCATATTTTGTCTTTTGATACTCCTCTTCAAAAATTGCAAAGTGTTCTCTTCACATCTCATATTGAAACCAACACACCTCTTCGTGTCTTTAGGTGCATAGCCTTTATCCACATCTATCAATCTAGTAAACTTGGACCTTGTGCTACAAAATGCATATTCCTTAGTTATTCCCCTACTCAAAAGGGATACAAATGTTTTGATCTTACTTCCAAACACATTTGTAAGCTTTAATGCCTTTTTACTCCAATTCTTCAATTCAAGGGGAAAGTATAGGTGAATCTTAGACTTGGGAACAAGAGATTAACAAAGAACAAGTGCTTCCTTATTCTTGGTCCATACCAACAGAGTCATTACCACCTCAATTACCAGAACCATCACTCTCATCCAAACCCTTACCACCATCACCATCTCTTGTGCCAGTCACAGAAGATAACTCAACATCAGGGGGAGATATAGAAAAGCAAAAAGACAAAGACTTGTTGGCTTATTCTCGAAAGCATAAATCCAAGGGAGGAGAGCAACTCGTATCTGAAGCACCAAAAGAGTCAGAACCAGTGGTAGCTCCTAAATCACCTTAGCAAAGTCCTAAATAGGTGAGTGATCAATTTGATCTTGATTTACCCATTGCTCTCAAAAATCAATCTCGCTCTTGTACTTTACACCTAATACATAAGCACAAATCCTATAAGGCTCTTTCTCCAAGTTATTGTGCTTTTGTCACTAGTCTATATAAAGTTGTAGTTCCCAACAATATCGAAGAGGCATTGGAAATACCAAAATGGAGAAATGTAGTCATGGAGGAAATGAGAGCCCTAAAGAAGAATGGAACATGGGAGATTGTTCAGAGGCCAAGTGGCAAGAAGCTTGTAAGCCGCAAGTAGGTTTTCATCCCAAAGTACAAGGCTGATAGTACTCTTGACAAATTAAAGGCACACTTGGTAGCAAAAAGGTTTACTCAGACATATGGTATTGACTACAAAGAGACTTTTACACCAATGGCAAAATTAAACACCATTAGAGTTCTATTATCTATGGCAGCTAATCTAGAATGGCCACTTCATCAGCTTGACACCAAGAATGCTTTCCTAAATAGAGAACTAAGAAGTTTACATGACTCTACCACCAAGATTTGATAGAGGCAAAGGTGATCAAGTATGTAGGTTGAAGAAATCTTTATACGGCCTAAAGTAGTCTCCTAGGACATGGTTTGACAGATTCTCAAAAGTCCTCAAGTGAGAAGGCTATAAGCAAGGATTGTCAAACCATACAATGTTTGTTAAAGTTGAGGGAGGTAAAAGATGTATCTTTATTGTATATGTTAATGACATTATTCTTACAGGAGATTATCTTGAGGAAATCACAAGAGTAAAGGTTGTTTTGGGCAAACAATTCAAGGTAAAAGACCTTGGTTCCTTGAAATACTTCTTTTAGATAGAAGTTGCGAGATCAATAAAAGGTATTTATGTATCTCGGAGGAAGTATATACTTGATCTTCTGAAGGAAACAAGTATGTTAGGTTGTAGGCCAGCTGAAACCCCTATTGTGCTTCCAAAGAAAAAGAAGCCTAAGAAGAATAAGGAAGAGTCAAAAGAAGAAAAAAATTCTTATGATGAGGTTGAAGAAGAAGACAATGAGAATGAAGAGGCTAATAATTAAAAAAGATATCAGAGGCTTGTTGGTAAGTTGATTTACCTTTCCCATACAAGACCGGATATTGCCTTTGCAATAAGTATGGCTAGCCAATACATGTCTGAACCAAAGAAGAAGTATATGGAAGCAGTCTACAGGATTTTTGAGATATTTAAAGGGTACTCCTGATAGAGGGTTATTCTTCCAAAAACAAAACAAAGAATCATAGAGGCCTACACAAATGCAAATTAGGGAGGAACTCATCTTGATAGGAGATCAACTTCTGGTTATTGTTCCCTTGTTTGGGGGAACTTGGTTACCTGAAAGAGTCAAAAGCAAAGAGTTGTTTCTAAGAGCAATGTTGAGCTTGAATTAAGAGCTTTGGCTCAAGGAATAATGAAAGAGTTATGGCTGAAACGAATCCTATAAGAGATTCATGTTGAAGTGGACTCACCATTAAAACTTAATTGTGACAATAAGGCAGCTATAAGCATGACCTTAAACCTTGTTCAACATGAGAAATCAAAACATGTGGAAGTGGATAGGAATTTCATTAGAGAAAAAGTGGAAGATGAAATCATATGTTTGATTTATTTACCTACAAACCTTCAAGCTGCAAATGTTCTGACTAAGGGATTACATAAGCCCGCATTTGAAAGTTGCATAAGCAAGTTGGACATGATTAACATCTATAATCCAACTTGAGAGGGAGTGTGGAGATATTATATTTATTGTAAAATTTTTATCTTATTATTAGGAGTCAATAGGATTTATTAGAATTATTAGTATTTATTAGCCATTTATTCTCTTACCTCCTAGCTTTGTGTATATATAGTCTCCTGTATCCTTCTATTATAATCAATGAAAAATCATATTTCTTCTCTCAACAATCCCACAAACTATTAGTATTATAAGCATTAGTTTTCAAGTGAACATGTTTGTTTTTCAGATAATCAGTATGGATAAGAAAACAAGAACGAATAGGGTAACTAATCAAATCAACGTACTGACTGGGGATCTGTTAAAAATAAAAAACAAAGTCACATGAATGGATATTGGAAAGTACCAAGATATAAATTAAGAAAAATGAATTAATTAGGGAGTATTGGCCAAAGGTTCAAAAGGAAAAGGTGTCAGATAAACTAATGTAATATTTGACAGAGAGAAAAATGTCTTTTAGAAATGAAATGAGAAATGCACCTATCTCATTTTCTTTCTAGATATATCTTCCATTTCACTTCTAGAAAACTCTTTTCCACGTACTAAACATTGTCTGAATTACAAATTCTCTCCCTCTTGCCAAAAATCAAGAACTATATGATAGGGAAATAAAGACACAGTTTAGATATTTCCTCCCATTACTTATATTAGAAAAGCCAATGCATTGTGTGATGCAAATAAGTGAAGCACCAGTCGGCTACACAAAATGATTTAGGAAGAGATTGTTAGCACAGATTGATGTCACTGCTTAATAATAGTCAATAGCTAACTCAAGTTTTCTGACATTACTCGTGCTCAAGCTACGTGGCTAACCATTGCAGGTTACGCATCGCTCAAAGAGGTTCAACTCATCCGTACAGCAAATCCAGTCAAGCAGACAGGTTGAATTTGTGATGAGGTATTCAGATTATCCAAAATTCCAAATACCTAATGCATTTACAGAGAGCATTGAACTTACTTACCAGAGATTTCAACAATGGTTTTGTTTATTTTAATCATATACTCATATTAAAGCATGCAAGTAATGTCTAGTTACAAACTATCAATTCACTAAAGCATCTGAACAGTAGATGTTGACGAAGAAAACAGGGATCCCCACACATACTCCGTGACATCTTTAAGCTTCTAGTAGGCGCTGAACATCACACGAAAATTATGTAAACAAGGGGACCAGGAAGCGTTTTCTTCACCCTTCAAGAACTGCTAAAAGATTTTTTAAAACTAGAGATTTGATGAAGACGTCATATTCAGTGAAGTGGAGAAAAAATACAGGTACACAGGGTACAACATCATTACATAATTGGATCTTTGGATAGATTTGGTCTTGTAAGGAAACTCAAATATTATATTGACATGTAACTTTTTCGTACTTGAAATGTACAAGGATCATGCCTAATTGGCATTGTTATCATTGTCAGATCAATCTGGATATTGTGGACGCGACAATACCACTGCCATCTAAACCAGAAGTTCACTATAGGCATCATAACATTTTCATGGATTAAATCAATTTTCTTTAACTTTATTTTGACCTGCCCTGCAAGAGTGATCTCATATTCTTTTCTTTTTCTTTTTCTTTTTTTTTGAATAAAAGATACAGTTAAAACCGTGCAAGGGTTACAAATTCATGACATATCAAAATTCAAGATGATCCTACATCCTATAACTGAGCAATGAGCGTTTAATGCATCAATCATATTCTGAGAGAACTACGAAGGATAAATTCAGGACACACTAATAACTGAGCAATGAGCGTTTAATGAAATAGACACAAAAATATTATGATTTATAAATTAAGAAAAATGCATCAATCAAGAATTGAAGTATTGAATAAAGGTATCAAAGTAAGAAGATTCAGATAAGCTATGCTACGCACACACTATATCCCGTATACCATATAATCGCATTGAGATTTAACTTATTGAGGAAAAGGGCATGGTCGAAAGATGCCAAGTCATTCCCACACATCAGGAAGGAGAAAAATGGAGTGTAAAAGGAAAAGGCTGTACGAACCAGGTGAAAAGAAAGAAAGTAATTAAAATTTCAGATTGAGCAAAGCCCCCCCAGATTGTTAACTATTTTCTACGGAAATTATGCACTGATAGTGATAATGAAGCAAAATCTTATTCAAGTTACCTCTGCATCTCCTCGTCGTCGTTCGTCGTCGTCGGAATCGTCGGCGTCACCGCCGAGCTCGCCAGCCGCTTCTTCCTCGTCGTCTTCTTCATCATCGCCTTCGCCATCAGGAGCATCGTCGTCGTCGTTATCCTCATCCTCATCTTCATCCTCGTCCCCATCCTCGTCATTCCTCATCATTCATCATCGTCATTCATCCTCGTCTTCTTCCTCTTCATCCAAGACGTCCTTGTCCTCGTCCTGTCGATTCAAAACGACTTCATCATTTTCCTCAATATGCTCCTTCAATTCCCAAGTAGACTTCATCTTCAGAGTCAACAACTCAGAAGAAACACTTTCTCGAGAAAGACAAATCTTCAAATTTGTGAAAAGCAAATCGGACGGTCCTCATAGAAGTATTTGTATTTGAGAGGAGATAGCGTCGCCTGCTCAGCTCTTGCGGCGCTCGCCACGCTGCGCTCACCGTCAAACTTGCTCTTGCTCATCCCTTCGGCTCTTCCTAATTTTGGTTTTGTTTTTGTTTTAGTCAAAAAAAATATTACAATTATTTTAATATTATAATCATAAATATCAAATTAATCTTTGGTTTGCTAGTTGTGAGAGTTACATCATCTTATCTTAAAATTTGAGTCATGAAATATGTAATCGTACATAATAAAAATGTTAAAAATATTTTTAAATATTTGTGAAACTATCATTGTTTCCTGATAGTAGGTGATAGAAATAAAAATAATTAATCTTTTATATATAAGGTATTTTAAAACTTTATTTTTTATTAAATTATCTTCATATCTTCAGTAAATATTTTTTTTATTTGATCTCTCAAAAATAAAATCATAATCAAATAATATAATAACCTTTCAATTTAAATTAACACACGAAGACATGTATTTCTTATTGACTACTGTTTAATCATCATTGTATTAATAAAAAATTTGAATAGTCATATTTGGGAACATATAAATTTGAAAATCTCTAAATAAGAAGGTAAATTTAAAAAATAATTTAGAAGAAATAAAAAAAATAAAATTTCAATCTGTTGTACTAGATTCCTGCATCATTAACTTTAGGTATCTCAATTGAGTTTGTCTTTTAGTGAAAATGACATTGAAATCCTAAAATAATGAATTTATAATCGTTAAATTTTTAAAAGATATTATAAAATTAGTTTTAAATATTAATTTAAATAGTTCTAAATTTAAAATTTAATTATAAATAAAATATTTAAAAAAAAATATTAAATTCTAATTATAACTATCAATCAAATTGTAATATGGATTCCTGTTTGCAACTAAATCAATATTTATGACTTATTTTTTAAAGGTTAAAGTTAAGGTATATTTTCATCTTTTAATTTTATATAAGATTTTAATTTGATCCTTTAATTTTATAAAGTATATTTTTAGTTCTTTAATCCTAACATCGTAAACTCAAGTGATTATTTTTTATATCAATCATTATTATTTTAAAATAAATTAAATTTAATATGTTATCATTTGATAATATTTTATCAATATTTTAAAGTTTAATATAAAAATTTGTCAGGATAAAACTAATAATATTAGGATTAAAGGACTAAAAATGCACTTTATAAAGTTAAGGAATTAAAATAAAATATGTAAAATTAAAAAATAAATATATACTTTAGCTTTTTTTCAAAAATTTTATTAAGAATTTAACCATCATAAATTATCTATTTTAGGATGTTATTGTCATTCTTCATTTTTTTTAATCACAATCTTAATTGATTTTGTCATATTAATGTCAGCATTAATCATTAATCATTCTAAAATAATTACTCCTCTATCTTAAATTATAAGTTATTTTTAGATAAAATTAAATATATCAATAAAACTCATAAAATACACTTTATATTTTTTAAAAAAATATAAACTTTTAAAAATATTTTTCATTTACTACTTCATTTATGAAAAAATATTAAAGAAAGAGAATATAATAGAAATGATAATATTAAAAAGTTATCATTAATAAACTTTATTTTTATTAAAGTGTCTTATATTTTAAAATATTTGATATGAAGAAAGTATAAAATAAAATAAAGAAAAATTAGCATATTTTTGCTACCCAATAACATCTCAATTTAAAATGAAAAAGAAAAGAGAAAAAAAGAGGAAAGTGAGCACTATAATAGAACAGAAAATGGTACAAAATAATTCATAGAAACATGTCTATATTTAGGCAGAGCAGGTACATCAATATTATTTATAGTATGTTCAATTAAAATGTTACATACTAGATTTCTTATATTAAATATGTTTAAGATAGAACACTTTACTAAAATAGCTTAAATCATTTGGTTAAATACTTTCTAAATTTATATATTTATGATTTAGCTTTTAATATTATATGTGAGACTTTCTTTCAAATTCTAATACTCCAAGTAATTTAAATAGAATCTGTTGACATGTTTTTAATTAATTTTATTTTCATAAGAGAAGGAATATTTATTTTTAAACTTTTTTTTTTACTATCATTAATATTAAAATTAATTTATATTTAATAATATCTAAATATTATATTTTTATTGAATAAAAATGATATGGTGTACTTAATCTGTCTAAGTATTTTTCTTTTAGGAAGTGTGCCCAATAGGTAGGTTTTTGTACATTGCTTTCTTTGTCAACTATCCTAATCTTAAATGCTAAGGAAGGTTCAACAGAATTTCAGCTATTCCTTCTTCCAGTGCTATAATTGACATTGATTGAGATTTTTTTTTTTAATGGGAGGCCACATAAAGACTGTGCTAACCGACATATTGAATTATGTTAGCGTATAAAAAATTCTTACAACCAAGGAACGAAATATCAAAATAAATACATTAAAATTATCAGTAAAAAGCTTGATGGGTCAATCAGTCAGTGCATGTGTTCACTTCTCCTGCAACCAAGGAATGTCGATTGAGATTTGTTTCTTTACTTTCTTTTCCCGTTTATCTTTTTGCTCCTTGTAATATTCTTGAACGCTGGTTTTCAGTTTCAATACGCGAGTACATTGTTTGATTTAAAAAAAAAAATCTCGTTGATGGTGTTCTTTGAAAGAGTTTTACTAGAGTATTGTGAATAGATATTAATTAGAGTCCTTACCAATAAATCATGGTATTGGAAATAAAATTGAGTTTTCTAATAAAATCAATACTCCATCTTTTTTTTTCCCCTTTGGGATTACAAGTGAAGGCAAAAGCATACATTTTGAAAAAGAAAAAAAATGTAACAAGTCAACTTAGATCTATAGGACCATGACTGAGGTTGTAACCCATGAAGGCAATACACTCTACAAATGGTTCCAAAATCATGTTTAACTATTAGTTTGGACTATGTGCATTTCATGTAAGTTGAGTGATACGAATGTGATCTACTTTTTTGTTTTGTAGAAGAGGTTGTGAGATTGAACTCCAAAGATGTGTGTCACGATAAGCCATTGAGAATTCGATTATTGAAAAAATTGTACTACTAACATATCTTATTTTGAGTTAATTGGGCTTGAAAGAATCCCACTTTCCACCCCCCCACTAGGAAAACTTAGGGAATAAAATCTAAGAAGAGGGAGAGTGGATACCAATCAATTTATGTATTGCCATGAATTACGCTGCTACAATTAGGTTCTTCACGTAGTTGACAAAACCATCCACATAGAGCATGACCCAACCTGTTTGCAGGTTCTATTTAGCTTGCATGTCCTTTATGAACCCCTCTAAGTAATTTCATCATAGCTTTGAATTTGACGTCTTCAAATTCATCATACCACTTGGGTGTGAAAAAAAAAAAAAATAACATTCTCTTGTAAATTGCTCTCATTTGAGTACATCTTGGCACCTAACCTTCTGTAAGTTGCTCATCCAATTAATTTTATCATAGCAAACACTCTGCCATGATATAAGGAAAAAAGAAGTTATGTAAGAAGGATTTGTTAGGATGGAGGATGTTCTTGATCAATCGAGTTCATATTCAACTTCTAGATATCAATTTAGAGGAATGGAATTGAATGTGGAAGTGTACCTGAATCTGTTGTCTTGATTCAATTTTTGAATTCACAAATGGGCATGTTTTTTTCAATTGTCACCAGAGAGAATTTCTGAATGTTTCCAACAAGGGGAATGGATGATGTTGCAATTGCTCGGCCAATTCATGACCACAACCCCAATTTATAAATTTAAGTTTGTAATATTTACAATTTGACCCCTCAACAAATATGAATATTATTCTTGTCTCTACACATTAATTCCACACCAATACATCCCTTAAGTCTTAAAACTTTAATCTAAATAGATGACTTTATCTATGTTTAATTAAATAATGGCCACACTTTTTTTTATGTTTACAAGTTTAGCTGCATATGTTAAATTTTATTTCAACAAGATTAACTAATCATAGCCAAGCACCACTAGCCTCAGTAAAGCCTATGAACAAAGAAATCAATAAATTGCAGCCAAAGAAAAAGTTACAATCTTTTCATGGATAGTTAGGATCTGTTTATTTTTCTATTTTTAAAAACTATTTTTTATTTTTGAAAATAAAAAAAATTAAAATTTGTTTGAATAAGTGTTTTTTCATTTAGTGTTTTCAAAACTATTTTCATTTTTTGTCTTAAAAATAAAAAATAGAAACAATTTTAAGTCATTTTCATTTTAGTTTTCTTGTTTTAAAATATACGACATTTGGTTATTGAAAATTATAGTTATCTTCATCATTTTTATTATTAATCACCATTATTAACTACTTATAATTATCACTATCAGTTCATTTTTTTTAACTCTAAAACTATTTTTTAATTGATATAACCAAAAAAAAATTTATTTTATTTTGTTTCAAAAATAATTTTAAAAATTGTATTATAAAATAATTTTTAAAAATAAAAATGAGAAGAGAAATCAAACAAGCCCTAGTTTTCACATCTTAGTCCGATTAGAGAAGCTGATTTGTTATGTTTCTTTTCAATATATACATAGCTTTTAAATAACAACTAGACTTTGACCCCTGCTATGTATGGGAATATGATTTTTTTACTTGTTTATAAGTATTGTAAAAACTTACTATTTGAGATATTTTTTAAATATTTGTGAGGATTTTTTTATCATTTGAAGGGTAAGCATAAAATAAAAATAAAAATTTTAAAATAATTTATTTTTGTGTAC
The DNA here is from genome assembly GCF_029017545.1 of Prosopis cineraria. NCBI lineage: Eukaryota > Viridiplantae > Streptophyta > Magnoliopsida > Fabales > Fabaceae > Prosopis > Prosopis cineraria. The sequence goes on along the minus strand of NW_026555341.1, from coordinate 14,499,580 downwards.
TTGTGATATGTTATTTTATGCATATTTAAATTTAAATAAAATTTATTCTATTTTAAAATTTATTTTATTATTCATTCAACTATAGATGAGCGGTAATAATTTAAAAGATAAAATAAAAAAAAATTATTTTTGTGTACTCAAAATGACATATTTTGTTAATTTATATAAATTAAAATTAAATAATAATTTCTTCTATAATAAAAATTAGTTTGACCGTACATATCAAAGTTTTGACTGTACATGTCAATTGTGATATTATTAGAAGTAAAACTAAAAATTATTATGATATTATCTTATACAAATAAAAATACAATCAACTTATGATAGGTTTTTCCTATCATTTTTACTATAAGTCATACATAATTTTTCAACATGCAATTTGTTTAAATAATAAGCCAGTACTTATCCCATATAAGTTTATTTTTATTTTATAATTTATTATCATGTATATTTTAAAATAAAATTTAAAAGTATTTTTTATAGAATTTCTTATTTCTGTGAGTTAAGATTTGAAATAATAAAAATTATCTATCAAATATACACATATTTTTTATAATTTATATAAATTAAGTTTGTAATTTCATTACAATAAAAATGAAAAAATTACAAATAGGTCCCATAGAATAGACTTATTCATAAATAAGTCTCATAAAATTTGAAAATCACGGCCAAATCCCTTAGAACCTGAGTGCAATTTGAAATTAGGCTATAAAAAAATAATATCCTTGTTAAATATACTTACATCAATTTTAAACTACTTTACCACCAAATTTATGATTATAATTTTAACTTTTTACAGTTATATAATTTCACATATTCAATAATTAAATAATTATGTATTTCTAACAAAGTTTAACAATAATTATTTATAACTACTTCATTAGTAATTTATAATTATAATTTTAAATTTTTATAACTATAAATTCACATATTAAATAGTTAAACTAATCAATTTAATTTAATTATTGAATATATAAAGTTACAATTATAAAAATTTGAAGTCATAGTTGTAAATTACTGATAAAATAGTTGTAAATTAATTATTTGATTGATGTCATGCATATTTAATAGGGGTGTTATTGTCTTTGTAATCTAATTTGAAATTGCACTCAGGTCTCAAGAGATTTGGCTATGATTTCTGAATTTTACAGGATTTATTTGTAAATAAGTTAGCTCCACGGGACCTATATGTAATTTTTTCATAAAACATTCTATTTTATGATTCATTATTTAAATTATATTTTATAATACAATTAATTATCTTATACATGTATAAAATACAAGCAACAGATAATAAGTAGAGTTCCTACATTTATCAATTTATAACTACTTCATTAGTAATTTAAATTATAATTTAAATTTTTATAACTATAAATTCACAAATTAAATAGTTAAACTGATCAATTTAATTTATTATTGAATATATAAAGTTACAATTATAAAAATTTGAAGTCATAGTTGTAAATTACTGATAAAATAGTTGTAAATTAATTATTTGATTAATGTCATGCATATTTAATAAGGGTGTGTTATTGTCTTTGTAATCTAATTTGAAATTGCATCAGGTCTCAAGAGATTTGGCTATGATTTCTGAATTTTACAGGATTTATTTGTAAATAAGTTAGCTCCACGGGACCTATATGTAATTTTTTCATAAAACATTCTATTTTATGATTCATTATTTAAATTTATATTTTATAATACAATTAATTATCTTATACATGTATAAAATACAAGCAACAGATAATAAGTAGAGTTCCTACATTATCAAAAATATTATGCCCTATATTTTTTTTATTATAAGCCCACATGAAATTTTTTTTTAGACAACCCACGTTAGATTTTAGTTTAGAAGAATTATTTTTTAAAAAAATATGGATACTGACTTACTGGTCATTTAACTGTAATATGCACTTGACATATATATATATATATATATATACTATCATTTGCTTCACCCCAACACATAAATGGTGTGTTTGGATTAGAAGTTGTAAAATTAAAATTAGAATATACTGAAATTTGTAAAATGAATTAGGATATCAATGATTATAAGTTATATTTTGATTGCCCCCCCTTCTTAAAAGTCAATTTGACCTGCAACTAAAAGCCCAAACACTCATATTTTCAACTTTCAATAAACTTTTAAGACCAAAATTAAGGTTTGCACCACACAAGCCACTATTGGATCTTATCCAAACATAGCCAAAAGTCATTCTCTCTTTATTACTAAGGTACGTAAATCAAATCGATCATTGAACCGATCATGATATTAGGTCAAGGGTTAGTAGTTCAATCGGAGGTTGAACCAATGCCAAACCGATCATGATTAAATAATACAATTTAAATAAAAAGATATTAATTATAAAAAAGTCAATCAAATCCAACTACTCAAAAGCCAACAATAAAAAATACAACATTTCAAATATCAATCCTTAATTTCTTACAATTACAACCCGTTAATCATTAAAAAGTCTAAAAATCTAAAACTAATATTCATCATGGTCATTTCATTTCTTCAAGGCAGGGCTTGAAAAAAAAAAGCCCCCAAAACGACGTCATTTTAAGGGTTTAGCCTGAAAAAAAATCAACCCAATTAACCCAGTTGATGGGTTGACTGGGTTATATCAGGTAAACTAGGTCAGTCTCACACCGATTTAGCCATAACCCAAATCGGAGAATGGATCGGGTCATCGGGTTGACCCAACCGGTCTGGTCTGAATTTCCAAACCATGCTTATTGCTTTGGATTTTCCACAACAATTTTATTTTAAACCTCCTTCACATGGATCTATTGATAAAGTTTTAGGGCAGCTCAAAAACAAGGTATTTTATTTTGCTTTCTGAAAGATACTTTTCCCATTTTTAAATTAAAATAAATATTTTGTATTTCTTTATTTTATTTATAAATAAAATTATAATTTTAAGAAGCATTTATCACAATTTTTTTTAGATTGTCTTTCATAAAGTAATATTTATTGGTACGAGACAAATTTATTTCATTAATTACAACAATAATTTAGTCTAACTTTTTTAATTTCAAATATAATCATTATACTTGATCAACTTTTTTAAGTTGTAAGAATTGATAATTTTTTTTATATTTAAAAATAGAGAAAGAAAACTGTTCACCATTTCCATGGATATTTGCTTCAGCCTTCCGGTGGTTACCTCAATGTCAATGGTGGTCTTCCCACTCTTCTTTCTTTCAACACAGGTTTGATACAGTAAATGAAAAAAATTCTTGCATGTACCATATTATCATGGTTTGTTTAATAATAATATAACATGTTAACATTAATTGAATCAAATAAAATCTATATGTTTTATTTTTATTGATTTGGAAAAAGCTTATGACCGTATACCAAGAGAAGTGCTTTGGAAAGCGTTGGAAAAAAAGGAGTACGGATTGCTTATATTAAAGCCATACAAGATATGTATGAGGGGGTAAAAACTAGTATAAGAACGCCTAGTGGTCAAACAAAGGATTTTCCTATAAAGATTGGACTACATTAGGGATCATCTCTGAGTCCTTATTTGTTCAACTTGATTTTAAATGTTTTGACGGAACATATTCAAGAGGAAATTCTGAAATGTATGCTCTTCGCGGATGATATAGTTCTTATAGCAAAGACAAGAGAAGAGGTTAATTACAAACTTGAGTTATGGAGGAGGACATTGGAGTCGAAAGGTTTTCGTCTGAGTAGAAGTAAGACGAAATATTTATATTGTAAATTTGGTAAAGGACTATTCGAAAATAATTTGGAAGTGAAATTGGGAGATCAAATTATACCTCAAGTGGAAAAGTTTAGATATTTGGGAGCCATTATTCAAAATGATGGCGAAATCAGTGGAGATATTTCACATAGAATTCAAGCTGGGTGGTTTAATTGGAGAAAAGCTAAAGGAGTTATTTGTGACCGTAAGGTGCCTAATAAACTTAAAGAAAAGTTTTATCGTACTGCTATCAGACCGGCAATGTTATATAGTAGTGAATGCTGGGCTCTAACGGGACAGCAAGAGCATAAAGTTGGAGTAGCAGAGATGAGAATGTTACGATGGATGTGCGGACATATACGTAAAGATAAAATTCGAAATGAGCACATACATGAAAAAGTGAGGGTGGCACCTATTGAGGAAAAAATGGTAGAAAATCGGTTGAGATGGTTTGGGCATGTACAAAGAAGACCAAGGGAAGCACCAGTGAGAAGAGTGGAACATATAACTTTGAGTCCGATTAAGATAGGTAGAGGAAGGCCTAAGAGAACACTCTTGGAAGTTGTTGAACGTGATCTCTTAATTAATAATATTTCTAAAAGCTTAATAAATGATAGAGCACAATGGCGTCTTACAATCCATGTAGCCGACCCCACCTAGTGGGATAAAGGCTGTTGTTGTTGTTGTTGTTATATATTTATGTAAATAAATATTCTTTTTATTTTATTTTTATATCACCAATTTAACCGCAAATCTAACCGATTGAATCATAAAAATTATAACCTGTTGCTTTTTTCAGTTTGGTCTAAATTTCAAAGCATTGTAATGTAGTGTTAACGTAGGCTTCACCGTGCGAAATAAATGTAGAAGAGAATCTGCCATTTGCAAGTATATCATCAATGGTGAATGAAATCTAACTTGCTCGCCCTAAATTCAAATTTCTAAAGCATTTAATGTTAACCAAAAACTCAGCATTAAACAAAGACAAAACAGAAAAAAAAAAATAGAAACAGGTTTGACACGTTAGTTAAATTAATCTTATTGGTACATAAAAAAAAAAAAAAGATTGTCCTATAATTAAAGGGAGAATCACATCTAAAAACAACTTAAGCAAAGTGTTCACAGACAATAACTAATTACAACTCTCATTCAAAAAAATAAAATAAAACAAAAACAACTTAACATTTTTATTTTAATAATAATCTATTTTATATTAATTCTTATTTGTGAATAATTTACTTGAATGGTCTTGAATGTGACTCTCCCTAAAGAAAACTCCAGGAGAAATTACTTCTGTTAGTAATAGCAGCAGCAGCAGCCGCCCAAAGGAAGAAAAATAATTAAAATGAGAAAACTATGGATTAATGGAATGAAAATTCTGCATTAGCTACATGACAAATTACTTCTATTTACATGTGACAAAGCAGCCACAAAGTTACAGTATGCTACAACCGCTGCGCCACATTTCTGCGCCACATTTCCCTTTTATTTGGCTGCTGGTATAGAAATGTGAAAATACAAGAATAATTTCAGGTAAAAATAGAAAAAAAGGGAAAAAAAAAGCACCCTTTGCTTTCTCAACTGCTTCAATGCAGCATCCTTCTCCTTCCTCAGCTCTCCGCAAATGATGCTCTTCTTCAAAACTACTAAATGACAAAGTGCAGTCATTAGATGTTTTGTTTGGCTAACTAAAATATAGAAACATGTTAACCTGGAAAACTTAACAGGGCACCATATAATCACATGTATTTTGACTAAGCATCAGTAAAAGAAGGGAACAATCTTTCCAGTTCCCAAGTTGACTTTAAATCACAGATATTATGAAACTAGGGTAGTAATTAGAAGTTTGCAATAATTTTACAGTAATATGTTCATGTATTTGTTTCAAATTTAGCCCCTTGGAAGTAGTTTACACGTTGCTAGTGTTATCCAGAAGCCGTAGGATGTAACAACTTAATTATTATCAATTTAAGTATGATGATATTATGCATTCTGCATAGGGATGAATCTGTCGAGCCCAAAGTAACTGAGTTTAGCGAGCTCATACCATATTCAGCACAAAATGGACAATATCATGTAATGGGAAACAATCTGCGAAACCGCTGTGCTCTGCTTGAACAAGTGTTTGATGACTTTGCCTGTTCATGGCATGAACTGTTCTGATGCAAAGTTTTTCTTTTCCTTCTCATCCGAAACAAATAGTCCTCGGTGTCTAGAACATATGAAACCTACACGTGCAATGTGTTCCAAGGATAAAAAAGAAAACGGAAAAAGGGGAAAATTCAGAAAGACAATTCAAATAGATGTCATACTTGATTCAACTGTGTATCAACAAAGAATGAAATGTATATTTGTGTGTGCAAACGGAACAAAACGTTATCTTATATACCTTGGACGAACTGCAAGCTATTTTACACTCCAGGCCATTACTAATTTGTAGTCCTTCCAAGGCCTGGCTTGAGTGTTCATCAGGACATACATATCTGCGTTTATTCCTGACAAAGGCAGAATAGACAAAACTATCGGATTAGAGCATAAACACATAACGGCACCGCCAATTATCCTCACTCATTAAATACCTCTTCAGGAAAATCCCTGACTTTTCCTTTTTGTCAGGTATAACAGAGAGGAAGTCATTGTGCAGATAGGCTGAAAAATTTGGGTCCATGGACACAGCAGTCAATTCAGGCTTATCATGTCCATAGTCCATCAATTGAATAGATAATCGGGTTGGTGTAGATGACTGCAAAGAAGACAGCATTTTTTTTTATTTAGGAAAAATATGCTACTTGCTAATACAAGTCCATTTCCAAAGCAAATTTAAATTTAAATATGTAAAAACTTGAAACAATGAATGCTTACACATTCAATTCGATATAAATTCTCATCATGAAGAAGAACACGGGCATTTTCATGATAAACTCTGTCAACAAATCTTCCCGGTTTTCTTGATTTCTCATATGTATAAAGTTGGAGAAGCTTGTTATCCATCTCATCAGTTGCAACAGCTTGAAGCTGATACATTAACACAATTTTAAGGAACAGAGAAGAAAAATGAAAAGAGGAGGAAACGATATGGAGAAAAGGGATTCATGCATGTAACCTGTTTAACTAGTCTATATATCAGCTTGTCTAAAGTGAATAAGACATAAGATTGAGTTCCAATAATAGCCCTGCAGTCATCCTCAAATTTTGTGTTGTCAGAAGAACCATCCAGTAAACTGTAAAGGGCATTCATGAACCTGAACCAGAAAAAGGAGCCCACAGTCATTGCACAGCACTTCTAACAAAATATTCAAATTTGAAACAGAATGCAATGTCCACTGAATTTCACCTGCCATACTGATCAGTAGAATTTGTTTCATTTGAAGCCTTCCACCTTCTTTCAGCAGATGAAGAGTTGATCTTTGCTGATTGTATCCTCTCATATAATGTCTGATAAATTAGCAAAAACAAACAGCAGAAAATAGTACATAATATGCCCCTAAACCCTTAAGTTAGTCTTCCAAGCAAAGGGATGCGTGCAAATGTTGATCCTTACCTGGTGAAGTCTGAAAAGCACATAAAAGGAGTCATTCCCATAAAAAATCTGGGAATTCCCTTCTTTCTCATGCAACGCTGTGGGAACATATTTTGCCAGAGGCTTTACAGTTAGTAGAAAACGTTCTGAAAATGGCAATAGAGATCCATCTCCTTCAACATCATTGGCATCAGCCATCCCTTCAGCTTCGCCTTCACTCTCAGCCTTGTGTTCACCATCTTCATGCTCTTCTCGAGAACACTCACCATCAACAGACTCACTACCAGAAACATCTCCATTTTCAGAAGCATTTTCACTGTCCTCTAATGACCTTTGATGGCTTTCTTCACCTTCATCATCAGCATCAGCATCATTTTCTCCTCCTGCTTCACCACAAATTTCTTCTCCATGTCTATTTTGGTATTGTTGAATCATACCACTATCCTTTCCTTTACTCATTGCCTCCAAACCAGCATCTCTGTAAACTGCAGAGTTATCCTCCTCAAAATCTCCATTCGGAGATAATTCACCCTCTTCTCTTTCACCCTTTAAGTGTCCAACTGATTCTTCTACGTATCTTAGAACTTTGGTGCCTCCAGTAAGGGTCCCATTCGTAGATGTTCCTAGTCTAGTAGAATCGCCACCCTAAGTCATGATTGGGGAAAAAAAAATTCAGTATATTATTTCCAATAATGCTTGGTCTAAAAACCAATAAATTAAGGCCGTAGTCAGACAAGCCAATCATTGATGGAAAAAAAAAATGGAAAGATTGAAGTCCAGACTGATTTGAAAAGCCACAGAAATGTAAAATCTAGAAATTATATTGAGGAAGTTTAATTTAGTGGAGACTGAAAATGCAACCAACGTCATAAATAAAATGAAGTTAAAATTCTGACTTAAGGGGGCAAAAAGATGACTCGAGATGCAAGGTGAATGCTAAAACCTACTGCAGGATGAGGTCATACAGACCTTCAGCAAAAGATTATCACTGATGATCAAGTGGAAATTAGTTTTAAAAAAATAACCAGAATTCCAGATATTCCGACTCAAACAGCCAACTTCTAAGGAATTAGACACAAATATCAATATCTTATGGCAAGATGATGCACCTAATAATAATAAACCATCAACATGACACAAGCTCCACTGTTTGGGACAAATGACTTAGCTGAAATCTAAGATGTAAATAATCAGATACAAGTAGGAATTTTAATTTGCAAATTAAATTCTCCAAACATCTAAGTCAATTGACTCCAACTACTAGTAACTGCTGGCAAAATTGTAGATAAGAATTCTTAGGGGGGGGGGGGAAATTAGTCCATAAAAACAACCATATGTCCCTCAGTCCTAACAAGCTTTCAATGATATGTGTTTCTTACTTTCCACCATATATGCTATCATCTCAAGATAAATCATGAACTATGCATTTTCACATGGAAAACAGGTAGATAACAATTGTATGAGGAGCTCAGCCATACCTCTGATGAAGGTAAATTAAGTCCTCCCTCAACAGCGAGTCTAGATTGAGTAGCAGTAAGCCCTTGCAGAGAAAAGATGCATCTCAGCGTTCCATTCATTTTTCAGAAATTAACAGTCAAGTAACCAAGAACATACTAGGATACAGTATATAAGTGGAACGATGAAGTAATCAGCAAGAAGTGTCATCATTCTAAAAGAAAGTTGCTAACCTGATGCATTATCAATGCTTGTTCTTCCATTACTGTGCTCCATTCCTGAGGCAAGCAAGATCCTAGCATTCACTAACCGATCACTAGGATGCTCTTGCTTATTGATTCCTGATCCTCCATCAGGCATGGATGCAATAGCTTGCATTTTACAAAGCTGTGTACTGCTGCCCAAGGTTTCAGTCTTCCGAGTAGTATGGTCTGTATCAATACAGTTGTCTTCTTTAACCCCACCATCTCCATTCATTTGCCACGCTTTGCAAGAGTTTGACAGTTCTAACGGAATACTCTCATCCTCATTTCTAGAAGTACTTAATTGTTTAGAATTCATTATGGTGGCACCACTACCTGGACTACCATTACTCTCTGCAACACTTGCAGCACCACTTTTGACGGAATTGTTCTTTGTCTTGACAACATCCTCTGTATCCTCAGCACCTTGGGGTCGAGAAGGAACACCAAGCATGGGCTCTAAAAATGTTGTCCAAATCTTCATAACTTTATCTAACTGTTCAGTTGTACAAACTTCTCCGCATGAATATTTTATGAGCTGATACAAATCTTCATGAATATCTGGATCAGAAAACTCATATTCCAAATTTGGAAGAATGGGTCGTCTATTTCCAGCAGCAATTGCAAGAAGAACATCATCTTCTTTACGTTTCTTCTCACTAATTTCTTTAATTTCTGCCAACAAGGCTGTAAATAAAATAGCAAGGATCGTGTCAAGAAAATGTAAAACGTCATGCATGTCTTGGTGGAATCATGCAGCATGCGTATAATTTCTTTCAGAAAAAAAGATAGGGATAAACATAAGTAGGTGTAAAAGAAATGAGAAGACTTGAACTATAAAAACTGTACAGTGGTATTAAAGGAGAAAACTCACTTCGAACAGTGATAGATTGAAAACAATTCCCTAATTACTAGAAGTTTTTGCAGCTTTAAGAAAGAATTTACCCACGCAACCCACTCAGAAAAAAAGAAGCAAAGCAAAGAAAAGAAGCTGCACCATGCATCCCATACTATAGATGTGCAAAGTTATCTATTACCTTTTGTGCTCAAGCTTTTCATATCTTGTTGCTTAAAGTAGAAGCTCCGATGATCAAGGGATTTGTGATAGTTCTTGGCATATATTTCAGCCCACACTTTATTAAAATCTGCACGACACCTAGCCCACTCTTCCTGTTTCTGCTTCAAGCGGGTCAGTATAACTGGCAAAGCTAAAGGCGCATTCTTTCTTAACACTTCCATTACATCAAGCCCATGGTCACCATATAAACGTTCAATGCACCTTAGATTTAAAGCTAAAATAATAGAAAGAAGAGAGAATCCAATTAGAATATGAACAACATCAAGACATTATTTCACTCTGCTTCTAAGCTCTCAAAAGCTCCATTGATATATAACCTGTTAAGTGCTCCTCAATTCGGATTGGACTTTCTGCCTTGATTATATTATTATTGATCTTTTCTAAGAGCTCTTCTACTCGCTTTGTAGTCACATTCACAGACTCTAACAACATATCAAGCTCAAATCTGACAGTATAGATCAAACTAACATCAGCAAATGCAGGTAAAAGATAAATTGTGGAAAATCACATCTCATAATCTATTCAGAAAATTCAAAACAAACCAAAATCCAGAACAAAACAGGAACTATTATTTCAACCATAGTTAATTGATAATATAACAGGAATCATAAAGGGTGAAAAAAGTCTCTAGCATGCTCCAACCTGTCATCTTCACATCTAAACAAGCTCTCTTCATACTGGTTTTTGCGCATGTGTTTAAAAGAATAATCTTCACTTCCAGATGTCACAGACACCCAATGATCATTCAACACTACAGCACCAAGCTCTGTTCTCTGGCTAGCCATAGGTATCGGGTACTACAAAAGAACACATAATGCATATGAAAAACAAAATAGCTACAGAATCTCAGAATCCACTTAATTGGTACAAAGGGTGAAAACAAACAACAAAAAAAGAAAAGTAAAGCAAGTATACATGTTTTGGTAGGAGCCGGTAACTAGGAGTGCATCGCTCACAGTTAGAAAGGTCTAACTCATTTATAGCTTTGTACATATACTTATCCTTGGAGGATAACATAGACATCCTAGAACCTGAAACATCCTTGTTGGCAATGGCAGCAGGTCTGTCCCTTTCTCGGTATTCACGATCCCTTTCTTTAACCTCATCATCCCCACCACGATCACGATCTCTATCTCTATCCCTGTCTTCTGCCTTCACAGATTTTGATGTATGTCCTTCATTCCATAAGGATTCTATTAAACAGAAAATAGTCAGAAGTTTCAAACCAGAAAAACGAAGGAGCAAACGTTCAAATGGATCCAGAACACAGACGACAGAAAAAGGGAACTTTATCACAGTTAAAGTGAAAAAAAGAAGAAGAAGAAGAAGCAGACACTTCACGTACTTTTATTCATTACACCAGCAAGGAATCCATCTGCAAGAAGAGGGCTGTTAGAAATTTATTCCAAAAATTTAACATCACAGAAAGTAATAAATTACATTACCATTCTTCTCACATCTTGCCAAAAATTCATTAAACCCCTCCATAAGGTCAGGATATTTTCCGAGTAAATCAGCCACCTGGAAGAACAAGTTTTTCATAAGTTAGTCATCATATTACACTGCTGTCTTTCAAGTTTCAACAGGTGATTTATGGGAATTGGAATAACCTTCAGCATATAACTATTATTAAAGTCAGGAAATTGATCAAAATTTAAATTAAAACTTTACTTAAAAATCCAATGATTAAGTAACAAAATAACACAGCTTATTGCTTTATGCCTCAGACTTGACGCTTGCAGTTAGTACCTTTCACTCACAAGCCTTATTAAACAATCTATTTCTATTTGCCAAAGACTGATTCCTCTTCTATTTTCTTTCGGGAATGTGATTGTGAAATTTTTCACTGATTCCTCTTCTATGCAAAATTTTACAATCACATTCCATATTAATCACAAATTCTCCCAGCATCTTGTCCCTATGAGCTTAAATCCAAGCAAATAATGGGGGGTGCGGTAAACCTCAGACAAAAGTCACCTGGATCAGCATCACCCAAGACATATAGGATACCCCAAAACAAAGATGTTTACCGAACTGTTTTCTAGTCTATGACCCATATCAGTCAAAAACCAATAGGAAGACTTTTTAACCCAATCATATATCGATAGTATATGACGATGTGTTATGAAGATTATATGTAACAAGCATACCAATGACTGCAATTCCTGTCGCGTAATTATTTCCCTGCTATAGATATGCAGGCACTTCAAAAATTCCTGATAATCATCAGGGTTCCGTAATTTCTCCTTGACTTTATCACAGAAAGCAAACTCTTGACTGTACATACCTAAGAAAAAGAGAACATCGGAGTTAGATAACAATCTGTAAAAGGAAAAAAGTTAAAAAGATTATCCAACAAAGAGAAAACAACGCCAACACATAAATTTGAATAAGGATTTTTAAGTAAAAAAGAAAGATTGTATACATATAACCTAAAATCCTCAAAACATATATAATAAACATGTTCCATATCTTAATGCACATATATTGATGCAAAAACACAATAAAAAGCTTTGGCAATAAATTAATGCAAAAATTAGGGTACAGATACATTTACTAGTAAAAAAGTATATTTACATATTTGTTATCTATAAAATAATAAATATTCAGTATTGCAAAAATACCATATTATATATATTCTATCATAGAAAAAACATAGATACAAAGTTTTATAAGTACGGAGTCATTTTAACATATTCTCAAGCATTTTGTTACATTCTAACACTCAAATAGGTATCAAAGTTTTTGGAGATCGAACATTTCTAAGCTGGCTAACATTTCATTCCGTTTCTATCACGATTTAGCATTGCACCTAACGTTTTTGCTTTTCTTTGGGGAAAAAAAATAAGGGATGTGAGATAGGTGTTCATAATGGGCATCTGACAGAGATAGCAGCAAAAAGATAGCAGATTGCTTCCTTTAGTTATGGATAATCCAATCAATACAGAGAGAATCTTTATTTTAAATCCTTCTGTAATGCAAATGGCAGAAAAATGAAGGCAACTCTTTGCACTAGACATGAATTTTCAAGTTGAAATTTGTGTCTTTTTCCCATTCATTCCTTCCAGTTCCAAAGTGGACCTGAGACACTTGAAAGATTTAAGCATACGATTCCGCCGTTAGAAAATTGTTGGAATCAGACTGACACAGAAAAAATAAATTTAAAATCCTATTAAATGATTAAAGATCTCTATATATTGATAAACTCACTTTTCACAGAACTTTTATCATCACAAGGAGATGACATACTGCGCAGGCCAAAATGTTCATCAGCATCACCTCCTTGATGCAGAGGTTCAGCACCAAAATCATCGCCCCTACCAACATTTTTGGGTCTGTGGGGGAAATTCTTCATATTGTAGTCCCGACTATTATCATGCTCATAATCTCTATCATCCCGATCTCGTTCTTTCCTATCTCTATCTTCTCTACGGTCCTTTTCCTTCTCACCACGCCTCTTCAGCTCCTTTTCTGACCTCATAAAACCTCTATCATCCAGATCAGGATGATCAACACTATGTTCACGATCATGAGAGGCTATGGTCCTTTCCCTCTGGCATAGAGATTGTTAAATGTTAGTCTGATAAGTCACAATTGATTGAGAGGGACATATATATGTATGCTGAGAGGAACCTTGTCAACATGCATTTGCCGTATTGCTGGCATTGCAGAGCTCCTATCACGAAGCAAAGAGTTCCGAGCAGATTGAGCATAATGAGCAGAAGCTGCTGCTGAAGCATCAGGAAGAAAGTGAGTGAACTCAACAAGCAGATCTTGGTGGTCTTGGAAAAGAGCAGCAACCTGAAGGATTCCAATATAAGATTATATTGTGCCTATAAAGAAAATTGGGCCTCAGAAGAGAAAAAAACACAAAGAAAAATAACGAGACTAACATAACAAAATTTGAAGCGATTCTTTTGTACACTACATGGTTGTACAACAAATGAGATTTCATCTGTACAGGTAGGTGGGAACCGCATGAGAATCATGTACGGATTCAATACCATCTATTTTCCACAATAACCATGCGGCCTGCCCATGATTTTTTTCCTCAAATATGATCATAGTGATGGGATAATATAGGCACAGACAGCACATAGAGTGAACAGACCTCATGATAAACCTCAGTAATAGACTTGTTCTCCTTTCTGTACATATTCAATATGTCTAGAAAAGACTTGTAAACATGATCATCGCCCTGAAACCGAGCCTGCACGAAAAGAAGACATCAGAATTAAAAGTAAAACTGTCAACTGTGTTATACTCTTTCCTTTTGTATGGTAATACATGAGATGCCTTAATTTTGCAAGCTAAAAAGTATTTCACCTTAATTTTGTTCACAAAATTTATAGCTTCTTCAAACTCAACGGGCTTCTTTTGAGGAGGTTGTTCATCCTCCAGTGGAAGTGTGATTTCATATCCTTTCGGCAAGAAGGTGTTGAATCCCAAAATTAGATCCTTGTGCCCTTTAAACAGTTCCTTCACTCTTGCTATGACACCAGCAGTATCAATTCTAGAAATGTTAAAAAAAAAATTGCAGACAAGTCAATTTCTGCTAACAAAGCCATTAAGCCAAATTTTTAGTGCAATAAATACACTAACAAAAAAAAGAGGAAAGTTGGAGTTAGAGGGGAAGTAAGGCAAAAGTCGTGTAGCATGACCAGACCTTTGCGCCTTGAAATTTTTCATGACTTCCAGAAAGTCGTCATATTTTTCCCTCTTATCATGAAACATTTCCTTGACAGCCTTGAGATAGAGTAAGGCATCATTAGTTGTTAGTTTCTGAGCACCTCCACCAATCATCTGGGGTTGCCCTGGGCTACATTAACAAGAGCAGATAAATATTAAACCAATAGCGAAATTGTCAAAGTGCTCATCATATTATCATACAGATGATGTTGGTGATGACAATAATGAAAAACTGCGTTTGAATACACAAGTATATTTCTCAAATCAAAATAACAGACAACACCAGATCTTATGTCACAGTCAAATATCATACAGATGATGTCGGTGATGACAATAATGAAAACTTCCCTATATTTCTCATATCAAAGCAACAGACAAAGCCTGATCTTATATCACAAAGTCAAACATCGACGGTAATAAAGCTTCACAAGAGACTAAACCCAAAGAATAGATGAGAAAACGAAACGCCGACGATAGAGTATAGCGATGTGTACTCGTTGAATTTACCAACAGACCAAAATATTCACATTATTTCACCGCCGCTAAAATTAAAAGGTTTAATCACTTAGTTGGAGGTTCAATTGCTTAATCAAGCACAGGAAAAGGTGCCACCATAATCCAAGAAATATAGAATTAAAGGCAATGAAAGCATTCAAACTTACGCATCCCCGCGTGAAGACACCATGGGCCGTTTGAGTTGAGAGCTCACATAACCATCGTCTCTAGACCTCTTCATCTCCAACAAGAAACCAAAATAAAACTCCCGCTCTCTTCAACACCAAATCATGCTTTAAACTCCGATTATATTCAAAATCCTACAAACCCAAGTTGCTCATTCGAACAGAAGCAACAAGCAGATAGCAGATCTAACCAGCGGAAATTAACAAATATAAAAGGAACAAAAACAAGAATTCCAGGCTCAAACCTTTGGGGCAGATCACCTTCGACAAATCCTAGCAAAAGAATAAAAGCAAATTTTGAATTACGTCAATGTAAAGCAACGTGAAGATAATATGCAGAGAGAAAAAGAAGAGGATTCAAACAAGGAAAGCCGAAATTTACAAAGTGATCGTGAAGTTGCCGAACTGCAGAGTCCTCCACAACAAGCTTCCCCAAAAACACGGCCAAAGAAAACAAATAAAACCCACACAAGGAAAAAAGCTCTTTTTCTATGCCAGACGCTTCCGGAGTTCCGTTTGATCCTCTGTAACAACAATCAGAGCTGATGATGATGATACACAAATTGCAAGAACCTTTCTCAGTTCAAAATCTTCTCTCCAATTTATTTATGAATAAAATCGGCTTTTTTTTTTCCGGGCAGATATACAATCCAGAAGAGGGAAGATACAATGCACACGAGAGAAACGAAGGGGAGAGCACACAATGTGATATTGTGATATGTGTATATAAGGATGTGCAATGAAAAATAACACATAAAAAAACACACTCGAAGAAAAAATATTATGGATATACAATTCGGATTTGGGTTTGGAGAGGGTAATTATTAACTGCCGTTTTCCGGTCACCGTCATGCCCTTACCGCTAATAGGCGGTAAATTTCTGTTCGGGAAATTAGGGCAATGTGCGTACTAATCACGGCCCAATTCCATCTTACTAGGGGCATTACCCACATTCTAATTGGTAGGAGGTATTTTAGTCTTGCCACGAAAGAAAATTAATTTTTTATACGGAGGAAATTAATTTCTCTAAAAAAATAATAGATGTGAACCCTGCATGAGACAGCATGGTTTGTAAATATTTTGACTAAAATCTTATATTTTACATTTTTATTAAAAAAATAATATTTTAATTATTTAATTATTAACTCAATTGTAACTCAATTTTTTAATTTTAACTAGCTGTAATTTATTCTTTCAACTATAACTTGTTGCTCTTTAATATAGAATCTAAGTTAATATAAAAAAAATAACAAAAGTAAAAAAATTAAGTCATAAATAAGTTAAAAATTGAGAAATTAAATTGCTGCGAGTCATAATTAAAAGATTGAGTTACAAGTAAGTTAAAAGTTAAAAGATTAAATGGTTAATTTTTTTATTAATATTAATATATTATGATTATTGACAAGTTTCTTTTTACCAGCTAATGGTTATTGACTAGTTTAATGGTTTCGCTTAATGGAAGGATTGTAAACATTATTCGACTAAGCAATCGAATTATACAAAAATTCTATTTTGCTTTGTAAGTTTCGTTCGTAGTTTCCTACATGTTTGTACTTGTCAGGCTCAATATTTTTGGGGTACCAATTGGGCTCAATCTTAAATGCTCTATGGAAGCCTAATATGTGATGGGCCAAGCTTCAAGAGTTACACGTAGTTGGCCCAATGAGTGGGCCCACATCAAAATTCTAATGTTAATTAGTTAAATTGAGAGATTCTAATTCAATCAGCATGGTTTTTAATGAAGCATTTTTAATATGAATATTATATACTCTTTTTCTTACTAAATACTTCCCCTATCCCACTTTATGAGATATTTTTTTTTGATAATTTAGTATTCCAAACAAAATATAAGATATTTTTAAAAATGTAAGATTTTCATTAATGATGATTATTCTAATATTATCCTTCATTATTTCACTCATTAAATAAATTTTTCCCTTTCTATTTTTAATGAAACATATTTTAAAATTTTATAAAAAAAATTAATATTATAAATTATATTTAATAAATTTTATTGCTATGTATAATTTTACCCATAAAACCTTTTATAAATTGGGATAGGGGGTGTTGTATATCTATATCTTTTTTGAATCACTCACACGCCCTACAAGAAAGCCAACACGCAGATATTTCATTATCTCTATCTAAATTTTTAATTTTATTTGATTTGAACTTTTAATCTTTTCCATTTGAAAGTGTTTTGAGTGTCACTGGGCTTTGAATGTATGATGTGTTGCAACAATATGCTGCCACATCATCCTAGTAATGTAGACGCTAATAGAGATCTATAGATGAGTGAATTAGAATCTTTTTGTTTTAAACCGAAAGATGAGTGAATTAGAAATTTATGGCCTCTATTTCAAATCCAAAGGTAATGTGGCATTTATGAGAATGAGATATTGATTTGGGACAAAATTTTGTTATCATGAGCGATATGTTTGTTCATTTGTTCCATTGACGCTCCCTCGATGTCCCTGCTGATGATTTGTCAAATATGCCCCCGACTTTACACCTTGTGTGAAAATTTCATCGTTTGTAATGTCAATCTTTCTTCTCAACCGATACTATGTTGATTTTTTCCCTTTCAAATAGACAATTGTTCATTGTTCATCTTTATATATGTGTGTGTATATATATATATAAAATTTTGATGATTCACATATTTTATATATTTTTACCTTACTTTATTGACTTTTTAGCACTTGTTTTAAACTATTTGGGTTTACTTGGTTAATAATTGTAATTAAAGAGCAAAGAAATATTTTTAGGAAATTGTTGGGATTTATTTCATATTTTTTTCAGATTTTATAAAACAATATGTTCATCCCTAAAATACATTTTTTTATTAATTCCATTATTTTTTTATATTGGTGGTTATATGGAAAAAAAGTAGAAACAAGAGGACAAAGTGAGAATTTTCTTTCCTTTATTTTAATTTCTTCTGCCGTCATTTTTAACTTTATTTTTTTCCTCTCCATGCATTTTTAAGTATTTTCCCTTGGCCAAATATATATATATATATATATATATATAAGTTTTGGCGAATTAAATCCTGAAAACTTACCAAGAGTTAACATGCCTCTAAACTTAAAAAATATCTACAAAAGTTTTTACAAATTGTTTACTAACAACATTCTCACTCACTTCAACCATGAGATTTAAACACACAACATTGTGAATTATGAGTCAAATTTTTATCAATTGAACCAGTCTTTATTATTGTTCATTGTTCATCTTGCAGACATCAAATACAACTTTAGGTCATATTTGGTTGTTAAAAAGGATAGAAATAAAATGAATTAAAAAAAATCAAAACAAAAATAAATTAAATTACACTTTTCCTTTACAGTAAACATGATAAAACTTAACACTATATATCACAAATGTGAAAATCACTGCTCTCCAAAATATCATGTTGGATCCGTTGATTGCACTTTTTTAGTACAAGTTTTCGCAGTTCTTACCTGGCCTTCGTATTTCAATAAATAAATAAAAAAGTGCAACCTATAGATCAAAGTTCAAACATGATTACACTTCGACATCCCCATATTCTTTGAATTCTTCATTCAATTCTATGATTCCTTCAGTCAATCTCTCCACAACAATCCGGTGTTCATTATTCTTTTGCCATACATTACATTCTGGTAGTGTACAAAATTTTCTAAAATGATAGAATTAAGTTTTGACACTCATCGCCATGCTGAAATTTGAATCATCCAAAATTAATTTCAACAATTCAAATTTAAAATTTTTAACTTCTAATTTTAAATATAAAAATTATTTTTTTAACATAGTGACAGTTATAAAATCATCTTTATTTTAAATTCTGTACAAATTAAAATAATAATTTATTAAAAATAAAAATAAAATCATATAAATTTGGACCATGTCAATCAAATCTAGACAGTCTAGATTGGCGCTCAGCACTCCCACGGCTGACAGGTCCATCGATGACATATGTTGACATTCAAAACACTAACAAATGAACAATGAGATGATTTTTATCAATGAGACGGCATACTTCAGTTATTTTTTTGGACTAAATTTAAATTTAACCATTGGAGAACATCAATCCCTGAAAAACAGGGAAGAAGTTTTGGCAATATCAAACTCAAAGTCTAAGCCAATGCAAGTATTCATCATCAGGGACATGGATTAGGGAACCTTGAATGAACATTGTTAATTTCTTGGATGATTTCAGATGTGAGCTCTATCTTGCAGGCGTTCACAACCTGTTGGAGTTGCCATGACTTGGTGGCCCCAAAAATAGTGCTACCCACAAGGGGGTGTCTCAAAACAAAGGCTGCCCAAACAGAACAGGTGTATCAAATAGATGTATATAATTTGATATAGTGAGCATAAACATACTGGTCAGTCATTTCCATAAATGCCAGCTTGACATGTTTGTGTATCAATGATTACTTTGTTTCTTCTATACTTCGTAAATCAAGCTTATCTATTTTTTTTTAATTAATAAATAAATGTAGTTATATTTCAATCCATGCATTCCTGCTTGGCTTCCAAATATATTGCATTTCAGGCAAAGCACAACAATTAACTTCAGAAATGCCAAGATACTCCTATTGAGGACATCAAAACCCCCAAAACAAATGGCCACCAGATATGAGACAAAAAGAAAGGCACAGAAACAACATCGATTTGAACACAGATTCCCTAAAGGCATTGCTTACACCTTGGCACAAAACTCCATTTGTTAGACAGTCTTTTCTAGTTTAATAGGCAGCCCTGAAGGTCATGAAGAATGTTGTTTATTTAAGGAGGTATATATCAGGACTCCAACCCAAAAAGGGAAGGAAAAAAGAAGAAAAAGAATGATAGGCAAAAATATATTTTTGAACTTTAACTCTACATGATGTTTCATTTCATTCAGTGTCTTAATTTTTCCAAGAGTCTTTTCAGTTTGCTAAACCTAACACTGGTAATTTCATTACCCAAAAAATGCCAACATTGAGCTTTTAAATGTAACAAAATATTCTTAAATATTGACATATTAAGATTAATTTTTTAAAATAGCAATCATTGGAACAAAAAATCATTATTTAAGATTAAATATGCTGGGGCTAGAGGACTAAAAAACACACTTAATAAAATTGAAAGAGTAAACTGAAATCTTATACGAAGTTAGAGGAATAACGGTGCACTTTTGCTGAAAAGGTCATTAAAAATCATAACCACCAAACTAGATTAGCAACCTCTCGTGGATATTGTGGGTGAGGTCAACCACTCCAGCCCCACATTTGAATTATGAAATTAAGCAACTGTTTATCACACAAAAGCAATAACCATCTACCATAAAAATTTAAAATTGCTAGACCATAGAAGATATAAGAAGATGTTGTCAAACCAATTGAAAGAGAAACAGGATGAAGACCAAATTTTTTTGCAATATTGAGGTATTCCTGCAAGGCGAAAAACAGGGATATGAAAATAGTCAGATGAGAAATTAACAAGGAATATAGATTCCTAATAATTATAGTTAGCCATAGGATTCCTTTTTTGACATTCAAATATTGGATGTATGACGATGCAACAATTAATAACAAAATATTGGATGTGACTTTATTTTGTTTTAATAAAGATGGAAACAGAACAACTTTGTGGATTCAAATTACAAGTTAGACAATAGATGTTCCAAAACCAACAAAAATGTAAGCAAATATTCAATTTTGACACATGTAACACCACAGGAAACAAGCAGTGATAAGAAGGCATTATATTTTTTCTTGCTGAAATTTCCCGTGGCAGGCAAGGGAGGAACTACTCCAATATCATGCTAGTTCAAGTTCTAAGAGTCCCATTTGAATTATAATAACTTTTCTTGGCCAAGTCACGCTGTTCCTAAAAAATGCTCTTCCAGCTGCCAAGAAATATGCGGAATTACCAATATGGTAGTCAAAATATCAATATTGCTTTAATGTTGGGGAGAATCTTGTTACCTTGGTAGCTATCTTTACAATGTTATTAGAGAGGTTATATCTGGATTCTCCTTCAGAATATTTCCCTGTGAATGACAACAATAGCATAAGTTAGATTATCTAGATATGCTGGGGACAATCTGATAGAGCCGGAAAATATATCAAGACATATGAGAGGAAATTGAGGGGGAGACAAGGGACAGAGAGGAAAGACCCAGCAGTTTAAGGTTATTGTACTAAGGGTCCTGATAATAGGGAGAAGTCATGATGTTTGTAGAGTGGCTATAGACTCAGCATAGTAGCTAGAGTTACTTTTGGGTTGCTTTAATATTGTACTTTGTTTTGGAAAGGACTCATGAAGAATGTTTTAGAGAAGAGATACAAGTGAGGAGAGTCCTGGTCTCTCGAAAAACCAGCGAGGGGCTGTTTCAGCATTTGTTCTTGTAATCCTGGTACTGATTAGGGAATAGGGTTTTGGCCAGAATCAGTGAAAGTCCTTTTGTAACATTGATTCGGTTATCCAGTCATTAATAGCAAAACCTCAGCATTTCCCTCATTTATTGCTTGTTTTATAGTTTTATGTTGTGCATTTAAGTTTAGAGTTGGGTTCTTTTCTTTTGGTATCAGAGCAGCACAATCCTAGGGTACTGGGATTATTTAAAATGGCAGAACAAGTGGAATATGCCAACCCGGATGTACAAGAATTAAAAGAAACAGTTGGGGTATTGTCCAGAGACATAAACAGTCTCCGAGAGATGATTCAAAGGATGGAGGCACAAATGCAGAAAAATACAGCGGAATCTCACGTGCAGGAAGAGGGTATTTCAGGGGGGAATGGTAGAGACGAAAAGGATGTTGGGAGATTCAGAAAGCTAGAACTACCTGTCTTTGCCAGCGAAGACCCACTTGGTTGGTTTTTCCGCATTGAAAGGTATTTTCATATTAACTCAGTAAATGAGGAGGAGAAGCTGGACGCTGCAGTGGTTTGTCTCGAAGGAAAAGCCTTGAACTGGTACCAATGGTTGGAGACGAGGACTCCTTTGTGCAGCTGGTCTGATTTTAAAAGAGAATTACTGTGTCGTTTCCACTCTACTCAACGAGGAGGTGAATATGAGTTGTTGTTTGCGGCCAAACAGCGGGGCTCTGTGTTAGAATATGTTGAAGAGTTTGAGAGATTGTCAGCACCTTTAGGAGAAGCTTCCAAAGAATGTTGAATAGGTGCTTTTCGTTCTGGGTTGAAAGCTGAAATCAGGGCAGAGCTGAAGCTATCGACTGCTCTGACCTTACGTGAAGTAATAGAAGTAGCGCTCTGTGTCGATGAAAGGAATCAATTGCTGGAGGAAGAAAAAGGCCTGAGGGCTTCACGGACCCAATGATTTCAGAATGGGCCCAGACCTATTCTGGCCCAATCTTTCATCCCTCGTGTGTCACAAGCGCCAGAGACGGTGAGAGGTTTTTCTGCGGCATTCTCCACAACAGACCCAAAGCCCATTGACTCGAAAAAGACAGAATGGCGAAGGAACGAAACTAAAGTTTATGATGCGAAAACAGGGAGCACTTCGACTGGGATGAGTTCGGCATGAAGAGGAGGAAACTCTCGAAGACTTTCGGACGCTGAGATTGCTCGTAGAAGGGAATTGGGACTCTATTTCAAATGTGCTGAGAAGTTCGGTCCAAATCATGTTTGCAAAAATAAGCACCTACAAGTAATGCTGCTGGAACCGGACGCTGAGGACACCACTGAAGGACTCGAGGATGCTGTTGAGAGTGAAAAGGAGTGTGCCGAGGCTGACACAGAAGCAACGCACATGGAGTTATCATTAAACTCCATTTCTAGGTTTGGGAATAATCACACGATGAAGGTAAAAGGGCAACTCGAGGGAGCAAATATTGTAATATTAATTGATAGTGGTGCAACCCACAACTTCATAGCAGAGAATCTGGTGAGCAGATTCGGAGTGGTGACTGACGAGATTTCCGAGTATACCATCACTGTGGGAGATGGATATACACTTCGAAGGAAACAAAGATGCAAGGATGTTAAGCTAAAAGTACAAGGACTTGATGTAATACAGACCTTCTACCCATTTCCTCTTAAGGTGTTGATGCAGTTCTGGGGGTTGAATGGTTACGGTCATTGGGAGACGTGAAGGTTAATTGGGGAAGATTAACCATGAAGATTGGAAAAGGAGGTAATAAGGTGTGTTTACAAGGGGACCCATCACTATCCAGAACTCAAGCTTCTCTGAAGTCATTAATGCGATCCTTGAGAAAACAAGGGGAAGGATTTCTTATTGAATATAGCAGTTTTGAACAAACTCAAGAAGAAAGTTTAACTTGGCCACCTGAAGTGCAAAACCTGCTGGACAAATTTCCCACAGTTTGCCAAGTTTCTGGGGAGTTGTCACCAGCTCGTGCCCAAGACCATGCTATAGTGATCAAGCCAGGGGAGCAACCTCCAAATTTACGACCTTATAGATACCCACACTTGCAAAAGAATGAGATTGAAGGCATGATAAAAGATATGCTCAAGGCTGGAATTATTCAGCATAGTAACAGTCCTTATTCCAGCCCTGTGTTATTGGTTAGAAAGAAAGATGGAAGCTGGAGGTTTTGTGTTGATTACAGAGCATTGAATAAAATTACAATCCCTGACAAGTTCCCTATTCCAGCTATTGATGAATTGTTGGATGAATTGAAAGGATCCACTGTGTTTTCAAAGCTGGATTTGAAGTCGGGGTATCATCAAATTCGAGTCAAAGCTGGAGATGAACATAAAACAGCTTTTCGAACCCATGAGGGACACTATGAGTTTAAAGTCATGCCTTTTGGGCTTACCAACGCCCCCTCCACCTTTCAATCACTGATGAATGAGGTATTTCGTGAACATTTACGCAAATTTGTACTTGTTTTTTTTGACGACATTCTTGTGTACAGCAGTGATCTATCTACTCACTTGGGACACTTAGAAACAGTGTTAAATATCTTAAGAAAAAATCAGTTGGTGGTCAACTTGAAGAAATGCAGTTTCGTCCAGCCCAGGATTGAGTATCTTGGCCACATTATCTCAGAAGAAGGAGTCCAAGTTGATCCCTTGAAGGTAGAAAGTATGGTGAAATGGCCACAACCCAAGAGTGTGAAGTCACTAAGGGGTTTCTTAGGGCTGACCGGTTATTATCGAAGATTCGTTAGAAACTATGGAAAAATAGCTAGCCCGCTCATTGATTTGCTCAAGAAAGATGCCTTCAAATGGACATCGGAAGCAACTACCGCTTTTGAAAAACTCAAGACAGCCATGACTACCTTACCAGTGCTTGCAATGCCTGATTTCTCAATCCCATTTGACCTGGAAACAGATGCGTCTGGGACAGGGGTTGGTGCTGTATTGATGCAAAGAGGCAGACCCCTTGCTTATTATAGCCAAAAACTCTCAAGTAGAGCTCAACAATGCTCTGTTTATGAGAGAGAACTGATGGCAATTGTCATGGCAGTCAAGAAATGGAGGCACTATTTATGGGGGCAGAAATTCAACATCCGAACAGATCAGAAAGCCTTGAAGTACTTGCTGGAGCAGCGAGTGTTGGAAGAGAATCAACAGAAATGGGTGTCTAAACTTATGGGATTCAAATTTGAAATCACTTACAAACCAGGAAAGGAAAATAGAGCTGCTGATGCTCTCTCTAGACAGGAAGAATCCCTAGAAATGATGGGGTTTTCTATGTGGCAATGTAATGACATGGAAGAATGGGATAAGGAAGTGCAAGCTGACCCCAAATTGAGCAAGATTATGCAACAACTCATCACTAATCCAGAAGAAGCAGAAGGGTACAGCCTGATTAAAGGGTGTTTACACTACAAAGGAAAATTAGTGCTGTCAAAAAATTCTGTACGGGTACCAATACTACTAAAGGAATACCATGACTGACCGATGGGAGGACATTCAGGGTATTTGCGTACTTATAAACGGCTGACCAATGTTGTTTATTGGGAAGGGATGAAGAAAGACACCCAATAATATGTTGCAAGGTGTGATATTTGTCAAAAGAATAAATACCAAGCTCTCACTCCTGCTGGACTCTTGCAACCATTGCCCATTCCACAAAGAATATGGGAAGATATTAGTATGGATTTTATCACCAGGCTACCAAAATCCAAGAGGTATGATACTATACTTGTGGTGGTGGATAGGTTTACCAAGTATGCTCATTTCCTACCATTATCTCACCCTTTTTCTGCTAAAGTTGTTGCTGAAGTGTTTGTGAGTGAGATTGTGAAACTACATGGTTTTCCTAAAACTATAGTTTCTGATAGAGACAGGGTGTTCATAAGCCAATTTTGGCAAGAATTATTTAAGCAGGCTGGTACCCAACTTTGCCTCAGTTCAGCCTATCATCCTGAGTCAGACGGCCAAACAGAGGTGCTAAATAGAGGATTGGAGACTTATTTAAGGTGTTTTGTGAATGAGAAGCCAAGTCAATGGATTCATTGGTTATCATGGGCAGAATATTGTTACAATACCTCTCATCACAGTGCAGCAGGAATGACTCCTTTTAAAGCACTCTATGGTAGGGACCCTCCAACATTCCTCAAACTCCACGATGAATCCTCCGCAATAGAGGAAGTTAATGAGCAGATTCAGATGCGAAATCAGGTTGTTGCAACCTTAAAAGATAATCTCACAGTGGCACAGAACAAGATGAAGCAGCAAGCAAACAAGCACCGCCGAGACCTACAGTTGGAGCTTAACGATATGGTTTATGTTAAAATTAGACCCTATCGATTGAAAAGTTTAGCTCGTAGAGTCAATGAGAAATTGAGTCCTCGTTCCTATGGACCTTTCAAGGTTATTGGGAAGGTGGGACAAGTTGCATACCGGCTGGAACTTCCTCCAACAGCTAGAATCCACCCTGTTTTCCATGTTTCTCAGCTTAAAAAATCTGTGCAATCTGCTGTTGTTAATCCCACTATTCCACCAGTACTTTCTGATGAGTTCGAACTCCAAGTGCAGCCTCAAGAAGTCCGCAAAGTCAGAACTCTTATGAATGGACAGCGAGAGATACTTGTGAAGTGGAAGGATTTACCCGAATTCGAGAACTCTTGGGAATTGGTTGACACCATTACAATGCAATTTCCAGATTTTCCCCTTGAGGACAAGGTGAAGCTTTTAGGGGCGAGTAATGATAGAGCCGGAAAATATATCAAGACATATGAGAGGAAATTGAGGGGGAGACAAGGGACAGAGAGGAAAGACCCAGTAGTTTAAGGTTATTGTACTAAGGGTCCTAATAATAGGGAGAAGTCATGATGTTTGTAGAGTGGCTATAGACTCAGCATAGTAGCTAGAGTTACTTTTGGGTTGCTTTAATATTGTACTTTGTTTTGGAAAGGACTCATGAAGAATGTTTTAGAGAAGAGATACAAGTGAGGAGAGTCCTGGTCTCTCGAAAAACCAGCGAGGGGCTGTTTCAGCATTTGTTCTTGTAATCCTGGTACTGATTAGGGAATAGGGTTTTGGCCAGAATCAATGAAAGTCCTTTTGTAACATTGATTCGGTTATCCAGTCATTAATAGCAAAACCTCAGCATTTCCCTCATTTATTGCTTGTTTTATAGTTTTATGTTGTTGTGCATTTAAGTTTAGAGTTGGGTTCTATCACAATCTTTCTATTTCTCTCCATCATGCAGAGGAAGAGTGGGGGATTCTAATAATTGGGCAGAGATGCTTCACAAACGCCAAAATATTTGTAATAGAAGATATATCAATTGACCTTTAAAAAGATTTAACCGAGCATTTTGGACCGCCATCAGGGGAAAAATATTTCCCTGAAAGTATCCCCATTGCTAGGGGACTGTATGCCAACAAGCTAATTCTGAAAAGAATAAACCATTATATGACCATGAATTTTCACTT
The DNA here is from genome assembly GCF_029017545.1 of Prosopis cineraria. Classification (NCBI taxonomy): domain Eukaryota; kingdom Viridiplantae; phylum Streptophyta; class Magnoliopsida; order Fabales; family Fabaceae; genus Prosopis; species Prosopis cineraria. The sequence continues at coordinate 14,472,354 of NW_026555341.1, read as the reverse complement.
AAAAGAGAAAACTGCAGTGAAGTGCCTTTGCGTAACTGATTATATTAGAATCGTTGTATAAGAAAGAAAGACATGTTCAATTTCATTTTCTAAGATTTTAAACATTAGAACTAGAATATAGATTCGAGGTGCAGTCGGATGTAAATATCAGAGGATTGTATGCACGTGTGTTTAATCCCTAGCCAATTCCTTCTCTCTCTTACTGTTCCCAAGGCTTTGTGATTCCTTTGCAATCAAAACGGTATTTGAAAAAACAGAGTCAACATCTACTTCACATGAAAATCGACTTTAATATACTGCATTTCTTAAAGCTTGTCCAAATGATACAAATCCAGTAGCTACTTTTTAAACTATAAATATCTAATTGGTAACACTTTTCCGATTTGTTCATCCAAGAATATTTCCACTAGAAACATGCTGAAATTTCAGTACCAATTTGTTAAATTATAACATCTCAGAATTCTTCTAATGAGATATGTATGTATGTATGTGTATATATATATATATATATTGGTCAACTAGGAGATATACATTTTTTAGGAAGGACTTTCCAATCATTTTATTCATAATAAGATCAATTAACACCAAAACAAGCATAAAAATTAACCTTGATTACCTCTCATGATGACAACACTCAGCCAATGCAGAATCAAAAGTTCGGCATAGCAAGCTATACGAGTTCTGTTATTAAAGAGATGCAAATTAACTCATGTAAACTTCAAGAGGGGATTGCAGGTTGAGGGCTAGGGTGCCACATTTATTAGGATAAGATAAAACTTAAGGGGCATCAGTTTCCCAGAAGCAAGTGACAAAACCTGCAATGAAACTATCTTGGGATGGTGAAGGGATTTTTCAGCAACCTGAATAAACTTCATAACACCATACGGTGTTTCATTACTGAGACCAATGCATCTGATCTGCATGAAATATCTCTCCTTTTAAAGCTCAGGAATACCATTGAAACATTGGCAAGTAAAGCTATTCATCATTACCACTTACCTTCCCTGCATTCACAGCTCTGCTGAGAGCTTCAAGTTGTTCATCTATAATAACAGAAGAATATTGTCGATTTGGGTCATATTCAGTTTCTCCAAACATTGGAACATAGCTACAAGCATTGGCATAACACTTGAACAGTTAAGATTTATAACACAGGCATTTGCACATGCACACTAAAATGTGAAAAGAAGAACAAAAAGGGTAACTTTAATAATAAAAGAATCAATGTAAATAATAGACCAAAAACTTTAAGTTAACATTCACATACAAACCGATCAGGCCAATGAATTTGATAAAGATCAATATGATCTGTTTGCATCCGCAACAAACTGCATAAATTCAATAAGCAATGCATCAGAAATATAATACTTGAAAAATAACTTCTCCAATAAGAATTACACTGCCCAACTACATATCTATTCATGTGATTGCTCATCCTATAAGCTAACAATTTCAATTTACAATTTTTGTTACTTTTACTCATAGGATAATCCTATTGATACTTTTACTTTTATGGAAGAGTTTTCTTTAAAGGACTTGCCAAGGAATGGAAGATCTTTTGAGTTAATAATCTACTTTTTTTTTAAAATTATTTTGGTAAATTAAATAGTGAGGACATTTTCTACAAGGACTCAGTCAGAGATTTTCCCTCCAAACAGCATCAACTTCCCTTCGCAGACCATCCACTTAAAAGTAGATGATAATTGAGAATAGACATTATTAGAAGCTCTTGTTTCAACACAAAGCCAAACAATGAATCCAATAAGTATAGATCAATCACGAAAGCATTTAACCTATTGTCTATGGCTTCACTGATATTGCTGGCATCCAAACACTGTGGGCCACCTCTAATCCAAGTCATCTGCCCAGATGGTCCCGTAACCTGTAAAAAGTTCAAAAGTAGTCACAATAAAAGAGCTCCAGCAACTAAAAGAACTTCAGTTAAACTTAAGAATTCCTTTCTAAAGTATGGTAGCATACAAGTAAAGACTAACTAAAGTTCATCGAGACAAAGGAAAAAGAAGCGATTTGATTGTTGGCAGCCCTGATAATCCTTGGAAAGGGCGAAGCATGGCTCGAAATTTATTTCCAAATGACAGTCACATAGGCAGTGAACAGCCATACTCAATCATCAGGAAGTCCTTTGGACTAGTTTCATAAACATGAATAAGATTCGTATCGAACAGAAAAGAAAAAGCTAAACAAGGAAGCATATTGCTGTCCTAACATAAACAAGAAAGCATGCCCTTCCTAAATGAAGAATATTCAACTCAACAAGAAGGCAAATTTCGGTCCATATACATGTTTAGTACATTTCCATTCCCGATGACCATGAGAGTAATGAACTAGTCATGAACAAGAAATCACGTGTTCAAACTGAAGACTCACGACCTTTGTGGCTATCACGACTCGATCCCGCGGGATTTTCCTACAGCGAATCCAACGGCCGAGATACTCCTCGCTTCTCCCGTGTGTCTCAGCACGCTGAGGCACCGGATACATTTCTGCGGAGTCAAAGAAGTTTATACCAGCATCGAAGGCCTCGTCAAGAAGGCGAAACGACTCGGGCAGTGTGTTCTGCTCACCAAAGGTCATAGTTCCTGGGCGAATTAAAACAGGATTGAGCTGAATTTTTCAGAAGAGTTGGAAGAAGAAGAGCAGAGTGGTGAATGAGGGCGAACCCAAGCAGAGTCTTGAAACTGTGAGATTAGGAGCCAGGTTGAAGAGAGGAATCGACATTACTCCACGAACGAACCCCGAGAGTCTGAAGTGAAGAACACAAGGAAACTTTTGAAACCGTGCTCGTCACTTGATGTCTAAACCGTGCAGATTTTTTTAGATTTATCAGTTTTATTTTTATATTTTAATATATATTTATTAAATTATAAAGTATAAAATTTTAATAAATTCATTTTATCATAAACAATACAAATTTAATTTTAGTGATGTAATTTAATATTATTTTTTAAAAATTTTATAAATTAACTATTCAATAAATTTTGACTAATTAATTTATAAAAATTTTAAAGAAATTAATAATAAATACAGCTTAAAATACATATAAAATTTAAAATATATTTAAATAATTAATTTATAAATTTTTTTAAAAAATTAATATTAAATTAGACTACTGAAGTTAAATTTATATTTTTTAATTGATGGTAGAATAAATTTGTTAAAATTTTATATTTTATAATTTAATAAATATATATTAAAATATAAAAATAAAACTGATAAATCTTGATGGTCCCAAAACCGAACGCCTCTCTCTGTCCCTTTCTTTTTTTTTTTCGGTTTTGTTGGGTAAATTTGGTTACTATGTTTCATTATTATTATGCTGCTACCAGCCTTCCACTAGATAGATTAAGGCAATAAAATGGGCCTTAAGACATAACTGAGCGCAGACCAACAATGAATGGGTAGAACGAAGTTAACCGCTTTTTTTTGTTTTTTGCTTTCAATCATGGGCCGTAAATCTTGAGTGTCTTTTTAGTACAAAAAACGTTGATTGTTTAATGGGGAAGACTGATGTTTAGTACTCAACGGCTGATTTGACATGAGAATGAAATGAAATTAAAAAATAATAATAATAATAATAATTTTTATTTTTTCAAATTTATTTCAACTGTTGATTTAGTCCCTCAAATTTAATTTTATTAGTTTTTTTTTTAAGTTTATCTCAATTGTTAATTTATTTCTTGTTACTTTTTAAAAAAGATAACAGTGTTAAAACATGGAGCCAATAGTGTTTCAAATTAGAAAGTGAAGTAGAAGAATGTCCCATGAACAAATTCAGAAACATTGACTCAATTTGACCAATGTTGACCCCTAAGACCAACTATCTAGTAGGAGAGGAAAATGAAATCCTATCCACTCCACTAGTTGGGTACTTGATTGGGATGAACATGATTACAAATAATGACACGTTATCCAATACTCAAACACAAAGGAAAACCCAATAAGAATGTAATGAATAATGAGAAGCATTACCATGTTCTGTTTCCAAATGATGAGAGGCATTACTCTCTAGTTCCCAGGAAACCCCATGTGGTAATGTCTCTTGATGGGAAGAATGACACTAAAGACATTGCTGCCTTCCCCATGTGAGGTATCTTCCCAATCTGAGGACAAGTTCAATTCATGATACAAGGTTTTGGTGTTCCAACTTGTCTCTTTGTTTTCATGTCATTTGCTAGATTAAGTGTTCATTATATTATACTCCATTTAAGTAATTTTTAATAATAATTCACATACCAATAAAATTCTTATTCTCATAAAAATATATATTATTTTCCCTTTTTGTCATTATTTTTAATTTATGATGAGTAAGGAAAAAGTCATAAATTCTCGTATAAAAATTTAGGATTATATAAGGGTTAAAATGAGGAAAAAATAGTTTTACAAATATTAAGTTGCTTATGTTTTGGATCAAAATCATATGGGATAAAATGCTTATTTTTTAGACTGAAAGGAGGATATGAACTTTCACGATAAACTACTCCCTCTGTTTTTCAAGTATTGGAAAAAATAATCATTCACATAGTTTAAAAAATTAATTAAGTATAATAATTATGTTTGAAATTAAAAAATTGAACTAAATTATCCCTATAACTAACAAAACAAACTTATCTAGTGAAAATAACATGGACTTTTATGAGGGACAATTTGAAAAAAATGTGATAAATGCTTCTTGAAACTTGTATTTTTGGTTATAAATAAAAACAGAGAAACACATAGTAATTTCTTTTATATTTGAAAACAGAGAAATTATTGATAGAATTGTGTTTCGGTTGATGGAGGAAAAGAGTCAAGATTTACTTTATTGGCCAAGTAACTTTAAGAGAAATTCTTAGGTAGATTAGGTGTACTACATTATTTATAATTTAACCAATAAAAATATAAAATTAAGATGGTTTTAAATATAAATTAATTATGACATTAATGATAGAAGAGACAAAAAATGTAACAAAATTAAATTTTATAATTTGTACTCTTACTTTTGATATTTTACATCCTCTGGATTAAATAAAAAATATTTAAATTCAAAAACTTATAAATGTATGTAATATTTTAATAGTTAAGATAAGATATGAAGAACATATTTATATAAAAAAATTATACTAACATGTTCAATATGATTTTTTAAAAATAAAAGTCATGATCAATTTACTTATACTATTATACAATTTTAATTGTGATCAAATAAGAGTTTAGGATTTAAATAATTCTTAAATTTATAATTCAAGATTTAAATTATATATTAACTCTTTAGTTTAGTAAATATTTTTCCTCAAATAAAATGAAATCTTTGATATAATTGAGTGCATGTCCATGTAGCCACGTGAAATCTATTATGTTTCATGTTTGAGAGGTACGTTTAACGATACTTTTATTCTCCTTTTATTTCTTTCACATGCTCCACATTTAGCTAGATAATCAGAAATATCACAATAATAACTGATTATTAAGTTATAATTTTATTTGATAATTATATAATATTTGGTATTACATTAACTAACTTAAATTTGAATATTATCATTGATAAAAAGGACTACACAATTTACAACATGATATTTTTTTCATGTATAAAGTTAATCAATTACCCTTGTCTAAAGAATCTTAAATCTCTTTCATTCCACATACTATTAAGAAATATCTCTTCCAAAAAAGAGTTGACTATTAAGGAATAATTTATTTATTGGTAACACTAATAATTTTCAAAAATTACATATTAGGTTCAGACTTATTTAAATTAATTGGGTCGAATCACATGACATGATATTTTTTTAATACAAAACTTAAATTTAACCTTTTGTTTTTTTGTTTTTAAAAAGGAATGAGTACCAAACTGCTTCATCCATACAACTGTGTTTGGTTTGTTAAGGGATAATTTAAATAAATAAACACTGTGTTTCCCTGTTATTTTCAACTCTCACATGAATCAAAACAAAAGCAAATCTTTGCAATAACTTGCGCTATATGCCGTTAATGGCGTGTCGTTTTGATCATTCACGGATTTTTCAAAAGCAAAAAAGAAATTAAGGGTCAATGTTCTAATCATGTGAAGCTATTGTACGGGGCACTATATAAATATAATATAAATACATATAAATTAGGGACAATGACATTTGAGTACCCTATAGAAATATTATTTATAATGAAGTATCTTGAAGTTTTTAAATTCTCAAAAAAGACCATTATCCTTAATTAGAATTAAAATATTTGAGTTAACTTTTTCAATACTTTCATCTCCACATTTTCATTTTGCTTTTTTTTTTTCAATTTTTTAATAGTTATTTTATATGTTTTCAGTATATCATCATTCATATTTTCAATATTGAAAAATACTTATATTCAATTTTATGTAGTTTTGTAATCATGGAAGATGATGATTAAAGACATTTGAGATGACTATTGATAAATAAAAAATAAATACTGAAAATGATAAAAATAATTGTTAAAAATTTAGACCATGAATATATGTAAGATAAATATTTAGAAAATTCAATTAAAAAAATTTCAATAAACCATGACCTTTTTCTGACATTTCATTATTTTAGAATCCTTAACAGTAATTAATATTTTTAGGAGGTTGTTAGGTGTCATTTTTTCCTATAAATTATAGTGACTCTGTGTAACGTCATTGTCATTCCCCCTTGCTGGGGATCTGCCTATCAAAAGCAAAATTGGACACGTAGCTTCATGTGACTTCCTCTTTTTATTCCTTTGATGTATTATTCTCTTGCGTTGCTTTGATTTGATGCATCCATGTGAACCTAGTTAATCAATTAAATTCTATCGGTTGGAATGTTTGGACTGATTATACTTCAAAATTTTCCCTAATATTATTTCTAATTTTAAAAATAAAGTTGATTTAGGAGTCAAATACTTATTGCAAATTGCATTGGCTGCACTCTAATGCAAAGATATTGAAGGAATATTATAAATAAATAATACACTGAAAAATAGAGTTGGGTCATAGTTTTGCTGGATCTAAATATAGTGAAATCTATCTAACTATTCATACAAGATTAGACTACTAGAGTCTTATGTAAAGGTGCATGGTAGATACACTAGAGAAGTATTGGGAGATAGGTGTTCATTTTGAGGTGAGTTTTTCTTTCAGACACACGCCTACAACATCTCTATTTATAGTATAACGAAATTATTATTGAAAAGAAAAACTCAATCTTATAATTCGCTTCATAGTAGAGAGAATAATTTGATTAAAATAATCCCATTAATTATGTAGATCAACCGTATATGTCAGATTTTCACTAATTGCTTCATCATAATGACCTGATTCCCATTAAGAGTGGATCAATAAACTCCAACAGACAGTAACAATAATAACCATTTGTCCCATGCTTCTTTTTAGTTGTTGTGGAATTGAGGATCCCAATTCAGAATATGCAATAGCGGTTTGATTGAGCTTATGGTAATATCTTAAAAGGTTTAAAGTTTTGTGATGTTCAATGCTACAAAAAAAGTTCACATTTTCATACCAATTTCATTAAAGAGCTTACAACCTCATCCATAATGGACAGTTCTATCAAATAAATCAGAAACCTGCTTATTAGAATATCATTCATTGTGATCATGGTCAATCCACTCTTTAGATAAAGTGATCTTTTGATTAAAAATTTATTGTGTAAGGAGAATTATGCTTCTAATTAGTCCCTCTCTCTTGTTGTATGATTTACTCTATAGCCTTTGTATTAAAAAAAAATATAATGGCAATAGTTAGAAGTAATAATTTTGAACAAACGATGATAAAATTTAAAGTAAATAAATTTATACAAATGGCAAGAGAAGATTCCCTATCTTCCCTCATTATTTCAAATTTTTTCATTATAATAATATGAGAAGAAGTCTTTATGTTATTACATTGTCAGTTGAGTCTTGGGCAAATAGCTAGAAGACCAATTATTCATGAAAGTTCTGTACAAAAAGGACTGTTTTTATTATTCTAAAGACCAAGGTCCTAAAGAGATATGAAGTTTAAAAGTAAAATGACCAAATTGCCGTCATATCAAAGAGTTGCAATCTTATCATGTGCATGTCTTTTGCAAGTTTCTTCAAAGGATGCTAAAAATAATAATATGTGCTAGTCATCTTCTGCAACCTTCTAGTGATAGAGATAGAGGGTTCAGGGGTTAATATTGTGTGTTCTTCTGGTAAGAACAATAATGAATTATAATATATATATTTGCATTTTCAAATTTTCAATTTGGTTGAAAACTATGAGCTTCAAACATGAAGGGACTAAGTTAGCAGAATATTGCAATGATGTGAAGACATTAGATGATGCTCTCATTTTAATTTTATATGTAATCTTTTGTGCATGTATAGTGCAACTATTTCAATTTTTGATGAAAATATAATTTTCACATGATTTACTTATTCTCAGCAAGATGATGCTATATATGCTCGTAAAACATTGATGTTATTTAATTCTATTTTCATTTTGTATTTAATGAAAGAAATTACAAAAATTATGAATAAATTTTGTTAAATACTGCAACAAAAAACTCACAATACCTTGAATTTTATGTATTTGATATATGCCACCACATTACTTGTTTAAAGGTTTGAAGTTTAGCATTGGCAAGATTTTCTAGAAAAAGTTACTTACTTTTGTAATTGCCAAATTGTTGAAATTTTTGACATAAATGTTTTTATTTTATAATTTCGGTCATCCTAATTAAAATTTCTGCTATATATGCCTAACCTTCCTTCTACCATATGCACATTTCTTTTATGGTGGTGCAAGTTTTTCCGAAAGACAACATTAAGAAACAATGTATATGTGCAAATTGTCTTCTATGAGTGTAATCTTTTTTTTTTTTTTACATTGTAGGCAATATGCATCTTGCTTCCATAGTGTACAAGTTTCTTCCAAGCGCATTGAATAACATGTGCAAGTTATATTTTCCATGCATGCAATATTTCTTTCACTGTATACAAGTTTATCTTATGGAAACTGAATAAATGGCTGGTTCAAGTTGTTTTTCATTCGTGTAATATTTCTTCTATCGAATGGACGTCACTTTTATTTTTTTTTTTCAAATTTTTCTGCCATTAACAATAAGATTAATTTTAAATTTTTTTTCCAAAAAAAATCTAATTTTGTAGGGGAAAAAAATTGTTTCCCTACCTGGAAAAATCCCTATCTTCCAAAAACATTTTCAGAGTACAAGTTCATGTCTTCAGGTTTTAGAGTGAAACTTATTCATATAAAAAACTTTGATTATCAAAAGGAAAAATTGCATAAAGCCCTTAACTTTTAAAAGTTTAAAATTAACTTTTTTAACTTTTAAAGTGTCATTTAACTAAAAGATATTATTAAATAAAAACATTATATTGTAGAACTATTTATAATCAATTTCTTATTTTTTTTGGATAGTTGAAGTATTGATAGCCAAAAAATGTTATTATTGCTATATAAAATTTTAAATATTTACATTTATATTAGTTTTATTCATTTTTTTGTTATTAATGGTGTGTAGTTTTATTATTTTAAAGGTTACATTTTTATTTATATTTTCAAGTTAGATTAATGTAATGTACATAGATAATTTTTTATTTGTATTTTCAAGTTACATTTCTAAGAAAACAATACACCATTGATAACAAAAAAATGGATAAAACTAATATAAATGTAAATATTTAAAATTTTATGTGGTGATAATAATATTTTTTTTGGCTATCAATGTCTCAACTATTTAAAAAATATAAGAAATTGATTAGCCATAATTCTACAATATAATATTTTGTTTGATAACATTTTTTTTAGTTATATGACTTTCCCTTACGAAAAAAATAATATAATTAACAATAGAGGGCTTTGAAAAATAAAATTAAATGTTGGGAGTTAATTTTAAACATTTAAAGATGGAGAGAGTTATTTACAAATGCTTCAAAATTTAGGAAGGTTTTATACATTTTAGCCTTATTAAAATGATAAAAGGTAGTTATTAGTTATATCATTAATTTTACTTAAAAATAGAATAAATTTTTAATTTTATCTATATTTAAGTAAAAAAATTTCATATTTGCATTACATTATCTATCACAATTAATACTTTAAAGAGCCAGGTAATAGTTACTTGTAATAAGATTAATCATTCATTTATAAATTACATGATTATCTTCTCCAGGATCTGGTACCTTGTAATCTGCTCCTCACCAACTAAAACTACAATCCTTTTAAACTTTGTTTGTAAGAAATAAATGGGAGTATTTTTTTGGACTTAAATATAAAAAATACTCCCTCCGTTTAAAAATCTAAAGTATTTTTAACTGAATCTCACCCCTCAATAAAGTTGTTACCTATTTTTCAACTAACGTTATTTTTTCATATTTATTCGTATTAAACATCTTATAATAAATATAAAATTATTATCAATAGAGATACTTTTAAAAAAAAGATAATGATTACACTTTAAAAGATTAAAAATGTCTTATATTTTTAAATATCTAACTTTTTAAAAAATATTTTATACTTTTAAATAGAGGGAGTAGCTATTCATCATCTCTTGCATTCGTTGAAAAATTTCTTTCCTACCCTCAATACGTTAGCATAACTAGATACACTTACAGCTACAACGTCAAACAAAGTTGTGAAAAACAAAATAAATATTCTCAAACATATTGATTGATTTTAACTATATTATTTGATTCATGTGAAACAACTATTTATTTATCACAAAGGAGTATAGGATTAATGTATTATAATTCTTATTAGTTAAACTCATGTTACATGCTTGGAAAAGTAGGCCATGTGAAGATATTTTGAGGCCTAAGGCAAAATTATTTGTATAAAGCCTAGCATGTGTAATTTTTCCTTAAAAAAAAATTCACTCATCATTTTTTACAAAATTATATATTAAAATTATACAATATAGAAATTTTAATAAATTATTAAATTAATTTAATAGTTACATGAAAATTAGTATTGAGAAAGTGCTCCTACCCCATCTTATTTATTGAGATAGAATAGTAACACTAATATGAGATGGCAATACTTTTGTAACAACAAAGACATAATTAAGACTAATAATATCAATAATTAGTGTGAAAAACTAATAATAATTATATACATTATGAACATGATTTTAATAAGGCTTAAAGGTGCAATGTTGATAGTTTAAAACTATACAAAATCTTGATATTAATATTTGTCAATGTTTTAGGCTTTAAAATAAGAAAAGGAGAAAATGAAAAGTGAGACCATGAGAGGATTTTAAAGCAAGCTAATTGTCACGATTTATCATTTTTCATGAGGTTAAGGAGCTCTAAAACGTTCCATAATCCTCCAGAAGGCTCCCGAGCAACCTTAAGAGTGCTAGAGAGTGCAAGAACATTGTAGAGAAGTCTACACAACTCTAGCCTCAATATTTTAATATTTGCTACTAGATCTTTCCATGTAAATATCTAGATATTTGTTGTAAATATCTAGGAGAGGATTTTAGAGAATGAATTGTAACCGTAGGATCGATTCAATCTTCACCGTCCATTAAGGAGGTGGGAAATATCTAAAACTAAGGGAGAGGCCTATAAATACCTCACCCCTCCTCATTTGTAACACACAACTCTTGAGTTCTCAAAGCAATATTACTCTCACATTCTCTAAGTTCTCTTCCAAGTGTCCTTTGCCCTCAAGCTTTCCTTTTCTTCAAACTTATCTAAGCATCCTCTTTTCATACAAGTCAAGCTTACTTAGTAACTTCCAGTGAAGATTGTCTAAGTGCTGCGCGGGTCGAAAGACTAACCCTGTAACAGAATGTAGTATAAATTAATGTATTATAGATCTCACTATTCTGTTGTTACATAGATAAAGAATTTAGCACAATAATTAATGTTATACATAGAACAGTTGGAACTTTTTAACAGGAAGAACAGTCAATACTTTTTATTCTTTTTCATCCACATTTAAATATATAATAATATAAATATCAATTACACATATATATAATAAGGATATTAATATTTTTTTTTTGGAGCCCTAAGGCAATTGCCTCACTTGCCTTGTGACTTCCATGACCCTGCGAAAAAGATTTTATATATTTACAATTACATTTTATGAGTTGGTAGAGTTCTACTCTTTACCCTCAATATTTGAGGGAAATAATCTTTATCGTCCATGGATCCTATTCCATGTCCTTGTATAAAAAAGTTTTATTCAATTACAATTCCACTTTTGTAAGTCCTTCTGTTTTTATTTTTAACATTTAAAATAATTACTAGATGTAAGTATGTAACATACATAACTAGAAAAAAAAAATACATACCATTACATCATATCAATCTACAACTCTGACAGTAAAAATTATTCACTTAAATTTCAATTGCAATTATTAAAATATTTATATAGAACATTTAATATGGTATAATTGAAAGGGTATGCATTTTTTTAAAAAAATTAAGATTTTAACTAATTTTTTTAGAACGGTAAAATAATAATGGATGTCTTATATTATATATGATTCAAAAGGAGTATTAATTATATATATAAATTAATATCAATACACTGTCCCCGATCCTTAGTTCTAATTATTCTCTTCATATCACAATATAAGGGTATGTTTAATTTTAGTTCTCATTTTTTGTTTCCAATTTTTTTAAAATACAATTCTTAAAATTATTTTTTTCAAAAAAGAAAATATGTTTGGATGTGTTAATTTAAAAACAGTTTTATAATTACAAATCAGTCAATAATGATGATCATTAATGGTTAATGGTAGTGGTTTATGATAATTATTAGTCAAGATAAATATAATTTTTAATAATCAAAGGCAATACATTTGAAAAAAAAGAAAAATAAAACGAAAACAAATTTGAGATGTTTTTATTTTTTATTTTTAAAGATAAAAATGAAAATAATTTTAGAAACAATTAGTTTCAAAAAACTCATCCAACCAAATTTTTTAATTTCATTATTTTTAACAACAAAAACCAACAGGTCCTAAGTAGTAATTGTCATTTGATTTATGTTTTTAAAAAAAATTAGTTAAAAATTTATTTTTCTAAAATTTTTCATATCATTTCAATTATAACACTGAGTGTATGAAATAAGTATAATATTTGATTTATTTAAAATACTATTGAGTGAAATAAAGTAAGGCTAAAATTGAAAAAAAAAATTCAAAATATCCTATACTTTAAATTAAGCATAGCTTCTAAAAAATGCCTTAAACTATAACATGGAAGGAGTATAATACAAAGTTAACTAAATTCTTAATAAATGACAATTACTTAATGGGGATTTTGCATATATAATTCATGTTATAGAATCAAATTAAGTAAATAACCCAATATTTATTATATTTTAAATTATGACTAGTTTATTATATTTGTCAATGATATACTATTATCCAATAATAAACTCTTTGTAAATTTTTTAATTTTCAATGACACATCATTTGTATATTAAAGATGAACTTTTTGCATATCAATATAAACCAACCATATTCTTTAATTTTTAAAATTTGGTCTATATTTTTTGGGCATAAGATTTTTTTTTCATGAATGAACTAATTTATCCTTTCTTAATTAGAGTACTATTTAATGTCTTTAAATTTCTAAAATTATTTGCCTTTTTAATTTTTCTCTTCATTATAATTATAATATCACAATAGAATATATATATATATATATATATAGGGTTAAAGTTTATTTTTATCCTTAAATTTTTTGAGGATCACTAAGCATCCTATACTAATAAGTGGGATAATTTTTTTCTTTGACTATTTTTTTGATGAGCCAAAAAACTCTTTTCATTAATCACTCACTAACTTTGTCATTTTCTATTGACATAACATATGTGTGGGATCTATACGCAGTGATAGGCATGACTCTGATCATGTCATTTGTGTTAATTTATCTCTGACTTCTTTTTTTATGAATATTGAGCATCTTGGAGTCTTTTTTAGAAGTACTAGGTACTCTCAAATCTTGTTAAAAAAATTTCATAAATATTATTAAGATATTAAAATAATAAATATTTTAATATTTAATAATATTTAATATTATTATTTATAAATATTCATCAAAAATTTATAAATTATTTTTTAATTCTTAACTCAAACTTTTTTTAGAAATTTATTTCAATATTGATTAAGTTACTAAATTTTTTAGGTTATTATCTATAATTTTTTTATCAACTATGGTTTTTTTTAAATATTGTTCCATCCAAATTTAATATTCTTAGTACATTGCAATGTTAGAAGTAATATAAAAAACATAACATATTGGGACTAACATGTTAACAAGAATATTTAAGAAGATATCACATGTTTGATTAATGTACAATAAAAGGAGCTATTTAACAAGAGAATATTGGATTGATAAGGGGAAAGTATTGGAGGGTTTTTATTTTATCTGTTAATTTGAAGATCCATGTCCTCTTTTTTCGATACAAAGTTATAAACTATTAAAATATTAATTTGGATGTTCAATATTTTAAAAGAGAATCATTAATTGATCTAAAAACTTACAGAAAATGACTTAAAAATTTTAAAAAACTTAATCAATATTAAAAATATGATGGATATATAAAATATTACAAATTATTTGTAAAGTTTAGAAAAACTAATTTAAGCCATGTTGATATTTAAAAAATAATTTATAAATTTTTTGATAGATATTTATAAATAACAATATATAAATTATTAAATATTAAAATTTTGATAGTTTAATAATATTTATTAAATTGTTCAAAATTTGAACAAAACTTCAAGATGCGAATGTTTTTAAAAGAGTGTTTAGGGATAAATTAACACAAAAAAATATAGTCAATCTTATTTATCACTGTATGTGAATCCCACACATATGCCATATCAATATAAAATGATAAAGTTAATGGATGACTAATTAAACAAGTTTTTACTTCTTAAAAAATATTTTTAAAAAAAAATTAATTATTTAATTCTTATAATTTTAACTTAATTATAATTCAATCACCTAAATTTTGACTCATTATAACTTAGTTCTTGAAATTTTGACTTAGTTATACATCAGTTTCTAAATTTTATCTCTTATAATTTAACTCTTAAAGTTTCAATTTCTTAAATAGTAGTTCTTATATTTTAAAAAATAAAATTATAAAATTAAAAAATATTTTAAAATTTATTACTAATATTTTAAATTATTAAACCCTTTTAATCTTTATAAATATTATAAATATTAAAATTTTAAAATATTTTTAATCTTTATAATTTTATTTTTTAAAATATAAGGATTAATATTTAAAAGATTGAAACTTTAAAGACTAAATTACAAGAGATAAAGTTTAAAAACTAATTTATAAATGAGTTAAAATTTCAAGAATTGAGTTATAACGAGTTAAATTTTAGATACTGAATTACAATTAAAATAAAACTATAAAAAATAAATAATTAATTTTTTTTAAAAAAACTGCTCAATTTATTAATACAAGGCACTTGCGTCTCCAACAAAATAAACTAATCTTATAGTACATATAATTTATTTATATTTTATGACAACTCTAAGAAATTTAGGGCTTATTTGGTTTCTATTCTTAATTTTTTATTTTTAAAAACTGTTTTGTAATATAATTTTTAAAACAAAATAAAATAAAAATTCATTCACTTATGTCAATTAAAAAAAATTTTTAAAATTAAGAAAATAAATTGATAGTTATGGTTATAGATAATTAATAATGGTGATTAATAATACAAATTGATCAATATAACTATAATTTGTAATAATCAAATATAGTATATTTTAAAAATAAAAAAATAAAATAATTTTTACCTTTTTAAAAAAACAAAAAATGAAAATAATTAAATAAAAAACATTTATCTAAATAAATTTTAATTTTTTTAAAAATAAAAAATAATTTTTCAAAACAGAAAACAACCATGCCCTCACACAGCACCGCCCATTGCCTTGTTCTCATCAATAAAAACAGACAGGCGCCGAGCGAACGACAACCTCTACAACACCTCCATCACCATGTTATGCCGCCAAAATCACTAACTATCACAATTCACAGAAACGGCCGAAATAATCCCCACCGAAGCGTTTCGAGCTTCCAGTTTCATTTCTTCCCTCCATTCACGAATGCCGAGTCACTGACTCGCTTCCCGCCATGTCAGTTCTTCCCTCCAAGCGCTTCTCGCTGAGTTCTCCCCAACCCGCTTCCACCGCCGGGTCGACCCTTGATCTTAAGAAGCGGGTCATTTCTTGCCTCAACAAACTCTCCGACCGAGATACTCTCGCCGTTGCTGTTGCAGAGCTCGAGTCCATTGCTCGGACCTTGAGCCACGACACCTTCTCCACGTTCATTTCCTGCATTCATAACACTGATTCCTCTTCCAAATCGCTCGTTCGTAAGGAATGCGTTCATCTCTTGACCGTTCTCTCTCACTTCCACGGTGATGCTCTGTCCCCATTTGTCTCTAAGATGATCTCCGCTGTCCTTCGTCGCCTCCGTGATCCTGACTCCGCCGTTCGATCCTCTTGCGTCGATGCCATCGCTGCAATGTCTTCTCGGATCACCAAACCGCCGTTCCCGACTGCTTTTTTGAAGCCGTTGATGGAGACTCTCACGCAGGAGCAGGAGGCCAACTCGCAGATGGGTGCGGCACTGTGCCTCGCGGCAGCGATTGAGTCGGCGCCGCAGCCTGACGTGGAGGCGCTGAAGAAGAGTGCTCTGCCTAGGCTGGGGAAGTTGGTGAAGAACGAGGTGTGCAAAGCGAAGCCCGCGTTGTTGGTTCTGATAGGGAGTGTTGTTGGTGTTGGTGGCGCTTCTAGCCAGGCAGTGTTGAATTGGTTGGTGCCTTGTCTTGTTCAGTTTCTCAGCAATGAGGATTGGATGGTCAGAAAGGCAGCGGCGGAGGCGTTGGCTAAGGTTGCTGTGGTGGAGAGGGATCTGGCATCGCCGTATCAGGCGACGTGCTTGAATTCGTTACAGAATCGAAGGTTTGATAAGGTATTGAGCTTCGTTTTTTCTCATTGATGAAAAAAACTCCGTAACTCATATTACCTAGAAAAGTAGTGTGGGGAGAGAATCTATACAAGAAATTGCTTTGTTGCCTACTCGTTTTGAAGTAAGGAGGGGATTTTTAACTTCTGTAGCAACTAAATTTCTTTGAGTCCCTCCTTATCCCCCCCAAAAAAAAAGGTACGTGGGAGAGTGTTCGATTTCCGTTGAAGGTTTTTCAAGTGTCTTGATCAGGGCGGAAATGTTGTAACAGATCAAGGTAGTTCGGGACACCATGAATCGTGCCTTGATGATGTGGAAGGAGGTAACAGATTTGACCGTGGATGTTTCTGCTCCTGCAACACCGGCATGTTATTCAGCTGGTGAGGCTTTAATATTCAGAAAATGATCATGCTAATTGTCTAATTCATTCGTAGTTGTTCATTCAACTGGTCACATAATCTCTATTCTTCTTTTCTTTTCCTGGTTTGCCTCCATGTCACTCGGGCTACTTGGACTTGGACATTATAAAGCATCTTCTGTAACTCGGATTTTGCTTGTTCCAAGTTGACAGTAGTGAATGGAATGTGGAAACGTTAAGAGGAGACGGATAAAAGTTAGAGATGGAAGGAATAAAACTAAAAATAACTTAATCTGCGAGAATCATTTTATCAAAAGTGGTGAGAATGTAAAGGAACAAATACTAAAAATGTATTTTCAACTTCAATTTTATTTCCTTCACTTTCTTTTCTATCACCTCCTCTTTTATTATATCCATTTTGTTTTTTAACAACAACAAAATTATGATATATACTATCCTTTAGTGTATAATTTGAAGTTTTGTTTCATTTTATTTCCTGTGTCTCTTGCTTAATGCAAATCATGTGAGCCTTGGCCCCTACTGGTGAAGCAATCTAATTCCCGGTTTTCGTTTTTGGCTTTTTTCATGGTCCAGATAATGGTAAGGAGCAATGTTCCGCTAAATGTTCAGTGGGTAGTAGCATGAAATCTTCTCAACGAAAGAAAACAATCTCCACCAGCAGGCCCCCTCCATCTGAGGTTTCATTTGTACCCATGGTCAAAAGAGAGAGCTTTAAAAAGATCAAGGACAGAAGTTCAAATTCGGGGATGTCATGTGAGATGGACTGTGAGAAGTTGTCTGATAGGAAATTTGAAACTCCAGATTCAAATTCTTTTCCATTGAACATGGATAGGGAAGATGACATTAAAAGGTGTGGTTTAGAAGTTTCAAAGCCATGCTTGAGTCAGAACTATGAGAATCCAAGAAAAGAAATAAGGCGCGCCCTCTTTAGCAAGAAATCTGATGGGAAATTGCATAAATCTGGTGGTTTAAGATCAGGGTCGCGAGTGGTTCCATTTTGTGATGATGACAGCCCTGACACAGAATTCACCTTGGACAATGTAAATGAAGCATGTGACAACCCCCAAGATGTTGAGAATCTATCTTTGATCCGTGAACACCTTAGTCAAATCGAAAACCAGCAATCAAACTTATTAAATCTCCTTCAGGTACATTAAATTGCCTTTAATATGCATATTTCTGCAAAAATCAACTGAAAACCTCTTTTGGTACCCCATTATAGTACTTGTACTTTTTTTTTTGTTTGGCCAAAATTATAGTGTAGTACTTAACATTACTGTTACTTTCTATGTCAACTCATTCCTTTTCGTGCTTATCTAAAAGACTCAACGTGTATTCAGGTTTTGTGCTTATTTCGATGCCTCTTTTCTTCAGTATTTGTCGGTGTGTTTCGATGAACGCTACTGTTATAATATCTATTTAAAATAAACTTTCCTTGCACGCAAAGTATTATTGGCAGTTCTTGTTGCCTTTCTTCATGGCTACGGCATTTGTTTCTCTTGCTTACACAACATTCAAGGCTTATGTCTTCCCCTCTTGAATATAGCGATTCATTGGAAGCTCTCAAATTGGGATGAATTCTCTAGAGACACGTGTACATGGCTTAGAGATGGCTCTGGATGAGATATTACATGATTTGGCAGCATCACGTGGCAGGCTAGGCAATAGTGATGCTGCAGAAGATATGTGCTGCAAGCTACCTGGTTCTGAGTTTCTGAGTTCTAAATTCTGGAAGAAGACGGAAGGACGGTATTATGGAAACCAATTATCATCAGATGCTTTGCAAAATGCAGCTGAGAAAGATGGTGGTATTGAAATGTTCACTACAAATAATAAAAAAATTCAACATCGTGGGGTAGGACTGTATGTGAACCCATTGGCAAGTGATTCAAAGGAGCGTTTAAGGCAACATTCGTGTAAATTGCCAAAGGACATTGTCCGAAATACTGAGAGAACACAAAGTAACAATACCAGCTGACACGATGGCATTTCACTGACTGCATCCACGAACTAGAATTGCAGGTAAACTGTGCTTCTGATTTTAGTAGTTAAATGTTTTGTGTATGAGACAATTTTCTTTAAAGAGTTGAAACATTAATAACAACAATGTTTAGTACATAGAAAAATGTTTTATATAAAAGAAATGATGAATGTATCTAGAAATAAAAAGAGAACGGTGCATTTCCTTTCTTAAAACAATACTTTTCTACCTCCCAAATATTGCATTTTGATTGGATGATGATTGGATGTGAATATTTACTTGCAAGACACTGTAATATATTATAATGCTGTGACACGTTTTGATTCATGTAAAACAAAGCTGAAGAAAAACCTTCCTGATTATATTGGCGATGTGGAATTGAAACTCCAAAAAAGGGGCGAAATTAATTCATGGATTGATTTTATGATTATAATCATTATTATTTTTATTCTTCTTTTGGGATAAGGTTGGGGATGTTTGTCGTTAATCCTAGGGATGTTAATGTCTAGGTTGTGTGTTTTTTTTTTTAAAATATAACTTAAAAGATTTTGTTTTTAATATGTGAATTTTCAGATCATCCGTGTAGTGAAAGACCGTAAGGCAAACATGCGGCCGTGGCAAGCATAGCAAGTCATGATGCCGAACATGAAACTTATAATCTGCTTTCTTTCGAGCACCAGAAAAGGTACCTTCTCAATTTTTTTTTTTTTGTATAGCTGGGGAATTTTCTTGATATGTACCATAATTATATTATATTGTGTTGTATCTTGGCAATCTTTAGTGCAAAGGAAAAAAAAAAGAAGAAAAGATTATGTCGTAAAAGAGGCTTATGTTAGGAATGCGCTAAGCAAAGAAGAAAAGTCACTCGAGTTTTTATGCGCTAGCAACTTGGATTCTGGGCCGGGTCGTGTAGCCCATCAATTTTTCGCTATGCAATTAGTATTTGTATCGCTGGTCACTGTAATTGAGAGGCCCATGTAACTATTTATGAGTGAATGTATTTGAATTATAAAAAAATTTAAAAAAACAAATATTTCGTACATGTAATTATCTGATATTTGGTACTATTTGGTCAAGTATAGTCAAAGGCCATTGCCATTTAGGAGTAGCTCTCAAAAAATGATTTATTTTATTCACAATGTTTCAACTCGATTTTTTATAAGGAGAATGTGGAAAGTACTATTTGGTTTACAGAATAATTACATGCTTTTTTGGTAGATATCTACTTTAATAATTTTTAACATCATAGTTAAGCGGCATTGAAATAGGAAAAATCTAACTAATCTAATTCTTTTTTTAAGTTATGATTATATAAGAATAAGTTATTCTTTTTTTTTTAGTAAAAATACCAATCTCAAACTATAATTTTTATCAATATTATTAACATTTTAAAATCTACCTGTTTTAATTTGATTGTACAAGAATTTATTTTCTTCATTTAAAAATGTAAGGCATTTTTAGTGTTTAAAGTGTAATTAATGTGCTTATTTTAAAATGTCTATGATAAATGAATCACTTAATATTTATTTTAAAATGAAATGTCCTATTAAATAAGAGTAAAAATGAAAAGATAATGTTAATTTTAAAATAATTAATTACTTTATTAGAGGGTGAGATTCGATTAAAAATATTTTATATTTTTTAATTGAAGAAATATTAAATGTATAGAATTAAGTAGATAAATTTTTCTCATATTTGTCAAAAATTAATCGATCTTTAAAAGGTTAGATAAAAGGGAGAGTCATAGATAAATCCTTTTGAAATAAAAAAAATGATAATCTAGTCTCACAACATGTGATTGATAGTGAAATCCCAAAGGATTTCTTGGTTGTATGAAATTATTTTAATGTCCTTATATAATTTAGAAAGTTGTGATTTTTTTATTTTTTTTAATCATTGATAGAATCAAACTTGTGAATACTTATATTAAACTTATAAATAATATAAAATTACTTAGTTTTTGTTTATAGAGAATTGTAATTTTTTAAATTGTTAGTGAAACTAAACTTGTAAGTACTTCTATTAAATTTGTGAATCATATAAAATTGATTAGACTTTGTTATTTGAAGAAGATTGCTAATTTTTTATTTTCTAAATCATTTTACTCATTGATAAAACTAAATTTAAAATATTTATACTAAACTCATGAACCATATAAAATTAATTACAGATAGATAGGTATTAAAATAATTTTATATAGATATTTAATCTTAAAGAAGTTTCTTTAGACTTCATCGTCATTATCATATTTCACAGAACATCTTATTTTATATAAATTTATCTGTCATTCTCCTCAGTAAAATTATCCGAATAGAATGTTAACAAAAACTAAATATATTTTTATATTTATATAAATTATTAGTTGTTCTGGGCGGCTTAAACCACAGAGCCCACCTTGTTTTTCGTTCTTGGACTGAATATTGGAGCCCACTTTAGTTGAAAGATAACATGCACTTGAAATCTTAAAAGTATCCATATCGTAATAATAAATTTATTAAATAAGAATTATGCTACATGAGAATATTCGCATACCAATGAAATGAGTCAACAAAATGAAGTGACAATGGCTCAATTATTGGGCTTAATCCATTATGTGAATCATTAAGATATTCTATCGATTGCATTTGGACAATGATGTGATGAAAGCACGTTTGATGGCTGCCTTTCACCTTCGCAATTTTAATGATACCTTCATTTACAAGATTTCATCACTACTCTAACTATATCGCCCTCCTTAACTTGTTTTTTTTGTAATATTTCTTGAAATATTATTAGGAAATTCAATTTAAAACTAGGAAAAATGACAGAAAAAATCTCCACAAATAACAATGAAATCTCTCAACATATCACAATTTTTCTCTAATTACTTTAGCTAAAACAATGATTACTTTTTTTCTAACAGTGATTAAAATAAAACAAACAATTACAACTCCTCTCTTGTGCAAATTTTTGATTTATTAAAGTTTAAATGTTACAAATATCCGTGAACCATGACTAATTTAATTTAATCAATGATTACTTTTTTTCTAGCAATGATTAAAATAAAATAAGTAATTATAATTTTCACTGTGTAAATTTTTTATTCACTAATATTCAAGTTGTAAATATCCGTGACTACTTTAGCTTAAGTAATAATTGTTTTTCTTTTGTTAATAACTAAACGAAACAAGCAATTATAACTTTAGTTTAAACAGGGGGTATTTTAGTCATTTTATTAAAAATAATTAATGTCAAAAATGTCCCTAAAAACTTGAAAAGAATTATGGCACTTCATGAGACTTTATTATCATTTGCGTATTTTATGGAGGGTTTTTATCTTATTTTCCCTTAAAATTACACATATTTTATCCATGTTCATGACTTGTGAATTATGCAATTTTCTATATAGATTTTATTATATATACATATATTTATTTATTTATTGATATATTGATCTTAGTGCACACGCATATATACAAATGTTATTGCATCGGAGTCCATTATTATTATTCATCTCATCTTTACTCTTACCAACTGATTTAGTCCTGAAAACTTCAAATGTATATTTTGAAATTTTAAAATAAAATGTTTGTTGCAACTTGCAAGTTTTCTAATAATATTGTTTCATGAGAATCATGGTTTATTTCAACATTCCATTTTTCATAGGATTTTATTTTTGGCCTGAAGTTTTTCATAGGCTTTGAAACTATTTGATCCCATATATATTCATAACATTTCAATTTTTATTTTATTTTTTTATATTGTGATTTTGCAACAGACAAAAAATTGTGAAAAATTTAAAATCCTCACACCAAACATGTGAAATTTTGACAGTGTCCAATAGTCTTGAATAGAATCGCTTTATAGTTTAAATAATATATACATAAAAAAAAAAGTGCTATAGTTATTATTTTACGCTCACGGCTACATAATTAACAAGGAAAAACGGAAAAAATCAATTTCAAAAATAAATTTTTCTAAATTTATTTTGAAATTTTATTTTATTTTTTGAATAAATGAGTAAATTACCCCTTAAACTTTCAATTCAATAACAATATAGATCCTAAACTAGTTTATTATATAATTTATTTCTTCAACTTTTAAAAATGGTGCAATTTAACTCTTATCATTAATAAAAATTAGTTAGTTTATTAGAAAATAACCTTGAAAATTATAGAGATACTAATGTGGTGAAGTAGCTAGAGATACTAATGCCTTTTGATTTGTGGTTTCATTGTTTTAATGCCAACAAAGCAAATTACCCTGCAACTATTGCTGAAGTTTTTCGAACGATTTATGGCCTCCAGCTTTGTTGGGACAACAATCTCCCCTGACCTTGCCCTGCAACAAAGGCAATTATCCTTTCAAAGATATTATCTTTTATGCTATATCCTTGATTTATAAGAAATTAAGAATTGGAATGTTAGTTTGAATTTTATGTATAGAGAAGCTAATGTTTGTGCCCATCTGTTAGCTACTCATGCTTTTAATGATGCTAATTATTTTGTGACCTTTGATCAACCCTTACTTTTTTGTATGAAGGTGGTAGCAGATGGTAAAAGGAGAATCTATGAAAACTTTGAATAGATTGTTATCTTTTATGATTTTAGTACTTTGTTCATTGAAAAAAATTATAGAAAAGGATAAAAAAATTATAATAAAGAACCTAAAAATATAAACAAGGATTCAAAAATTTTTGGTCATTTTTTTTGTAATTTTTTTTGGGTTCTTTTATGTCATGTTATGGTCAAAATACAATCAAAAATTAACTTTTGCTAGTGGCATGACTAAATTGCACTATTTTTAAAAGTTAAAAGAATAATAATTTGCACAATGAACAAGTTTAAAATCTATGATTTTACTGAACTTATAGTTTAGAGATAATTTACCATTTATCTTTTTTTTTTGGAACAATTTGCAGAATAAACAACTTGTTGAAT
The DNA here is from genome assembly GCF_029017545.1 of Prosopis cineraria. Taxonomy (NCBI): domain Eukaryota; kingdom Viridiplantae; phylum Streptophyta; class Magnoliopsida; order Fabales; family Fabaceae; genus Prosopis; species Prosopis cineraria. Next base: position 14,448,124 of record NW_026555341.1, on the reverse strand, counting down.
TTTTAGATAGAATTAATGAGATTTAAATTTTTTTTAATTCTTATAAAATTGTTAGAAATAATTTATAAATAGGACTAGAAGGAATATACGTACAAACTTTTATATATATATATATATATATATCATTTTTCATTGAACTATCTAATTTTTCATTCTTCATTAAAAATTAAGTCTGATGTTTGTTAAATTAAAACCATCTAATATTCTTTTATTAGCAAATATATTTTACTATCTAATTTTTCATTCTTCATTAAAAATTAAGTCTGATGTTTGTTAAATTAAAACCATCTAATATTCTTTTATTAGCAAATATATAATATATAAAAATATATATATATATATATATATATCAAGAGTGAGACAAAAAAGGTAATGAAATTTATTGTTAATTCTATACTTCACCTTCTATAACCTTTCCAACTATCGTTATGGGGACCTGAGTTAGCCAGACCATGCTTTCTCAATAAATGGTGTCATTTTCTTTATCTTCCCAAATAATATAAAGTAAATTAATCTAAATCCATGTTAATTAAAAAAATGATAATTATAATTTTTAAAACTGTTTAACAAAATAAACTTGAATAAGCCATAAAGCTCGAGACGTCAGGATTGAATTTGGATATACATTTTTTTAATATATTTAAGTATTTGAAATTCAGCTTGGATAAGCTTGACTTATTAGAATTATTGGCTTTATTATATATTCTTATCATAGGATAAGTTTTTATATAATATGAAAATATTAATTATTGTGTATATTTGATAAGGTGAAATAATAAAAAATAGAAGTTTTTGAACCAAAATTCTATAACATTTTTTGAATAAAAAAATAGATATCAATTTCTAAAAATTGAGTGCGCAAGATTGTGAGTTTAATTGAGAAGCCTGTTGTCTTTATAAATGTGTTTCTCATTACTTTGGAGGCACTAATTCTATTATTGGTTTGTGAAGCAAAGCATCTCTTTTCATAAAGCTCCCCACTCCAATTTCCAACACGAAATTGACTTTTGCAAAACCCAATTTTAATAATCGTTTTTTAGGTAACTTAAAGGGGCAACCACATTAAAAAATAAATAAATAAGGATTAAAATATTTGGAAATTTAAAATAAAGAGAAAAAAATCTTCTAGTGAATTGGTCCACAAGTTTCCTGCTCTCATTCCATGATTTGCAACCTTGAAATAAAATTTAAAAGTGAGATTTATTAATTTGTAAAGAAAAAATTTTGTCAAATATATTTTTACTTGAAAATTATTTTCCTTCATAAATTAACATATCCTACTTGCAATTTCATGTTTTGATGGTTCCAAATAAGGATATGAGAGCAGCAAATTATTAGAAGGAGTGATATGTTTAACAATTTTTTCATTTACAAATTAAATAAGTGACTTTGGTTGCTCGCAAATTCTTGTCTTGATTTCAGCCAAAATTAAAAATTTTTATTTTGATGGTTGCAAATCATGAATAATAATAAACTTTTAGACCAATCTACAAAAGGACGGTAGACTGATAAGAAAGTCTCAAAATGAAAAAAAATTATGATCATTAGGCCCTTGAATTTTTTTTAAATAAGTTACTATTAATTCAAACAAATGTAAACATGAATCCAAATTATACATTGAAAGTTTTATTTAGAATTAAATGTCTTATTTGGAATTAACACTTTTGAAAATATAATTTTCAGAATCAATATTTATAATTAATTTTATAACAAATTTTGTTGGCACTTAACTATCATAAATTATTTGTTTTGAAACTTTAATGTCAATCTATCAAGGATCTTTGGTCATTTAGATTTCCTATTCTTTTAATCCTTATTTAAGTTTAATTCAATATTTTGATCCTTTAATGTCATTGCTCCTAATTGATTGACTTTTGCCAAATAGAATATTAACCAAAATTTGTTTTCTGCAAACGAAAATTGAATTTTACAAACCGAAAGTTAAACATACACTATTTCATTTGAAGAAAAGGCTATACGATTGGGACTTACAAGTTTATTTGGTATGTCAGAAAATTTCAATAAAATAATTTTAGTTAGTACTATATGTGTTTAATTGATGGAATGGAAGTTTTAAGATATAAAAAGTAAAAGGAAAAGAAATATACTACCTCTGTTCTAAATTATGGGACACTTTTGAAGGAGTTTATCCGTCTTAAAATATAAAACACTTTGATAGATTAAAATTTTGTTAAATACACCAATTTTAATATTACATTTTCTCTCTTTATAATAAATTTTTGTCCCTTCTTTTTTCGATATACTCTCTCCGTCCCTATATATAAAAAATTTTTTAGAACCTTTTTTTGTTCAGGTTGTTAGCATTTTTTTAATGAATGAACCATTATACCCTTATTAAATTGGAAAGAGAAAAAGATAAATAATTTCATTAATTTACTTTGGAAAAAGAGATTTATTATTTATATACAATAATTAGGGGCAAAATTGAAATGTTGTACTTTTAATTAAATAAACAACTTTTTATTGATTTGCGTGATTCAATTAAAAATATCTTATATAAAGGGACAGGAGGAGTATTAAATTATGAGTATTTTTAAAAGTTTATATGTTTGTTTTGGAAAGATAAGATTGTTAAGTATATTTAATGAGATTTATTGATATATAAAATTTTATCTAAAAGTGTCTTATAATTTGGGACGGAGGGAGTACTTAACTTTATATATTCAAGATGTTTGTTTTAGATATTTTATAGATGATTTATTTCACAATAAACTCTTATTAGAGATATTATTAACATATTAAAATATACTTGTGTTAATTTGATTGAATTAAAGTATATTAAGTATATAATGTTAAGTATCTAAGTCTTGCCCAAAGTAGAATACCTTAATGATAAAATAATTGAATGTTAATTGAAAAAATTAAAATGAAAAAAATGTCTCACAAAAAAATGATGCTAAGATGAGATCTACCATGAGCACAAAGAAAGAGATTTCCTTGTTAGTGTTTAAAGACAACCAATAATTACATGGTTGAGCCTAATAAAAAAACTAGTCTCTCATATAATATAGTAAACCAAAGTTTGAATTATCATTAAAAAATACTTATATTTAGCATTTAGCCCTTTTTCAAACATGATTGCCTCTAATATAATATATGTACACAATTGAAAAAAAAAAAACCAAGCACATGGTTTAACTAATTTTATGAGAGATAACATAAATATAATTAAAAAATAAAACAAATATATTATGACTCTTTAAAAAAAATAAAGCCACTCTGTAATTGAAATATGATGTTAGGAAATAAATCTCTTTCATACAACATTAACGTCAGCTACATAAAATTCCAATAACATTCTCAATTTATCAAAGAGATTGATTGATTAAAGCAAAAGCCACAAAACCATACTTTAAAAAAAAAAATCAAAACTAAATTGATGCACCTTCTTGGATCTTAACCCAAATTATTTAAAAAACTTCTAAAATATATACAATGATGCTTTTTTAGGACAATAAATAAGTACAATGATTCGCCTTAAATATTTTTATAATGAGATGCCATCACTTGGGTTGACTTATGTTCGAGTAAAAGTTAAGGTATGTAAATTGTACTGAAAAATATATATATTTTAATCCCATTTGCCTCAAGAGTTGTTCTTATAAAAAAAAATTACAGTTCCACTATTTAAAAAGTATGAAGCTTAGTATTCCCATTTAGAAAATACATACTCCTTCAGTTTAAAATTTGAAGACATGTTTTTAGAGATTATGTTTATAATTATAAGACATTTTAGTGTTTTTTTAGGAGTAATAAATGAGATTTCACAAAAATGCCCTCAATGAATACTTGAAATTAATGATATTTTTATATTTATTATGATTAAATTATCCTAATAAATACAAGAGGAGACATGAAAAAACATGTAATTTTTTTAATAATGCTGAAAGTGTTATAAGGGATGAAAATTAGTTAACATGTCTTATAATTTTAGATGAGGGAGTATATACAAATCAGCACTCCCTCCTTTCTGTATGTAAATCACTTTTTAAAATAAATTAATGATTATTTTTATAAGTTAGATAGCATAAAAAATGATAATCTATATATATAAAAAATATATTTTGGATCTTATAGCTTTATATAAGATTTTAGTTTGGCTCTTTAATTATTTTATAAAGTATATTTGCAGTTTTTTAGCCTTAACATAGTTAGTTTTAAATGATTATTTTTTGTACTAATCAATGTTATTTTTTTAAAAAAATAAATTTTAATATATCAATATTTGAAAATATTTTATTAATATTTAAATTTTTAACATAAAATTTTTTTGTTAATGAAACTAAAATGTTAGAGTTAATAAATTAAAAAGACATTTAAATTAATTAAAATAAAACCTTATATAAAATTTACACTTTACCTCACACATATATAGAGAGTGTGTTAAAAGTTATTTGTACATAAAATTAACGAAATAGTTGCAAATATTCAAAATGATTGACGTAAAGCGAATAGGTGGCATCTCTCATAAATTGAAGGAAAATAGTATTCAAGGATTGCCGGATGTTTGATATCAAACAATAATTAAAAAATTTTAAAATATTACTGCAGAATTAAGAAATTAATTCAAAAATACTTTTAGACGTGAAAAAATTATAATACTCCATTAGCGAATGGCTTATTATTAAATAAGAATATATATTTATTAATTAATAAATAACTACTTGTTAAATCATAATCTATCCTTATCCATTCCCACAACCGAGCCCTTATGACTTCTTGTTAAATATGAATGAATACTTACTTATTAATTATCAAATGTCTATTTATTAAAATATGATCTACACTTTTCCTTTCTCACAATCAAACTCATTCATATTTTTAAACTTATTATTAACTAATAATTTTTTATTTAATACGAATGCTTACTTGTTGATTTATAAAGAAAAACAAAGGTATTATTGTCCTTTTCCATTTAAAACTATTTTAATTCAATCCTTTAATGTTACAGTAATATTTTAAAATCTTTTAATTATTGTTTGATATTAAATATCCTCAACCTTCTTGAATGATATTTTCCCAAAAATTAAAAAATTAGAAGAGGAGAGAGTGCACATGTTCATATTATGCATTTTTAATATTAAGGAAATGGGGAACACAATTATTGGTTCTTATAATTTTATAGAATTTTTTAGTCCTTATAATTTTTCAGTATTTTAAGTTTCTATAATTTCAACAAGATTGAATGATATTTGTTATTTAAGTTCCTATAGTTTTAGTATTTTCAGTGTTTTTAATCTCTATAAAAACTAAAAATACTAAAAAAATTATAGGAACTAAAAGCAAAATTCAATAAAACTATAAAGATCAATGATTATGTTTGCCTTAAAGAAATATATATATATATATATATGTATATATAAATTTTTTTTTGGCTAACTTTTGATTAAGAAAATAGAAAGATATATATTCTTTTTCTATATATGGGTTATAATATTACATATAACAGAATGGCGTTCACAAGTGATCGTTGGACCAGCTAAGTGTCTGGTGATATAATAATAAACAACAATATTTATACTAATAATGGTAAATTATGTTGCAATCCAACTCATAATTTTAGGCATTCCAAATTGCATGTCTCCTCAACGTGCCAACCATATAACAACACAATGATCGCTTTTGAATTTTTAATATTTAATAATGAATGAAATTTGGACCAATATAATGTCGTCAATGTTCTCACGAATTCTGACTCAAGTCAATAAAAATCTGTTTAGGCCAAAAACAAGAAGCTAAACAGAAAAAATGAAGTCGTAATCCTGAATTTCTGACTTATAATAACGCGTGGGATGCTTAATTGGCAAAGTAATAAACTCTGTTAATTATTTCATGACATGTTCAGCGGCAACAAACGTTATTCCACAAGGAGGTCTGCTACATGAATTATGTTGCTTACGTCCTAAATTATAAAATATTTTTACATAAAATTTTATATATTAATAAATTTAATTAAATATATTTAACAACTTTATCTTTTTAAAAAAAAATTTAAATTTTAAATACACTCATTATTTAATATATTGAAAAAAGGGATGAAAATTAATTATAAAAAGAGAAAGGATAATATTAAAATAAACCTATTTAATGAAATATTAATATTTTTAAAGTGTTTTATATTTTGAGACATTGAATCTCCTCCAAAAATGTCTTAGAATTTAAGATAGAAAGAGTATAATACTATTAGGTTCTATTACTTAATAACCAAGCTTTCAAGTATATAGTTAATGTCCTGATCAACAAATTCTTGAGGTCCCATTTAGTTACTAGAAAGGAATAAATTGAAAAAATTAAGATAAAAATAAACTAAATCACCCTTTCTCTTATGGTAAATATGATAAAACTCATTAATATATATCATATCTTTAAAAAATATATCATAAATCATGATCTCTAACTCCATGAAATAAATTATCACTTCTCCTCATAAATGTGCTCTCATATTACTTTTGACCATCTTATTTTTACATTTATTTTTTTAATTTATTATATTTTATTTATTTCTAATAAACAAATGAGACCTAAATGTTTGCTTTTGCACATGTTTTTTTTAATTAAAAAAATGTTCAGGTGAGTTAGATTATAAGAGCTTACTAGACATGCTTTTATCCTCAAAAAGCATTTATAAAAATATCTATAGACCACTTACCAATAAGATCCTCACACCAATAGAAGAATTTGATTTCATGACCTCACGAGTTATAAATCAAATTCTTGCTAGCTGAATTAATCTTAGTTTTAGCACATGATCATAAGGGAAAAAAAAAGTCCACACACGCTTATTTCAAATTTTATGATCAATTGTGCTGAGTTAATGTTGATCTTCATGCGAGAGGAAAGAAGATATTTTAGAAAGGGTAAGATTAGATATTTAATTTTATATATTTAATATATTTTTATTTAATTAAATCAAAACAAATAAATTTTAATGTGTTAATATTAACAATAAGAATTTGTTATAAAATAAATACATATGTCTTGATTTAATTAACAATAAGTATCCTTAAGTAATAAATATATAATTACAGGCTTGTTTCGTTTTTGTTTTCAAAAATAGTTTTTTTGTGTTTAAAATACAAAATTATTTAAAATAAGTGTTTTTAATTCAATTGTCTGTAAAAAATTTTTATTTTTATTTTTAAATATAAAAAATAAAAATATGTGAGAACTGTTTTGTTTTGCTTTTCGAGTTTTTCAAAATACATAATATTTTACTTACTGAAAACTATAATTGCTTTAATTAATCACTGTTACAAGTTATCATTATTAAGCCCTAGTGACTATCATTATTGACTATTTTTTTTAATTCTGAATTTTTTTAAATTTACACAATCAAACAAATCGTTTTTGTTTTGTTTTAAAAAACAATTTTAAAATAATTTTTAATAACTGTATTGTAAAATATTTTTTAAAAATAAAAAATGGAAACGCAACACTACAACATACCCTTTTTCGATCCTTATTAAAATGAGATTAAGTATTGAAAGAATAAAAATGAAAAGATATGAACTAACCTCTTATATTTTTTTTCTTAATATTTTTAAAATATATTTAGAACAAATAGTTATTCAAACATAAAAACTTCGTTTAAGAGCGTGAAATGTAAAAACTGGAAGTTTAGGAGAGAGTTTGCAAGTATTAAGTGAAAGCTGAAATAAATATTAATTTCATTTTATCAACAATAAGAAAGAATTTTGGTATTTGGGCTCAACTTATTTAGGTTCAAACTTGACTCAAATTTCTTTCATTTTTTTTAGACGGCTCAAATAAATTTGAAAATAATTTTTTTTAACTTTTAAGCCCAGTCCTAAAATTTTTAGATTTATTGGGATGATCCGTAGGCTTGATCCAAATTACTAACTCCGTACTTAAGTGACTTCTTTTTGGATATATATATATATAATTAAGTATATAAATTTTTCCTTTTAAAAAATTACCGAGAGAAGAAAGAGACATTTTTTTTAGGGATGGGGTAAGATAGTTGAGAATGTATTTGTGATACATTGTGATAACTTCCTTAATTTTTTTTTTTAGTGTATTGATGTCGACATTCTACATATCATAAGCAATTAATATTCATTGAGAAATAATTTCAAAAAAAATTCATTGAGAAATAATTAATTATTGAAACACCATTTAGCCTTTGTTTTGTTCAAGCGGATGGAGAGGGAAGGAAGGAAGAAAAAATTTAAGTTCAATTTTTTTAAAAAATAGAGAAATAGGGTTAAAAAATTTTTAATTGATTTGTCTTACCTTTTCCTTTCTCTTACATCTCTCAATTAAAATTTTATAATTCTATTTATTTATCATTTTATAATTGAACTTATTAAAATTTTCCTTCTCCATTCCTCTCAAAACCAATCAGAGGATTGGCATGTTTGGATTTTAGAGCCCCATACCCAGTTTTGTGGACCCAATTTTGCTTAACTGTTTTTACTAAAGCCAATTTTTCTCTCAAACCTTAGTTTCCTTAAACCCATATATGTATGTATGTATGTTACTTACGAAGGTCAAGCTAATCTTTAGAAAAATATTACTGTTATTGAAAATTTTAAAAGGCCTCAATTTTTGTTAGAACGAGAAACTATCCAAGATTAACGTCTTTTCAGATTCCATGCAAGCTTTATTGCTTATTGATAATAGCTGCTACGATAGTCATCCCCTCTCCATAATTATCAAGAATATTAGATCTCATTATGAGAGATTGGGTAGATGCTTTTGACAATATATATAGGAAAGCTAATAAATGTACCAATCTACTTGCCCATAAGATATTTTATAAAGATTTTGATATTTTTATCTTTGACAATAATGGATATCACTGTTAAAACAATAATAGATATTGGGGGAAATGAAAATTAATGACTCTGTTAAGCCATTAATTCTAATTTCATTCAAGGATCACTAGGAGATAACCTCATTTTTAAGTGGGTTAGTTGATTTTGACAGTTTTTTAATTTCATTAAATTCACAACTGATTTTATGTGATTTTATTAGTTCGGTTTTTGGGAGGGAAAAAGAGTTCAAATTAATTCTGTAAGTTGTGAATGTAACTACTGAAATCAACATCTAATCAATTGTGATTTGTGAATTCCACTTGGAAATGGGGATGTCTACCGATTATCATTCTACTTCATTTTCGAGTGGGCTATCTAAACCTGACTGATTCTATGCTATTTCAATAATTTAGTTATTTTAAAAAGAAAAGTTTAATTTAATTTCACAAGTTGTGAATGAGACTAATAAAATTGAATATAATCAATTGTGAATTTCAAATAATCTAAGTGAAAAAAAAAATAGATATCCCATTTGAGAATTAGGTTGTCTCCCTCCAATAGGGTTGTACAAAAACTTAATACTTTAGCCCGACCTAGTCTAACCTGATAGAAATTGATATTTTTCAATTTTAAAAAAAAGCTAGTCCAATGAAAAAAAAAAAAAAAGACCAAACTAGATCAAGCTTTTCGTTCAAGTTGAACTAGACATGGGGTTGAGCTATCAAACCATTTGGTCTATCTTGATCCTATGAAATTTTTTTAATATAATTGAAGTTCACTCATTCATCTCGTTGAAACATTGTCTTGCATATTAGTGTTTATAGTTTTGTATGTTTTATCAGTCTCGCATATGTAAAAATGATAAATTCTTACTTAATCATAAGAGAGTAAGGGTGAAGCCCCATATTGCTTTTGGTTATTGTTATTGTTTTTCCCTTAATAAAATATACTGCATTGCAAAGCGAATTATAGTGGAAGCAGGAGAATTTCGATTACTAAAATGATATAATAGTTTCGGTCAATAAACCTTGCATATTGTGATTATTACAAAGTATAACTCTTTTATCTAATGAGAAATTAGAGGAACTGTTAAGCTAAATCTAAGCTCCATTGTGTGTGTATTTTTTTTTTCATCTTTTGTACAACTTGTTGTAATATAATTTAGACTTGTTAAGGTTTATTGAAAGCTATTATGAATTTATCATTATATATTATAACTTGACTGGACTATCTGAACTAGTCATTCAATCATATGTAATAAGTTTGGTTCAGCTTGATCTCAAGTTTTTTTAAGATCAAACAAGATTACGAGTTATTTAATTCAATCTCTCCTACAAAAGAGACCAAATCTCAAGTTAGCCTAAAGTCCTACCCAATAGTAATTGTTCAATGAAATTTCAATGATAGAAGGTCTATAATTAAAATCATTGGCTTAACAGGGTCTTTACTTGTTATTTTTTTCTATATATTACTTTTTTTTTTATAAAAAAGATTAACTGATGTTAAATCTAGCGAGGTTTATTTTTAAATCTTATTTGCCTTAAGGCAAAACATTTTAAACTAAAACTTGAAAGTAATATTATGTTTTTTAAAAACTCATAATTGATCTTTCAAAATCAAAACATGACACTGGTGTACGTAATCTTGATAAAATGTTTAACTTTGGCACCAGACGTTCATTCCCAAAACAAAAAAAAAAAAAAAATATTCCATGAATAACGTCAAAAATCCAATAGAAAATGACAGTTAGGTCCAAAAAAATTGAATTAATAATAATTAAATTCTTGACAAAATTTTTTAAAATAAGAATTGTAAATATCAATTCAAACATTACAAATAAAAATTCTTGTTACATTTGATATTTAAATATTTATTTATAATTAAAATTTTAAAATTTATAATTATTTAAATCAATATCTTTAATTTTTTTTAAAAAATTATTTAAAACTTAACTGTCATTTATTTAATATTTTGGGATGAAATTGTCATCTTTCCAAAGTTTAATAGGGTGAACGGCTGAATGCTTATGCAATAAAGTCTAACTTATACTCCAAAGTTTGAACCGCCCATTTTTATTTTATTCATTTATTTAATCTGTTTTGGGCAACATGAATCACCAAGTTTGACGGACTTTGTCAAGGCGGCTACCAGTTATCTCCTTCACTCGGTAAGGTCGCTTCTCAATTATATTTTATTATATTTATTTATTTTGATGCTCACATTAATAAAAAAAAAAAAACACACACATTCTAAAAGATTCTTAATATGTTACTACCAATCAGAAATAGCCAGCGAGACCTTAAAGTCAAAGATCGTCCCCAACTTCAATTTCATTTTAACTTGCCTACAGAAGCAATCATCCAAAATCTAAAAAAGTAAAATAAAAACAAAATAACGTCATACCCGTCTTTTTTTTTATTTCTATCAAAAAAGCGATTTTTGAAAGACACAATATAGGATATTTATTACATTTTTCTCATGATACTTTTACTCAATGTTTTTTTTTTTTTAACGTGACACCATGTGGAAAAAATTCTCTAACCCACCATACACCACATCAATCATATTCCATCCAATAAAAACATATCATTTAAATAATTATAAATATAAACTAATTGCGATGTTAATAAAAATAAAAAAATAAAAAAATTAAAAAGAAATCCTCTTTTAAAAAATTAATTAAAAATGATGATATACAAAATTTTATTTTATTGAATATACAATTTTATTAAATGAAGCATGAATGATAGGGTGCACCAAATTTATTCAAAAAATTTTCTACACACACATATATATATATTATGATTAAAGAAGTGAAAAGTCAAAAATTTATTTTATTTTAAAATAGAATTAATAAATTTTAAATTTCTTTTTTATCTCAGTAACAAGGTTGGAAATGTCATGGAAAAACTAAAAAGGGATGAGGAGAGAACATTCGCGGAGTTTTACATGGGAGTGGGGCCCACTGGCAGAGAGAATTCCTCTGGTACAAGCAAAGTGAAGTTTGATGGCAAATTGGCAAAATTCCATTTAAGGCCGATCCCCAAACCCAAGCCACCAAATCCAAACTTTCCTTTTTACGATTCTCTCTCTCTCTCTCTCTCTCTCTCTCTCCCCAAGACTCTTGCTTCTTTAATTTAATGCCTTTTTAATTTTTTTACCATCCATATTCCATCCCAACTATTTTATGCAATAAAATAATCCCAGAAAAGAAACACATTTGTCACCGCGTCACGCGCTGTCAACAGCGAATACGATGCCAGCAACACAACCCTGTCGACCTTTCCCAGTCACCACTCCAAGCCTCTCTCTCTCTCTCTCTCTCTCTCACTCTAATTCCACTCAACCGCACTTTCTTCAACTTTTCGCCTTTGAGGGTCTCAATTATCTCACGCGTACAGCTCTCTCCTACCCATTCCCTGTGTCTCCAGAACTTGTCGCCTTCTTCTTCTTCAACCTTGTCATCTCCCAGATCTTTGTATTTCGCGTCTTCCAGAATCCTTCTTCTGGTTCTTCTTCTACTTAAAGGTTGGATTTTTAACTCTTTCAGTGATTCAGACAGGACTGAGAAACAATGGATTCTGGGCAGCGCCGGAAGAAGAAGCGTGTCAGTACTGGTGCTTTCTCGCTGACCCGCTTCTTCTCCTTGAGGTCACTTCTTCTCTGCTTCTCCTTCTTCGTCTTCCTCTTCTTATCCTCCGATCGCTTCTCTATTTCTTCCTCACCGTTTCGCCCCGCCATTATTACCTCTCCCTTATCGCTTTTGTCCTCTTCTGCAAGTCGTTCGGTTCTCGATTTTTCTGACCCCAGATTGCTCCCCTTGAGAGTTGAAGATCGGATTGTTTTCCCTGACCATGTGGTTTTGATGGTGAGCAACAAATTTCTCCGGCAGAGTCCAGAATTGGAGTGTATATACTACAAGCTCTTCTTCAACGGTTCGACCGGCGAAGTTAATAACCAGCTCGCCGACGTTCTTACTCAGCCGGTGCTTTCCACGGACAACTACGATGAATTCAGATCCATCGTGAGGTGCCCAATTCCCCAGACGAACTACTCAGCTGCCGCCGTCGATTTGCGCCGGCGCGGGGAGATTGGTCGTAGGAGTTGGGATTCGCTGGTTAACCGGACTGCTCAGTCGTGGGACAAGGTGGTGTATGAAGCGATTTTGGATGGTAATACCACCGTTGTATTTGTAAAAGGATTAAATCTTCGACCTCACAAGATATCGGAGCCAAACCGATTCCTCTGCCACTTTGGGTTGAAGAATTTGGGCAAAGAAAATAACTTCTTGCTCACCACCAAAGCAGTTTCAGTTGCTCAGGAAGTGGTTAGGTGTTTGCTGCCACGGAGTATCAGAAACAGCCCAGAAAAGGCTCAGGGAATTCGGGTTACCGTCAGCCACTTGAGCGGCCATATAAGGCACCCGGTTCGCGAGCTCATGCCATCGGTGGCAAGAGTCCGCAGTTCAAGTCCTCGAGCTCAGAAGAGAAAAAGAAAGACAAAGAAGCATGAGCTGTGTGCTTGCACTATGGTGTGGAACCAAGCATCTGCGCTCAGAGAATGGATTATGTACCATTCCTGGCTTGGAGTTGAACGATGGTTCATCTATGACAACAACAGTGATGATGATATAGAGAAGGTTAGCCAGGAACTCGACCGTCAAGGGTATAATGTTAGCAGACAAACCTGGCCATGGATTAAGACTCAGGAAGCAGGCTTTTCTCACTGTGCTTTGAGAGCAAGAGATGAGTGCAAGTGGGTTGGATTCTTTGATGTCGATGAGTTCTTCTACTTCCCCAATGAATTTCATCACCAGTTCGGGAATGATATTCCTGGAGGGAACTCTCTGAAATCAGTGGTGGCAAATTTCTCATCATCAAATATTGCAGAAATAAGAACAGCTTGTCATAGCTTTGGTCCTTCTGGGTTGCGCTCACCGCCTAAACGAGGAGTGACTATAGGATACACATGCAGGCTTCAGAGCCCTGAGAGACACAAATCAATAGTGAGGCCAGATTTGCTTGACACTAGTCTTCTGAATGTGGTGCACCATTTTCAGCTGAGGAATGGATACACGTATCAGAACATGCCTGAAGGTACTGCTATAATAAACCACTACAAATATCAGGTGTGGGAGACCTTCAAAGCCAAGTTCTTCAGAAGGGTTGCTACCTATGTGGTTGACTGGCAAGAAGACCAAAACAAGGGATCAAAGGATAGAGCACCAGGGCTAGGAACAGAGGCCATTGAACCACCAAACTGGCGGCGGCAATTTTGTGAGGTTTGGGATACTGGCTTGAAGGATTTCCTTCTGTCTTATTTTGCCGATCCTGCAACAGGGGTTCTACCTTGGGAAAGGTCATTCATATAAAGTAAGGGGACACTAATCTATCAGGGTCGTCGGGTACCCTTGTAAAGCACAATAATCATAGCAACAGGCATTCATTCTTTTCATTGTTTTTGGGGCGGATTTTAGGCAACAGAAATTTTGTTTCTTTCCTTTCTTTCACTTGATTAATGACTTCTATAAACATGAAACATACTTCACAGTTCTCACACAGTTGTATATTAGCAGCAATATGAATGGATTCCTTTTTCCCTCTTCATTTTTTCACTCCTCTCCAGCTGAGTAATCCTTGTTTGTTTCTTGTCATCCATTAACCCTGAAATTTTGATGCGGGCTAAAACAAGATTATTATCAATGACCGAACGAAAATGGTTATTACAAAGCTCTGCAGCAAAAAACAAGTCAAAGGTCTTTTCTGCACGTCTTGAGGGTTTCTATCATTTGACAGACCTAAAGGCAACAAAGGACACGTCCAGGAAACAATGAAAACATAAGGTATTGGCAGATACACTCGTACACAACTTATATCAAGATTACCATCTTTTAAAGAATAATAGGAGCATGATTAGGGTTAAAAAAAAACAAAAACAATAACAGAGAGCAACAGGTGCTAAACATTTATGGGAAGGTGATAGGTTCCAAGATGATTAAACAAAAATAAAGAAAATCAATTTCTATTAACATATGAAATTAAAATCTAACTTTATAATATTAATAAGAAAACATAGAACTTATAATAAATATATCAAAATGATATAAAACAAGAATTTGTTCTATACTTTTCTTAGTAGTCATGGTTAGGAGAATCTTCAAAGGGCCAAGAGTCTCAAAAGTATGTTTATTTATGGTATGTCTGCTTCTAAGTTGCTAAGGATATTTATAATGCTAAATACAATTCAAAATAATAAATAAAATCTAGATAACTAGATAATTAAATAAAATTAAATAAAGTCTTCTAAAATCTATATCTATATAAAATACTAAATAAAATCTAAAGAACTAAATACATGAATAAAATCTAAATAACTAAATATCTAGATAAATATATAGATATCTAAATCAATATCTAAATATCTATATAAAATCTAGCTAACTAAATACCTAAATAAAATTTAAACAATATTATTAAATATAAAATATCTAAAATAAAATAAAAATACTATTTATTTATAATATCTATCTTCTCAGATCACCTATTACTTTGGAACTCTATCAGGAGGGTAAATTTTTAGGTTAAGGGTATTTTTATTCCTAAAGTGTACACAAAAGTACACAAATGATTTTAAATTTAACTTAAAATCAATTTTATTCTTTAACTTTAAAAATTTGGAACTTGTTTAAAACTATTTTCATTTTATTAATCTAAAAATTGATGTTTTGTAAAACATGTTTTGAGAAAAAAAAATAATAAAAATATATGCTTTTCTTATTCTTCTTTGTTCTACAGAACAATAAGCCCAAAATAATATTTTATTTTTTATTTTTAAAAACACTTTTTGAAAACATGTTATTAAATAAATTTTTTATTTTTTTATTCTCAAAAATAAAAACTGTTCTCATAATAAGTTACCAAATAAATCCTTTATCTTTTGTGCCCTTAACGTTTTTTTTTCTTAAGTGGGTCCCAAATTGAATTTTTAAATATTTTATATTATAAAATATCTGATAGGAGGTCTTACAATTCATTACTAATATTTTTTATAATATAAAAAAATATTACTCTCTCTCCCCCTTCCTCTCTTCGTACTCTCCCTCTCTCCTCTCTTCCTCTCTCTTCTTCATCTTCCTCTCTATCTTTGATTTAAGAATCAACGCCATTGAACCAGACCAAGCTAAGCAACATGAAGGCCTTAGAACCTCCTACTGGCTCCAACAAAATTGAAGCATAAGAGCCCTGATTTCATGCTCTCCCTTCTCCCATCAAGGGTGAGCGCTCTTTTCCACAAGGAGCTTCGATTTAAGTATGCCATTGCCAGGAGCAAGAGGAAGCCAAAAGTTAAGCAGAGGAATCCAATGACTAGGAGTGAGCATCGATTCAATTCGATTTCAAAATATGCAAAGCCAATCGATCAAATAATATTAAAAATAAAAACCGAATCGAACCGAACAAATCAATCAAACTGAATAAGGAATAATTCAATTCGATCGGTTAATTATATTTTTGATTTTATATTGGACTATTAAAATTGGGCCCATTTTAAATATTAAAACAAACAACACTATAAAATTAGACCTTTTTTTCTATTTGTTTTTTAAATATGAGCCTATTTTAATTACACTCATATGACATAAAATCCAAATATTATAAAAGTGTGGATAATCAAATAAATAATTTATAAAAAATAGGGTTGAGAGTGATTGACTGAAATAGGATTTTAAGTGATGTTATTATTTTTTATTCTTTATTAAAATAAAAAATAAAAATAAAATAAAATAATTTATAAATTAAATATAACTTATAAATTATATATAATTTAATCGATTCGGTCTATTTAATTTTAAATTTTACTAACCGAATTGAACCAATCAATCGAAATATTTAAAATAAAAAAATTGAATCGAACCAAAAAATTAAATAGACCAAATCAAATAAACAAAATTCGATTCGATTCGATTTGATTTTTGATTTTGCTCATCCCTACCAATGACACCTCCCTGACCACGCCACCCCTTTTTGACGAGCTCGCCTGATATCACTTAAAACTTGAAGATGTAAAACTTGGATGAGCTTTATGTAGTTAGAGTAGTTTAATTAGGCAAGCTTGGTGTTAGAGGCGTAAAACTTGAAGGCATATTGTTGGACGATGGGCCAAAAGATGAGGATAGAAAGGTTGAGATGATAATGAAGGTGATGAGGAGCTTCCAGAAGAATTCAAAAAGGTAGCAATAGCAGCTTCTGCTACAACAATAACAAAGGTGGGGTTTCTTGGCTGGAGGAAAAACTCGTGGTTTTTGTGGATGGCGACATCAATGTGGCACGCTTCGACAAGCCCACCAACAACACGTGCAAGGCCTACACCAATGATGTGGTCAACAGTAGAGTCCTCATCAAGTTCACTTGCTGTAACTGCTCATAGGTAGGACTCTTCACCAGAGTTCATAGTCAAGCTTTTCAAATATGGGAAGCTGAAAACGAACAACTTGTGTTCATTGGGTATTGCATGAGTTTACAGGCATGAGTTGATGAGCAAGTACTGATTTAGTGAGGAGTGGGAGAGAATCAGAGAACCACCATGGATGTTGCAGAAGGCATGAAGATCACTGAGAGGGAAGAGATTGGGACAAAAAAATCTTAAAAAAATAATGGCAAGGCCCGCTTAAATATTTTATAATAAAAAATATTAAAAAATTTAAATGCGAGACTCACTTAACAAAAGATAATGTCAGGGGCACGGAAGATCAAATTTTTAAAATTAAGGGATAAAATTAATCTCAAATTGAGTTTAGGATCATCTGTGAACTTTTGCACACACTTCAGAGACAAGAATGACCCTTAATCTTAAATTTTTCCCTCTATTGTACTAATTTTGGAACCTGGAATGCTGATGTTCATCATCGGAAGTGGTACTCTAGTTGAAGGTATATTAAATGTAAATATACTATTTTAACGAACTACAATACTCAATTTCTACTTTCTTCATATTATTGCATCTTGCAAGGGGACAACTGATAGAGCATGATAAATTTCTAAATTCCCCGTATGCAGTAGATATTAGTTACAAACGTCTCTAGGAAACCATATCCTTGGACATTACTACATATAAATACTATGAATGATTACAAATCATGGTAAAACCACCTGCTGTATGTCTCTGCGTGTGTTGTTGGTAAGTATGCGGATGCTAAAATCAATCAACTACATAAACAAAATATCGAAATATGCATTGCATGCTCCCACCCACCAAAAAAAAAAAAAAATTCAGTACCTCTCAATTATTCAATCTTGTAAGTTGGAGCTGCCTTACATGTTTTGCAAGGGTAGAATCCAGCTTTTCTCCAATAAGAGTAATCCAAGCCTGTAATCATTTTATGTCACTAATCATGCAAGTAACTGAGTTTGATCACTGGAATATGTTATAGGCATATATTCGGTGCCAAGCCTACACTTATGCTGATAGCATTAGTATGTCTTGAAGACGGATAATTTGAAACTTGACAACTTCAAGTACCATAATTCTATAATCCCAAATATTTTGGATTTCAACTATTAAGATGTTAAATTCTACAGCATAACATGCCGCACTTGCATACAAAGATTGGAGCAATTTTGACAAATCTATATATCCTCGGAATGAGGACAAAAATGCTAAGCAACCATACCTGGTCAGAAGTAGTGAAACCTCGTATTGTGTCACCACCAATAATTGCAATTCCTTTATCTCCAAGTGGTTGCAAAATTACTGCCTAGAAACATGATAACTCTGTCGGTAAAAATGGAAAAAAAGTTCATATAAATAATTATGAGATGTAAAATGTTTATAATGTATATACTTATTTTTAAATTTATTTTATAATATATACATATTTCTTGCAAATTTGCCCACTGGTATTATTTTTCCAATGCTCATAAGGTATAACTATATATAACCGATAACTTAAAAATATTATTTAAATTAAAAAATGCAAAGATTAAAAACACACACACACAACTGGTTTGAACCACGAAACTACTGGGTTTATTGGTTTTGACCAGTTCATAATTGGTTCCACTGATTGTATTTTGACGTGGTTCACCCTTGGCCGGAAAAGTTTAGTAACCGGTTTACCAATTTTGTGGCGTGACTAGTTGGTCTAGTGCCATTATTTATACACCAATCTTTTACTGTTAGGGAGCCCCAGCAAATACCTCGTGGTCACTTCAAAACACAAGGAAATCTAGGGTCAAGTTAGTTTCTTCAAAATGTCTTTAAACCAAGGCCGACGACAAACACATTTGCCTATGTAAACTGCTTATTCGAGCTTTTTCCTTTCTTTGTATCCTCCGTTTAAAGGCAATACATACCAATGACAAATGTGACATCGATAATTATTCTTTAAAAAAAGGAATTTTGACAACCAAAGAACATTCTGATGCCAAAGTAGAGCTGCAGTCATTGAAGTTACAAGATGTATGTTTGCTCCAAATCGCCATTTTAGCTTAATTCAATTAAAATGGTCAACCCCCATAAATATTGTCAGCCTGTTGAGAGACAAGTGATTATATAAACTGATTCCTGAATCTTTTACTCTTTTAAAATGTCAATGCTTAAGAAATATGTTGACTCATTAACTGAGATAGAACACAATTTAAAAGGACTTGCATGGAAATCTGTCAGGTTGAGAGGAAAGGCAGTGAAATGGCACACTTTAAGATATAACACGATACCTGAGTGTTTGAAGGCAAAAATGGCAGCTCAGATTTCCCAGGATAAAGAGATAGGTTGGCCAAGTAACTCTCTGCACATTTAGATAAGACTTGGTTATGATTCACTTTAACACGCATCTCCCTGAATAATAATTAACTTAGTTAACAGTCAACTATGATATGTAATATACAGTTAATGATGGTTCATTGTCACAAACATACGAGCTCCAGATTTTATAACACCCTGATATAGAGTTCCTTGCATCAATTTATTGGCATCTACATTAACGGCCTCCCCATTCCTTGAAGAAGCTTCTGCTGCGCAACCAATTTGAAGCACACAAATGTTCTCATAAACGATAACAAGTGACCTGCAGCGTGTGACACCTGACAGAGATTCCCACACCCTGAGAATATAAACCATCAGTAGAGGAAGCACTTAAGCAATACAATCCTTGCTTGCACATGAATTTTTCCTCTGGCGCATAAATCAAGATTACATTTTGTGTTATTTTTAAAGTCATTAACATCACATGTAGAAGACCTTACTATAATTTCTAATGACATCACATGTAACATCATCACACATCAATATATAAAATACAGTTTTTTTATTCATTCATTTTCCATTTTCAAATTAGCA
Source organism: Prosopis cineraria (assembly GCF_029017545.1). NCBI lineage: Eukaryota > Viridiplantae > Streptophyta > Magnoliopsida > Fabales > Fabaceae > Prosopis > Prosopis cineraria. The sequence goes on along the minus strand of NW_026555341.1, from coordinate 14,427,992 downwards.
GTTCAATAAAAAGGGATATGAAGGCCATATTGTCAAATCAACAATGTTGGATTGAACTCCTCCACAGAAGCAGAATGCACTTGGGTCGACAGGAAGAAGTATCAATGCAAATGAAGTTGACAAGTGTAAATAATGTACATTACCAGAGCAACTCACTAACTGCATAATCAGGGAGACGAGTACACACCCTCTTACATTCAACTCCTTGCGGATTTACCTATATAAGCATAACAGGAAGTAAAGTTTTGAATGCAAAATTAAGATACATATTAATTAAGTCAACAAGAGGGGGATGAAGCACTTAAAATCTAGATGCAAAGAGCTCACCGTAGTTATAGATTTGGGTCTTATAGACAGCCACACCAGACCAGTTAAGATATTGGTGACAGCCAATGCTACAGTCAAGAGATCCGCTCTAGATTGCGAACTGCAGAGTATTGATTGCTTAAGTGCCAATTAGAACAAGTAACTCAAAGATGTCTAAATATACATGATCTGTTAGCATACTTCCACCAAGGTAGTAAAGCCTTTCAACATTCGATAATAGAATACCCCATAACTCATATATCACGCAATGAAAGGTTAGTGGCTTTTATGGTATTACCTATCATTGCAAGTCACATTACACTTACAACATTAGGAATTCACTTAACTAAGTACAGTTCTTCAATCTTACTCCTCGAAGATTAATTGGCTACCATGCTGAATTTTAGATTCCAAGCATATAATTAGGATGTAAATGGTGGTTTGGTTAGGTTAATGATATTTTAACAATGTGGTGTAAATACGGAGCTGCAATATACTGCAGGTAGATGAATGTAAAGTGACCAAATGAAGGAGATAATTTGATATGTATTTTCAATGTATGATAAAGAAAGCAAAAGGAAGAAAAATGGATTTGCTCGTAGAAATTAGAAACTAGGCTTTACACTATGTTAATGAAAATTTTGTTACCGTTAATCCGAATTATTCAACGCTAAATTTCGCTTTATTCTAGTAGGAAGCACTCGTGATGGCACACTGGCACTCCTAGTAAACTAATTCAAACAATACAAATTTAACATACCAACATTGATTGCGGCAACTGTTAAATGACAACGTAAACTACAAAACCCCAACTTCAAAATAAAATTGGGAACCTGCTAGCATCAGCAACAGGAGCGATGCCATAAAGGGCACGATTAAAGAAAACGACCAAGAGGGAGGCGCCGCCAACGTAGATGGGCAAGGTACGAACGGTATCGTCGTTCTGGGAGACCCAATCGGCGACCCAGTCTCGTTTGGGCTTGGGAACTCTGTAATTATGTTTGGAATTGGCGATTGGAGAATTGGAGGAAGAAGAAGTGGAAGATGAAACCCGGAAGCGGAGCGAGAAAGTAGGAGGAAGAGAAGGGAACGGTGAGGAAGAATTTGGGGTGGATGGACAGAGATTGCGAGTAAGGAATGGACACCTGAGCAGACTTCCCGCTTCCATCGAAGTCATGCGCTTTGCATTTCAGGATGTTGCTTACAGATGGATAAACCGCTTTCAAAACTCAAAATGAATTACAAACTATAAAAAAAAGCTTTACTAAATAACACTCTTTATTAACCCCCTTGGGTTAATAACACACTTTATAGTAACACAAGGTATTTGTTGCCTAGACCCAATTATCTAATAAATAAATGAATATCTAGAAATATTATTTTGAAGAACTAACATTAATCAATACTTCTTTCGATTCTTATTATAGGACACTTTCAATATTTTACATATCTTAAAAAAATTTAATTTTTTTTTGGTATCATAAAAAAGGAGATGCACTTTAATAATACAATTATATTAAATACCTTTTTTTAATCAAAAAAAGTGAAATTGAAAAAAATAGTTTAATTATTATAAAGTGTCCTATATTTTAGATAAAAAATTACTTCTAAAATATGTCTTATAAATAAGATCGGAGGGATTATTTTCTACACTCCCCCTCAAGATAGAACCAAAAATATTTATGGTTCCTAACTTTGTTAACATTCTCTCATACCCAATTTACCTAAGGCTTTAGTAAAAATATTTGCTTGTTGATTTGAAGAAGACACATGGTGTAATTTAATCAACCCTTTATTAAGCTTCTCATAAACAAAATAGCAATCAATTTCAATATGCTTCGTCCATTCATGAAATACCAAATTCAAAGCAATTTTAATTGCTACTTTGCTATCACAATGTATTAGAATAGGAAGAGGATTCCCAACCTTCAAGTCTTTCAATAAACCAACCAACTACGTAATCTCTAAAATGGTACTTCTTAATGCCCTGTGTTCAACTTCTATTGAAGAACATGAAACTGTTGTTTGCTTCTTTGACTCACATACAATGTGCGCTCCTCCCATCTTAATGATATACCTTGTGACAAACCTTTAAGTGTTTACACATGCTCCCTAGTCAGAACTTGAATATCCTTCAAGCATCACCCCTCCACCAAAAGGAAAGAAAGTGCCTTGACTAGGATCTTTCTTCAAATGTTTAACTGCATTCATAGTTGCCTTTATATGCGATTTTCTAGGACTACTCATATATTGACTCAACATCTGCATAATGAAACTCAAATCTGGACGAATCATAGTCAAATACAACATTTCACCAATCAATCATCTATATCTAGTTGCATCAAGCAGAAGAGGATCTTTCTCCCGCTTTCTAGGTTCATTGTACAACTTTAAACATTGAGCCATAGGAATATTCCTTGGCTTAGCAGCACTCAACCCAGTACTAGCAATCATATCTAAATCATGCTTCCTTTGGTTTAAGATAACTCCTTTTTTTTATTTAACTATTTCTAGTCCTAGGAAATATTTCAAAGAACCTAGATCTTTCATTTTGAAGTTACTATGAAGATAATCTTTTGTTTCTTGAATAAAGGAATCAAAATTTCCAATAATAAGTAAATCATCTACATAGGCCATATTAAAACTAAATCATTATCCTTTTGTTTATAAAATATGGGGTCGTCATGTTTGCTCTATGTAAGACCTCCAGCAACTAAAGGTTTAGATAATTTTAAGTTCTACTGCCTTGATACTTGTTTTAGTCCATATAAAGATTTTATAAGTTTACACATTTTTTTCTCTCTATTTTTAGCAAAACCTTGAGGGAATTTTCATAAAACCTTTTTCAGTTAAGTCCCCTTGTAAAAATGCATTATCCACATCTATTTGACACATACTATATTTATTTTTAACAGTTAAAGACAAACACAATCCTAATAGTGGTCATCTTCACTACAGGAGTCAAAGTAATCCACTCCTTTAACTTGACTATATCCTTTTGTAACTAACCTAGGTTTTAATCTGTTTAAGGTGCCATTAGCATTATACTTCTTCTTAAAAATCCATCAATACCATATAACTTTCTTACCAGTAGGAAGGTCAACTATCTCCCGAGTTTTATTTCTCTCTAAGGCATTTATTTCATTTTTCAGTGCCTCTAGCCACCTACTATCTGTGACTACCTCTTCAGAAGTATTTGATTCTATGATCTCATCAGCGCACATTAAAAAATCCTTATAAGAAGATGATATATTAGTGTAGCAAACACTATGTTGAATAAGGTACACAATTTTCTTTTTGGTTTTAGATTCAACACTATTTAAATGAGCTAGTTTAATGCAATCATAATCTTTAAGCCAAACTGGGGGTTTTTTTATACGTAATAGGACATGATAATGGTGGTTCAGTGTGAGAATGTAAATCAAAATCATTAGGAATCACATAATCATTGAAACTATCAATTTGTAAACTAAAATTATGTGAACTAAGATCAAGCTGATTCTGTGCATTATGGTTAGTAACAAAATCAGAAGAAGAATTATCTAAAGTAATATCAGAATGAATAGGAGCAAAGTCAATAACTTGATAATTATCAAATAGAGTATTAAATAGGAAAGGATGTGGAGTTTTATCTAGAGAATCTCCTTTTTGATTCGAATTCATTAAGGCCTCATCCTTATAAGGGAATTTATTTTCAAGAAAAATAACTTCTCTACTGATTAATATTCTAACTTCCACAACATTATAAAAGAGGTACCCTTTTTAACTATTAGGATATATTAAGAAGATAGAAGATTCAAACCTAGGGTGAAATTTGTCTATTCTATTTCATTTTTTTCATATAAGCTAAACATCCAAAAATCCATAAATGACTCAAGTTAGGTTGTCTTTCATACATCATATCATATGGAGTCTTGTAGTTGATAACCATAGAAGGTGCCTTATTGATTAGATAAATGGTAGCTCTAATACTTTCCCTCTAGAACTTAATTGGAATATTAGCTTGAAACATAGAACATGAAACGAAGCATGGCCTAACCTAAGGTGTCTAAGTTTATTAATAGATATAGAAGAATTACAAATAGGAATGTCAGTCTCTTCAATAATGTGACGTGCATAATCTATTTTACTAGTTGTCCTAATGCTCCATTGTAAAGATCCTATATAACACACATATCAAAAAAGAAAGCAACAATACAATTGTATTATGAGGTGAGACATGAGATGAAAACTAAATCATAATAAATTTTAGGCACATAAAGTACATTTTACAGGACTATATTATCATACAATGTGATGGATCCTTTATGTGTGACAACTAGTATTTCTCCATTTATGATATGTATCTTTATAAAGGTTTTAATATACTCAGTGTATTTATAACAAAAAAATTTAATGAACTAACAACAAGTGCAGTAGCCCTTTAATCCAATAACCAGTGTGCTTTATGCATGTTTGAAATAGGTGCAATTGAATTTGTACTGGATAAAATGTTGTAAATTGAACCTAATGACTCTTTCGAGTCATTTGTATTTACAACACCACTAGGGATGGATTTGGTATCCTTGCCCAATATTTTGAGGATAATGTCATAGTCTTGTTAAGAAAGGAGCTGACATTCTTATAACTAAATTGGAGTTGAATTAGTAGGAGGGCGTGTGGTTGATTTATTGATCTTGAGTGCCTCTCCCTTTGCCAAAGCTTGATGGGAATCCTACCAGATGATAGCAATTATCTTTTTTTATGGCCTAGGTTATGATAGTATGTATACTCTTTAGATAAACTTGCTCATCCTCGTCCTTTATTAAACCTACCACACCCTCTAGCAATCGTGGCAAAGCCTTTAGTACTCAGCCTATGAGGAGGAACTGCATTTCTTCTTGACAAACCAGTGAGTAGGCCTGATTGACTGTCGAGAGAGGATTCATCAATAAGATCTGACTTTGAATGTGTTGATATATTGAGTTGAGCCTCATTATTTAACAATCTCTTATGTTTAACTAACTAAATACTGTAGATAAAGATAGTTAACTTTACTACATTGCTCTTTCCTCTGTGAGAGCTTTCCTCTCCTATCGTGAGAGCTATTTTCTCTTTTTACGAGAGTGCCCTCTTTCATCTCTTTGAGAGCAGTGTTCCCTTTTGCTCTATTCTCTTACTTTTCCATCCTTCCTCTCCTCTTCTTCCTTGATGAGCATTTCTTTTTAACTCTCTCTATGATCAATATGGATAACAGCAACTTGAAAGGTCTTGGGAACTCGATTTCTAGCGAAAATTTGGCAAACAATGCAATCATCCTTTGCTGGGAAATGAATGAAGAAGTCCAATCCTTAATAGGTAAGCTTATTGCTCAAAAACCCCAAAACAAAGCAACCATCAAGAACTTAATCAATAAAGCTTGGTCTATATGAGGTAAGTTCTCTATTAAAGATGCTGGTGATAACCTTTTCTTGTTTAACTTCGAAAGGAAGAAGGAACTCTTAAGGATCCTTAGGGATCAACTATGGATTATTTAAGGCTTTATCCTCTGCTTGCGTGAACTACAACCCTTTATGATTGTGAAAGAAACCCAGTTTGATGGTTGTCTATTTTAGATCCAAATACATGGAATCCTTATAGCTGGCATGGTTCACAAGAATATTCTCCTGCTCGATAACAAAATAGGTAGGGTTTCAGCTTATGAAGAACCTAGGAGCTAAGGTAGTATTAATCATTGTTTTTTACAAATCAAAGTTTCCATCTCACTTAATCGTCCCCTTATAGATGGCTTGTAGGTGGCAAGACCTGATAGATCAAGTTCATAGGTGTCGATCAAATATGAAATATTTCTTATAGTTGTAGTAGATTTGGCCATAGCAATAGAACATGCGAGTTTGATCAGTGTTGGTTTGAAAAAGATCCTTCAAACTATGGAGGCTGGATTGGCTCGTCTTATTAGAAGCCGATGGCCAAAACTATCAACGTCTCAAAATTAGGGGATATTTTAGAATTGGAAGGCAGTCCGAGGATGGCGTGCAATAATGATGAAAAACGGAAGCGTGTGTTTGGTAGTACCCACAAACATTCTTTTTTTGATTCACCCTAAGTCAATATAAAAATTCCTCATTTAGGCAAGCACAATGCTGGATGCCGCAGCTCTAATGAGGCAAGAAATGAATCATGAAAAAAAATACTCAAGCTCTCTATCTCTCTTTAAGAAAAAATAAAACCTCAGAGTCAACTCTTCAGGGTGGCACCTCTTTACCTTTATGGGCCAACTCTACCAAGCCTAGTTTCTTAGATAAGGCTTAATCTACCTGCCTCAGTTTTGACATAATTATTGGGCCTGACATATCTATAAACTCTAATGGAAAAGAACTAAGTTCAAGCCCTATAATCTCTAATGCTATGGAGTCTACCAATACTAAATATTTTGTTAAACTACCCCCAAAAGATGAACCAACCCCCATCCCACTCTCTATGCCCCTTGAATCACCTATAATTATTAAAGAAGATCTTGTGAAATAGCTTGAAAAGGTCAATCTCAAGCATCCAATAGGGGATGATAGGCCTTCACTTGATCTTAAGAGATTAAGGAGACTTGATTGCAACACATTGATCAAATACAATCCTGTTAAAGAGGTAATTTCTAATCCTAATTGCAAATTCTTTAAAGGTAAAGGTCCTATGAAATCTAAGGGATGTAATAAGCAAAATTTAAAGGCGATTAAGATAAACTTTAATGCACTTGCTGAAGTACCAATCTTAAGGGAACTCCCTAACCTAATCATTTTCTCTACTCTTGCTCTGTCTATAGCAAGTGAATGGCTTGGTGGCTCACCTTCAAAGGCTACTAGTTATCAATGAGTCTCCTTGCATGGAATTGTCAGGGTATAAAGGCTACCTTGATTGAGAGTTATATCAAATTTCTCCATCACAAACATAAGCCCTCCATTGTCTTTCTCTTAAAAATGAAAATGAAATACAACAAAATCGAGCGCCTTTGCTATAAATGTGGTTTTGATTTAGGCATTTTTCTTAACCCATAAGGACGCTCTGATGATCTCTATCTCTAGTGGTCTTCCACTATCTTTATTAATGTTCACACAATTACTAGCAACTTCTTCCATACCACTATCAGCAATGGTTTATTCCACACTAAGTGCCTATGTACGTTTGTTTATGGCCCACCAAAAGAAGAATTGAAGAACTATTACTAGAACCAAATGTATCAACTAAAACTTAGGGAAAATCTTCCCTAGATTTTCCTAGGAGACTTTAATGAACTACTCAACTGCTATAAAAAATAAAGGGGCCACCCTTTCCTCCCTAAGTCATCTGAACTTTTTTATTTTTTCATGAACTCATATGGTATAATAGACTTAGAGTATAGTAGGCCCCAATTTACTTAGGCTAACAATCAGGAAGAGGTTGGTTTCATTTTGGAATAGCTTGACCAAGTAGTATGCAATATCAACTGGAGAGAGAAATATCATAATGCCTTATTAATTGTCTTAGATCTTGTGGGCTCCGATCACTCTCCACTTCTATTGAAGATTGACTCTAAAGAGAAGAAAGCTCCTAAATGGTTTCATTTTGAGCTTTTTTAGCTTAATCATCCTGAACTCTTGTATGTCATCAAAGATAATTAGGATTCACTCAACTTAAAACAGCAATAAGGTATTTCTTAGTTTAATAGTAACCTCTCTAGAACTAGAGATGCTTTACTAAAATGAAGCAAATGGCACTTTAGCAATAGTGCTATAATCATAAGCCAAATTCTTCTTCATCTTCGATAGTGCTATGGGGGGATTGGTCTGATAACAAGGCTAATTTGGCACGAGACTTGAAGCGTGAACTTGAAATTTTATGGGATAAGGAGGAAAAATATTGGTTTCAAAGATCAAGAGTTAATTGGAGCAAATAGGGAGACAAAAATTACCGCTTTTTCCATATGAGAAAAACTTGTAAAAGGATGAAGAACACTATCCAAAGCTTAAAGGGGCAGATAGGGACTGAAATGACTCTCAAATCGAGATTAGCAGACAATTTAAAAATTTCTACTCAGTTCTTTTTGAATCTATGGGTTGAAGGAATTTTGATAGAGTACTCAAATATGTTGACCGTCTAGTCATCGATACAGACAATGATTTTTTAACTTAGCCATTCTCTCCTAAAGAGATCAAGCATGCATTATTTGACCTTGAAAGTACTAAGGCTCAAGGTCTTGATAGATATTTAGTTATGTTCTATCATAAAGCTTGGCCTATTGTGGGTACTCAAATTTGCTCAATGGTTAATGACTTTTTTCACGTTGATATTTCTCTTTGGGGTCTCAATGAAACTGACTTAGTTCTAATTCTAAAAGTTGAAATTCCAGAATCTATCTACCACTATAGACTCATAAGCCTTTGTAATTTTTCTTATACGATCTTCTCGAAACTAATTTTATGTTGAATGAAAACTATTCTACCATATATCATCAGTGAAAATCAAAGAGCCTTTGTTTAAGGATGTGTGATTCAAGACAATATTTTCATTATTCATGAATTATTTCATTATCTAAAAACAAAAAATGGGAAATATCTTGAGGCGGCTATAAAAATTGACATGAACAAGGCTTTTAACTAGGTTAAATGGGATTTTCTCAATTCTATCTTATTAAAGCTCGGCTTCTCTCATCATTGGTTTCGTAAAATAATACTATGTATCTCCTCAATCAAGTTTAATCTCAAGCTTTTTGGTAGGAATGTTATGGATGTTACTCCCTAAAGAGGGCTTTGGTAAGGGGACCCTCTCTCCCCTTACCTCTTTATCATTGTGGCTAATGTTTTATCCAAGATGCTCATCAAATCTGTAGATAACAAGTTAATTAACAGCATCAGACCAACCAAGCACTATCCTAGTCTTACTTACTCCTTCTTTGCTAATGACTTGCTACTTTTTATCAAGGCTAATAAAGATAATTGCTTGATGCCCTCTACTTTGTTACACAAATATTGCTCAGCTTCAAGTCAAAGCATTAATTTTGATAAATAATGTTGCTTCTTCTCCCTAAACACCACGGAAGAGATGCGAGGGGAACTTTGTGAAATCCTTAGCATCAATGAAGCTACCTCCCTTGGTAAATACTTGGGACTCCTTGAGCTTTAGGGCAGATCAAAAATTGCCACTCTTTCCTTTGTTAAAGATAAGGTGAAAAAGAAGGTAAGAGGATGGAAAACCATGTTACTCTTTCCTGCTGGCCGTGAAGTTCTAATCAAAGCTATGGCCAATGCTATACCAACATACTCAATATCTTGTTTCCTCTTCCCTGCTCAAGTGTAAACTACACTAAACCATATCATTTCAGGATTTTAGTAAGGGCAAAAGGATAATGAAAGGAAAATTCACTAGCTTGCTTGGAACAAATTAACTCTTAATAAATATCAAGGAGGTATGGGATTCAAAGATCTTTTAGCTTTCAATCAAGCTTTACTGGCCAAGCAATGCTGGCGTTTACTATTGAATTTGACTAAACTCTGGCAAGAATTCTTAAAGGCATTTATTTCCCAAAAACTAGTTTCTTAATGCCAAGAAGGGTGCTCAGCCCTCATGGGCATAGAACAGTCTACTTAAAGGTCACTATCTACTCTTAAAAAATACATATTGGAGTGTTGGTAATGGAGATGATATCCACATTTAGAATAATCCTTGGATTCCCAATATCAATCATTTCATGCTATCATCACCTCTCCCAATTCCAAAAGCTCGAGAATTAAGAGTTGACATGCTCATCACTAATGGTGCCTGAGATTTATCTCTTATTGAGGAATTCTTATTTAAGGAGAAAATTTAAGCCATCCATAGCATCCCTCTTTCAAGACCCCTCAATGACAAACTATTCTAGTTGAAAAGCAAAAATGGTGCTTTTACTATGAAAATAGGCTATTAGACAACCCAGCAGCCTATTATCTCATATAAAGCTAGTACTTCTTTCTTGTTGCAAGAAAAGGGTGTGAAAAACCCTATGGAAGCTTAGAGTTCCAAAACATGTCAACCACTTCTTCTAGAGACTCTTTAATCATGTCGTGCCTTCTAATGAGAATTTATGGAAGCGACATTGTAGATCAAACCCTCTTTGTTGCTACTGCAGTAATAATCTTCCTGAAACTTATGAGCATCTGCTGTTACTTTATGACTGGTCCTAAAATGTATGGTTCACTAGATCTCTTAGCTTTTGTTTTGATAATCTTAATGTCTCCCGTTTTGAAAAATGGTTTCTGGATTTCTCTCTTTCCAGATGCACTAATGAATGGCATTTGGCTTTTATCGCTGTGACATGCTGGCACATCTGGAACAATCGATGTGCCATATGCTTTGATAATCGACCTTTTTGCTCCTAGGATATTGCAAAACACATTGAGCACTCACTTTTTGAATTTTGGGGTGTCAATGGTTGGATTGAAGACAATTTAGCTAGTGATTGGTTGGTTAGAGAATGTCATGAGGGAGTGTGCCCTTCTAGATGGGATTTGTCTCCCCCTCCCCCTTTTTTATGTTTAATGTCTATTGATTTCCCTGATGTATCAGCTTTGAATGATTAATGAATTGTCCTTCTTCAACCAAAAAAGAGACTAACCAAAAATGAACTCTACACCTTTGAGGGATTTGCAACTTTCATAACCTAGACCATAGAGTCTTGTTGATAACCATGGTTGAAGTTCATTTACAAAAGTCAAATATAGTGTACTTTAAAATAAAAAAAATGAAAATATCTCTAATATATACTATTTTTTAAAAATAAAAAATGAATATAATTTCACAAACATTTAAATTCAAAACACTTACTCAAACAATTTTTTATTTTTTTAAAAAATTAAAAATAATTTTTTAAAACAGAAATCAAACATGCCCAAATTCTGCTTAATTATAATTAGGTGTTACTGGCGTTGGGTTCAAAATTTTCAGGTAATTATAATTAAACAATATTTTTTAAAATTCTAAAATCGTCCACACGGTTGTTGGGCTGAACTATTTTGAGAGCCCATAGATTGGTTGAGCCCAAAGTTCCATTTTGCCCAGGTTTGCTTTCTAACTTGCTTTTATTTCGTTTTCAATTTTATATGTATTTGCAAATAGGTTCTTGTTCTAGGTATTTGTACCAATTTTTTGTAAGATTTTGTGCTCTTTTTTTTTTTTTTGGAGGAAAAACTCATCCTAGGAAGATTTTGATGGTTATCCCCAAGGTGATAATGACTCACTGTAAAGAAGAATGATGGAAGAGGAATGGAAAAAAAAAATTAAAAAATGTCCAAAAGTAAAAGGATCATCTTACTTTTATTTTATTTTTTGAAATATAAATATTTTTTACATTTTACTATCTTTTTAAAATTTGAAAGCAGCATTTATACAGATTTTTCCTATTATATCTTATTTATTCGGATAATTTTAATTTATTCAACGCAATAGTAAGGGATAAGTTAAGCAATGTAATTAATATTTAATATATTAACTACGTTTCTTAGTCTATGTGTTCAAACAATAAAAGAATTTTTTTTAAATGAAGTGGATGAGTATATAAGAGATAATATAATTTTTAACACCTTAAATTTTTAAATTTAATTTTTATCAATTTAATTTTTTAAGTTTATTTCAATTTTTGATTTAATTCTTATTACTTAAAAAAGAGAAGATAATATTATAATTTACTGACACGAAATGGAATGTTGATGTCAGCCATATAAATTATAAAAAATATAATTATTTATGTAGGAAAAATCAGACTCTAAAATTTTAAATAGACAAAAAAATAAAATGCAATATAAGATTATATTGATTAAGGGTTAAATCATTATTATCATTTATCTACATATATATATATATATATACTCCTTTTATTAAAAAATGTAAGCCATTTTTTAAGAATTGAATATTTAAAAATGTAAGATATTTTAGTCTTTCAAGGTGTAATTATTGTCTTTTTTTTTAAAGTGTCCCTATGATAATAACTTTATATTTATTGTAAGGTGTTTAATAAGAACAAATATGAAAGATAGGGTTAGTTAGAAAATAAATAACTACTTTATTGAGGGGTGAAATTCAATTAAAAATACCTTATATTTTTAAACGGAGGGAGTATATATCATCTGTCTAATTATCAATATATTTTACGCATTAGATTATTTTAAAATTAATTTATATTTTAAAATTTAAAGATCTACATAAGAATTTAAGAAAATATAAAAAATAAATTAATTAAAATTAAAATTAAAATATTAAATTAAGAACTAAAACAAATTTAAAGAATAAAAAATTATATTATGCCCGTCCATGATCCAAACATATTTGATACCATCTCCATCCATTTTCTTATGAGTTGTTGGGTAACTAGATTTCTTTTTTTCTTTTTCTTTTTAATTAAACAGCGGTGGGTAAATAGATTTCTAATAACCAATCAAACCCAAAAGCTTATTCCCATTATGGAACACGTGCTCTCAACCACCAACTTCTTGTCACCCCCTCTTTTTCCCTCATCGTCTCCTTATCTTTTTTTACTGTTTCCTCGTCAAATCAGCTCTCCTTGCATGCCACATTATTACGCATCAACAATAATAAATGATATCTTTATTTACTTTTTTTTTAACATCTTATCATTTTAGTACAGTCTTTCAATCTTGTCACAAAACATATCTTTAGAATTAAAAATAAGATATTATTCCACACTAGAATTTTAATATACCATAGTACCATACCACAATGGTACAATCCCAAACATAACCCCTTTTTTAATTGCCTGCATGTATTATTATGTTAAAGAAATTCTATTTAAAATACAATCCAATATTAATTGTGAACAAATTTTCTAATACTAACAACACTTATGTGTGTGTGAGGGTAGGTAAATACTCCACTCATTTGAAAAAAATAAAAAATTGCTTGTTGAAATAAGAAAAGTTTACATTTTACCCCCACAAAATTTAGGATTTCGAACCCATTAAAATTTCAATCTCCCTCACTTGGAAAAAAAAAAGTTTCAATGTGGTGCTAAAATGTAAATATATTTCTATATTTTGAATAAGAATACATATATAATTAGTTAATCAATTTTATTTAAGTTATATTAAAATTAAACATATTATATTTAAATAATAAGTTTTCAAATTTTTTGTATTTTTTTAATAATACTCCCACTGACTAGAGTTCCTACCAATAGAGATTCGAACATTAACATAATATTTTTTTATCTTATATGTTTTTTTTTTAATACTATTAATGTTTTATATATGACATAAAAAGTTTGCATGAATTGAAGTAAAGTTTCAAGGATTTACTAAAGATAAATTTCATAATTTAAAAACTATTAACTAAGTTGATATAGCTAAAACTAAATATGAGTATTTCCTTTACAGGAACTCAAATCTTGATTCATTACATTATAAAAAAATGATAATAAATTTTTTTGAAATATATGAATGACAATTTGGTCCTCAAAATGTTATAATTCCTTTAAAGTCTTCAGAAATTTTCTGTCATTAATAAATTTATATAAATTATTAAATTACCTTTATTGAAAATAAATTATTCATAAGTTTTGTTTAAATATTCACAACTTTTTTTCTTATATTTGTAATAATGCAACAATAAATCAGAAATTTAAATAATTAAGTTGTAATTTGTTGTTGCATTGTTGTGAATATAAAAAAAAAGTTGTAAATCATTCATTTTTAATAAGAATAATTTAATAATTTATATAAATTAATTAATGACAGAAAAGTCTCTAAAAATCTTGGAGAATTATGACATTTTAAAAAATTAAATTATCATTTATATATTTTAAAAAAATTTATCATTATTTTTTTTATAAAAAACTAGCAACTGGTGATGGATGTATATTAAATTTTGCACAAGATACAGGGGGTCAATCCAGGCCACTTACCATCTTACCACATTTTGGAGATGATCCAAAAACAAAGTCCTCACATCGTGGGCTGTGGGATTTTAAATGGTTGTGCCATGTGTAAGAGGAATTCATGCATGGAGAGTCTTAATCATAGATCTCATGAAATATTGAGATCATATGAAAATAAGTGGAGGAGAAATGTTATTTGTGTGGCAAATTAAATGTGGGAATACGGCACCTTATCAAGAAGGAAGTGATATTTTTGGATCTCTACGCAATGAATGAATCCCATTAAATGAATTGACCCTTTCGTTTAATTTAATGATGCGACCTTAATTGACTTTTGGCTTCTCTCCATTTTTTTTTTTTTTTTGTTTTTTGAATTTTTAGTTCACTCAAGCAAACCAACAAACTCAGGACCTTTCGACGCCGTTGATTACCCTTTCAAAACTCTCATACCTTTTCCTCACAATCTTCCACAGCCACACACCTATGCTGAGCTGTGTCTTCTGTGGGTGATGCGTGGGGCCCACCTCCTCTTATCCTATGCAATCACGCCCACAACTTTAAGATCATTCAATAAGGCCCCAACTATTATTATCATTTTTTAAATATTTTTTAAACATTACTCCATCCAACCTAAAATAAACATTTTCCAATATACTCCCTCCATATTAAATTATAAAATATTTTAAAATTTTTTATTTAAAATAAAAATATTTTAAATAAATTAAAAATTTTATTAAATACATTAATTTTAATACTATTCTTTCACTCTCTGTAATTAATTTTCATCTCTTTTATTTTTAATATATTAAATTATGAATATTTTTAAAATTTTATATTTTATTTTTTAAAAATATCATTGTTAAATATATTTAATGAGATTTATTGATATGTATTATTTTATTTAAAAGTATTTTATAATTTAAAATTGAGGGAGTAATTAATTTAATATTTAAATAATAATTTTTTATTTTATTCTTTTTATTAATTAACCTAAATTTTATGACACTCTTCTCACTCATCATAATTGAAACTAAAGATAAAAAATTAATATATATTTTCACGACAATGCAGATTTTATTGGCATGTGATTTTTGTTAAAAAATTATTTATATTTTCAACTAGAAGGAAAAAGGAAATGAAAACCGAACCAAGTATAGAAATAATACCAACCGTTAATTAGTCATGATTAAAATAATATAATTTAATTAAAATATATAAAAATATGTTTAAATTTAACCCTAAAAAAGTGTAAATTCAAAACAAATTTCATGGATTTCTATTTTTTTAAAATTCAAAATGGCGTTGTTTCATGTTCAATAAAAGAAGAAACAAATATATAAAATCTAACCTGATCGAGCCATCCAAAACTTCTAACTGGACCAGCAAAAACTGGTGTACTACACTATCCAGCTAATTGTACTATTGTGTTATAATACTATGCAAGAAGAAATAATAATAATAATAATAAATACATAAATAAATTTGCTTTACGGAAAATAAAACAACCAAGTTCTGATAATATGCAGAGACAGCCAAATCTTTATTCGTGGGCCCCGCGGTTCCAATATACGGTCCACAAACATCCTCCTCCTCCACCATCTTTTTTTCCCCCGCTTTTCCTCCTTTTGTTTTATCTTTTAGATATTTTAATTTAATTTAATGTTATGTTTATGTTTGCTTTTTTTTTTTTTTGCCTTAATTATGTTTATGCTTGTTGCTTTCTTTGATTCTTAACTTTTCTTTCTACAACTATTTCTACTGAGTAATTCCACCACAAATTCTAGCTTCTTAAAAAAGTCAGGACCGCAATGTAATGTTAATATTGATAGGATGATTTATTATACATAATTAGAGTAACCTAAATAATAATTTACACATAATTAAATAGTTAGATTTTAAAAAGATCAGTTTAACTATCATTAAATATCAAAGTATTATTTATAACCTTTCCAAAAATAATTTTCAATTATTATTTCACAAATTGTAGTTACAAATCATTGTTCTGATATTTAATTATACTCTCCCTCGTCCTATCTTATAAGATAGAAAAAAATTGATCTTATTTATAAATTATGCCATTAATTTTTTATCACAAATTTTTCTCTTATCCTTTATCAACCCTTCATTTTGATGTGGAAAAAAAATAAAAAGTAAGGGAAAGTCACAGTGAAAACTTTTAAAAATATTTATATTTTTTTAACTAATTTTAGATTTTTTTAATTTGCTCTCTTCTTTATTTGTTCTCGCTCTTCTGTCCTTTAAATCAAATAAATGTTAGTAGCAGAAAATATATTATTAAAGTATACATATTTAATATAGTAAAATTAAAAATTTATTAAATTTAAAGATAGAGTAAATGAATTTTAAAATTTTTTATGATAAAATATATTGAAGATGACATTATAATTTTTATAATTAATAATTATTTTTTCATGGATAGAGTATAAAATATTTCTATAGATAAGAAAATAATGATCTCATGAAATGGACTTAAATTTGATGACTGTATTTAATATAAGCACTGAATGTCTATACTATCTAAATTGTTAAAATTAAAATCAATAATTATAAATTTATATTTTATTTAAAATTAATGAATGAATGATTTTATTTAAATTGTTAATTTATATTTTAACAGCTCATATAATATAAATATTTAATATTTACATTAAATACAATTATTAAATCTAAATTTCCTGCTGAACGTGTCTGACTAGTTAGCATTCCTGATCTTAGGATATTGTATAGCCCACTTATGATTGGAAGGTTTAGCAGTCCTCATATTGGTAGCACATGGCTCATTCATGATAGGCCTACTCCCTTTGTTATAAGGTCAATATTATTTTATTTTTTAAAAATTAATCACTTTTTCAAATCTCATATACTCCCTCCACAAATAAATATAAATTTTTAATTAAATCTCATTCTTAATAAAAGTAATTATTTATTTTTAAATTAATTTTATCTTTTTATATTTTTATAAATATCTTAAAATAAGTATAAAAATTTATTCAAAAGGAACACTTAAAAAAATAATAATTATATCTTAAAAGATTAAAAAATATCTTATATTTTTAATAAAGGAATTAAAAATTTTAGAAAAAACACAATCTTTGATCCTTATAGTTTCATCCGATTTTGTTTTTAGTTCTTATAATTTTTTTAATATTTTCAGTTTCTATAATTTTAAAAATATTAGGTGACATTTGTTTTTAGGTCCCTATAGTTCCAATTTTTTTAGTGGTTTTAGTTTTTATAGAGATTGAAAATACTAAAAAAACTACAATGATTTAAATCAAAATTTGATAAAATTATAGAAATCAAATATTATGTTTTCTTAATATTTTATTACTTATAAATAACCTAACATGATATACATTTTATATTATATATCTTTTTATTTTAGGCCGTTTGAAAAATTAATCTTAAGGAATAAGGACTTTTTTTAAAAAAAATAATAATTTTGATTTGATTATATTAATTATGTGACAGCTGGATCAGATTATCCTAGTGAATGGGACAAAATCGGTAGTTTAATTTATCAATTTATGTTATATTGACCAATATTACTGACCTTTAATTTCTTTCCTCTAAAACAATTTTTTAATAGTTATGCTTAAATGAGGTCATAACTATATAGATTTCGTTTAATTTCAAATTTTCAATACAATGAACGAGAGAGATAAGAATTAATAGTTTCTAAAAAAAATTAATCATTCCTTCACCACTTGAACCCTATTTAAATACTTTTGGAACAAAAATGTAAAATGCATAAAAATGTTGAAAGATAGTTTATTGTGGGGGGAAAAATTAAAACTTGTCCAATTCAACGAAGAACACCATTATAAAACATTGTATGCCTAAAAATTATAGAGGTCATGTTACTTTTACCTTCATATAAAATTGATGGTTTGGATATTATAAGTAGGGAAAAAAAACAATATAAACATCCTGAATATAGATTGATAGAACTATATGAAATAATTATATCAAAATATTTTACATTGATATAGATGTTGATTACAATATTATAAAATTGATAAATTAAATATATCAATACATATAATAGTCTATGAATATATATACAGATACATATAACAAAAAAAAAACATAAATCATATATATCGTACAGAGCATGGAATGAACTACAGAGCATGGAAATCATATGTATTGCAAATTATTTATCAAATTCCTGGTAAAAAAACATTAATCAATTAATCAAATTATGTGTGAAACAAGGTGCTATAATATATATATATATATATATATTTTGGAATATATAATTTTAAAACATGGCATGCATAAAATATTATCCCCATTTATGAGGGCCCATTGTTTCCATAAATATTATGAGTCACTGGTGTGCACACCAAGAAAATGTGAAAGCAAAAAGTTGACGGCACTGATTGACCGTTCCACGTAGAAATGGCTCAGAATTCAGAACAATTACTTCTTCTTTACTCGAAATAATTTCTTCCCTTCACAATATAAGTTTTTTTAAGGGAAAATTTTTAGTTTATTTATATGTTATTTTAGAAATTCAAAGAAGTGTTAATTAACACTTTTCCATAACAGTCTTTTATCTTATTTCTGTATAGATGTATTCAAAAAAATATGCTATCTCTATTCATAATTATATGATAGTTTTTAAGAAATATAATTAGTTTAAAAACATAAGACATTTTAAAATATTTTTTAGGAGTAATTAATGAGATTTTTTTTTCAAAAATACTATTAATAAATATTTAAAATTAATAAAATTTTCATATTTATCTGAGATTAAATTATCTCATGGAATCAAGATGGATATGAGAAGAGTGAATAATTTTTAATAATATTAATCTTGAAGTGAAAGTTAACTAAAAATTCCTTATAATTTTGAAGGAGTGATTTTTTTTTTGTTGGCAAAATCATATGTAAGAACTTGATAAGAAACTTACTCAAAAACAAGAAACAATACAAAATAAATTATTATTAAAATAAAAATATAGACTTTTTTCAATTAAAACTTGTTATTAGTCCTTATTTGTAAATAAGTTTCTTGCCAAGTCCCTCATGTGATACTCTCATTGTTTTTAAAACTGGACCGAACCGGCTGGTCCGACCGGTGAACCGGTGACTTGGCCATGTGTTCGGTCTGGTTTTTCTTTTTATTGTGATTTAAGTTAACCCGAGTTAACCCGGTGACCCGGGATTAACCCGCCCAACCCCTCAGTTCAGGCGGGTTGGGCGGGTTGAAATTTAAAAAAAAATTGATAATGATTAACTAAGATGTATATTTATTTTTAACATAATAATGATTAATGATAGGTCAATAGGAGTCATGGGGTAAAAAAATCATACTTATGTCAGATGAGGGGACGGAAGAAGCAAAAAGAAATCAAAAAGTATAAATATATATTATATTATATTATTTTTTAATTTGAATTATTTAACTAAATAATTTTTAAAATATATCACTTTTATTTATTATCTTTTATTTTAAAATAAATTTTTATTTCTATTATTTTAACTCATTGAAATTTTTTTATCATTTATTTTAAAAAAATATAGAAATGTTGTTATACTTTATTATTGTTAGAATTATTTTTATATGTTATATGAGATATTAAGACTTAGATATGTATGAACGTATTGAGAATTAATACATTTTTTATTTAAATTATATTATTTTATTATGACCGGTCTGATTCCGGTTTGACCCCTGGTTGAACCCATGACCCTTGACCCCTGAGTTTGGCCGATTCAATGACCGGTCCGGTTTTCAGTACCTTGGATACTCCTATTTTTTTTTTTATTGTTGTGTTAAGGTATATTTTTGCCTCTAAACTATTCTTTGAGGAGCAGTTAGTGTCTTAAACTATTCGTTATAGCGATTTTGCTTCTAAAGTAATTAAAATATAATATTTTTTTTCTGACATTAAATATCTCAATGTTGACAATTAAAAATGCTAGCTGAGATTTAAGTTTGGCTGAAAATGTCACATGTTATGCTAAATGAATCTATGTTAAGATGCAATTTTGTCCTTAAATTATTTTCCAAGAAGTACCCAATATATTATACTATTTACATTGCAATAATTTTGCCATTAAAGTAATTAAAATGTAGCAAAAGTACATCTTAACTTAGATTTATTTGGCATGACAGATGATATTTGTAGTTAAACTGTAGTCTTGTCAGCATTTTTAACAATTTGGGGTATTTAATGTTAAGAAAAAATATGCTATATGTTAATTATTTTAGAAATAAAATCATTACGATAAATAATTTAAGATATTAGTTGCTTAGAGCAAGAATGTATTAGAGCCGATAATTTGGCTAAGTTTGACGGGCAGGCCCGAACCTACCCGAAAAATTTAGGGCTAAGCCCAAAAAATATTATTTTTTTATTGTTCAGGCTTGGCCTGAATACCCTATAAAAAATAAATTTTTTAAAAAATATATAAAATATAATAAATATTAATTAATTTTTAAATTTTTATATTATTTTATACCAAAATACTATATATTTAAGTTTTTTAATATAATTATTTTTTAAAAATTTTAAAATAGTTATATTTCATATTTTATTATTTTTAATCAATAAAATATCTCAAAATAATATTTAAAATATATTTTAATATTAATTTTTATATTTTAAGACTCAATTTTTTTAAATTTTTGAGTCCTATAAATTATTTACGTATTAAAAAATTAATTTTATATTTTTTATAAATTAATATAATTAATTTTAATGTAAAATTAAAATTAAAAATAATTTTAAAAATAAAACTCAGGCATGTACGAATTTCTGACTTTACTACTAAATAAACATAATAAGTACAATAATATTTTGAATAATTACTTGGTTATTATCCATATTAGACTTAGTTAAAAATTAAGAGTAAACTAGAATAACAATTTCTTATATGTAAGAGTTAAATAATATAAAAAGTTAAAGAAAAATAATTTAAAAAAATAATATTTTATTGTAATTAAATAATTTTTTTATATAATACAATGATAGCTATTTTTTTATATTCATAAAAATAAAATTATAATTTATCTAAAAGTTATTAAAAATTTTAAACTAATTGAGATAATAATTTTAATTTAATAGTCTAATTATAATTGAATTAAGATTAACTTAATCAAAATTAAAATAATATAATTTAATTAAAATATATAAAATATTTATATATAACTATGATAAAAGAAATATTTAAACAATTAAGATATTAATTTGTAAATAAAGAAAATATTCATAAATAAATTACACATAATATAATAAAATAATAACAAGACTACTTAAGTATAAAGTTAATAATTTATTTTTTTATTTTATTTTTTTAAAATTAAAATAATATTTTATGTTTAATAGAATTATTTAAAAATTTAAATTGATAAAAAAAATACTATTAAAAAGTTTTAAGTATTCGAGCTAATTTGAGAGTGTTAAGATCAGATTTGATTATATAAATTTTTTAAAAAAAGTATATCAAGCTTAACCTAAATTAAATTTAATTTAAATAAGTTCAGTATGTTTAAATTATCGACTCTAGAATGCACCCTCACATTTTTTTTTTCCCATAGCAATAAGGTGTAATAATTAATTAATGGCGTATGATAAACAGTGAGCGGCGGATACACTGAATCTGTCCCCCTCGTAACCCTCGTTATGGAACCAATCATCACACAACTCTATATATGACCCAAACCTGCCATCCTCTCTCCTTTTA
Source organism: Prosopis cineraria (assembly GCF_029017545.1). Classification (NCBI taxonomy): domain Eukaryota; kingdom Viridiplantae; phylum Streptophyta; class Magnoliopsida; order Fabales; family Fabaceae; genus Prosopis; species Prosopis cineraria. Next base: position 14,406,097 of record NW_026555341.1, on the reverse strand, counting down.
CTACCAGAAGTCTCCCTCTCTTCCTCTCTCCCTCACTCTCTCTCTCTCTCTCTCTCTCTCTCTCTCTGCGCGCTCCTGCTTTCTCTCTGGTGTGGAATGAGAAAAATAGAATCGAAACTGTGAGAGACGCTCCTTTATCGTACGATTCTATTCCACCATGTCTCGCACTTGCTCGCAGTGTGGCAACAACGGCCATAACTCCCGTACATGCATCCACGGCGGCGGCGGCGATGGTTCGTCTAAGGATAACGGGATTATGCTGTTTGGCGTGCGACTCACTCAAGGGAACTCGTTCAGGAAGAGTGCTAGTATGACGAATCTGTCGCAGTATGAAGCTCAGGCTCAGGATTCAAACGCCGTCGACGCTGGTTATGCCTCCGACGACGTCGTTCACGCTTCCGGACAGACGCGCGAGCGTAAGAGAGGTAATACATAATTGCGACTTGGGAGCTTTCGTGGATTGAAAACGAAAGGTTTGTTTGGACTTGGGGATTGAGTATTCTTTTTTTGGATTTGATTGGCTTTGTAGGTGTTCCCTGGACGGAGGAAGAGCACAGGCTATTCCTGTTGGGGTTACAGAAAGTCGGGAAAGGAGATTGGAGAGGGATTTCCAAGAACTTCGTCAAAACTCGGACGCCAACTCAGGTGGCGAGTCATGCTCAGAAGTACTTCCTTCGCCGCCACAACCAGAACCGAAGACGCCGGAGATCAAGTCTCTTTGACATTACCACCGATACAGTAGTAACTATTAATTATTGATTAATCTCATTCATTCCAGTCATTATCAGATTCTCCGATCTAACTTGATTTCGCTTGATTTGAATTTTTAGGTGATGGAACCCTCTTTAATGGAAGAAGAACAAATTCACCATGAAACGGCGATACCGCCCACACATCCACAGTTATACTACAGCGGCTTACCCAGTCCAACTTTTCCGACCAAGACGATGGCAGGAGAGAGATCAGCGAAGCCTATTAGGCCGATGCCAATCCTACCAGTCCCTCCGTCATCGAAAATGGCCACTCTAAATCTGAAAGAGAAGGTTCCAATAAGAGATCCCCTACCATTATCGCTGAAGCTGCCGACATCGCCGTCAACATCAAATGAGCAGTCGCAGGCAAGCAGCCAGTCATCGCCGTCGGATTTTCAGGCTATGTCTGACAAGTTCAGCGGCGGTGGAGATAGCATAATAAGCGTGGCTTGAAAGAAAGGGGAATATTATTGACTGACCAATGAAGCAGTAATGGGCAATTCAGGGACTTTGCAAAGGGCAAAGATGAGAATGCAAGGGTTAGAAAATAAAACAAACATTAGCTGGAAAAAAAGGGGTTAGGTGCTTGGATTAATGTAGGTGATTAGGCCATTAATTAATATTTTCCGACTTGTACAGGTTAGAGAGAGAGAGAGAGGGGGGGGGGGGAAGAGGAGGAGGAGATGGGTAGTCATATTCAGAATTGGTCTTGGGGGATTTTTTTTGAATGCTTTAGATTGGTCACTTTTCTTTTAGAAGTGGGAGATGAAGATGGATGGGACTTAAGGTTAAGGTACTCTTTCTTATGGCCATTGGTCTGTTTATTTATGTTATATTATATGTAATGGCTTCTAAACTATCCTTGGTTTCTTGCCTATATGAAGATGTCTTGTTTTATATTTGGATTTCCTTATTACGTATTATCAAACATTTCTTGCAAGAAAGAATATATCTCCCTAACACGTGTGTGTAGGATATACTGCCTATTTGGAATGTTTCACTCTCTGCTCTCAATATTTTAAGTATTCTTGAGAGATTAATCTCTCTGATGAAGTGATAATGTTATTCTTTATGTCTAAAAAAGAGAGATAGGGCATCACGCATTATTGGTCTCTGATTTGCGATGTTAATTTTTAATATTTTTTATCTTAATATAAGGCAAAGTGAGAGTACTTCATGTTTTTTTTTTTTTACAATTTTACTTTTTATTTATTATTGAATTTTTAGACAATAATTTATTATGAATATTACTGTTTCTATTAAAAATATAAGATATTTTTAACCAAACTTTTCCTCCGATAAAGTTACTTGTCCTCAAACAAATAACATTTTTTCATATTTTTTTATTTAATAGGGTGTTTCACTTTAAAATAAATATAAAGTGGTTTATTTATTAGAAATTTTTTTAAAAAAAATTTAATGACTACAGCTTAAAATATTAAAAATGTCTGATATTTTTTAATATTTAATTCTTTAAAAATGTTTTATATTTTTTAGTGGATTGAGTAATTGTAAAGAAAGACAAAATTAAATCGTTAGATTTTTTAACAATTTAAAGATATAATATCATTTCTTTGTAAACACAAAATTGATTAATTTCATCCTATATTAAGAACTTGAAAGATTATAGAATTATATGATACTTCTATCTACATATTGAAGCCCTTTCAAAGTGATTGTTTTTTCCATTATTTTAGCCAATGGCTTTGGTCAAATACTATGAGTCCTTTATACTTGTTGGTTTTGTTGTTAGTTTTAAATTTTTTTTAATTCTTTCAAATCACATATTGTTAAATAATAGTCTCGTACTGTTAAATAATGTATTTGCATATAAGACTTGTTTGAAGGACAAAAAACTATAAGACACTTTTAATTAAAATTAAAATTTATCAATTTCCCTTTCTATTCTATTTTGATTACAGAAATCTTTCTCCTATTTTTAAAATTTATATAAACCTCCCTTGAAATTAAAATTTACATAACACACACCTCCTATCTATTTTAAAGATTCAATTTCCATCAATCTAATTTTTAACCAGCCATTATGATAAAAAATTTGTTAACCAACCATTAAATCATATATTTCAGACTAAGATACCTCTCTTTAACATAAATTTGCTTAAAAGCCATTTAAGTTTCCAAATTAGCATTATAGCATATAAGTTGACAAAAATAATATATATATATATATATATATATATAGTTATTTATATAGTACATAAGTTTAAGAGTCATTTATGTAAACTTATTTATAAATCAATTTTTTAAATTTTAAATATATAAGTTGAAAAAAATAATATTTCAAACATATAAGAATAATAATTTAATAAATTAAAAATTCTCGTTGAAAAATTAATTAAGAATTTAATACAATAAGTGATCAATTAATTAACATAATTTATATTTATTTTTTATTAATTTTAATATCATTTATGTTTATTAAGTTTAATATTTTGTAAAATGTTTATGTAAATATAAACATAAACATTATTTTAATATAATTTTGAATTAATTACATTTAACATGAAATATTATTAATTACATTTAACATGCAACATAAACATAAACATAAACTCAAAAAATTATTTACATTTATTTCTTTTTTTATGATCACAGGAAAATATTATTAATTACATTTTGAATTAATGGAATTTTTAGAAAAAATCTATATTAATTACACCTTGAACAACCTAAAATACCTTATATTTTTTAACATGAAATTTCAAAAAAAAAAAATCTTATAATAATGAATGAAATGAGTGAGTTATATTCTCCTTATTCTACTTATAAATTATTTCTAAAATGTTTTATTGAAACTAAAAAAAATTTTAAAACTTATTAAATCTATTTAAAAATTTAATAAATTCATGTTTGGATTAAAATGTAATTTTTGCCCTAACCTAATTATTTGGGCTAAAAGAAATAATTTTGGTTCAAACCCATGCATCACTTTGGTAGGCAGGCAAGAGTGGAGAAACCTTAAGAGAAACTGCTAATAAGGGTTCTAGAAATGTGGACGGTGGGGTTATGAGAAAACTATCATTTTGTGTCTATGAAAAAGAAGCAAGCCACATATATGATCTCTCCAATCTCTTCGACAACTTCAATTCCAATCAACCCAAAAAACACTCAAATTAATTTAATACTTAGTCTGATAAAATAAGACACTTCATCCTTCATCTAATTTAATGTAGTTATTTTATAGTATCATGTGTCCGCTACATAGAAGTGAGTTCTCCAATAACCAGTAGAACACTAGCTCCCAATAGAATAGTAGTCACAATGCTCTAGTACTTTTATTTTAGTTTTCTATCTTATATTTCTTGTAATTTCTTTTATGTTATTTTCAATATTATGTTTTCTCACACCATGCAATTCTTCCATTTTTCTCAATCTTTATTTCTTCATTTCCTCTCTTTTTAAGCATTTGCATTTAGGAAAATTGTAATAAAGGATCTCAAGAACCCGCCGTTTAATTTAAAAATTAGGTATATCACATTGTTTGATCATTTACTCCTTTGACATGCTTGTGCAAAATGTTGAACATATTTTAACTTTACTTTTATTAAATATAAATACTTTAATATCATACTTTATAATTCCAACATTTAATAGAGAGTAAAAAAGGACATTTATAAATAAAAATTTAATAATATAACTTATAAATATGACCTTAAAAATATTTTCTCTTCACCTTATAAGTTAGTTCAAAAAGAGTATACAACTATGATGATCTAATAAAAGTTTTTTGGGCTATGATCTAAGATATTATTAGTATATGTATAGTAAAAATAAATAGAGTTTTTTTTTATATCTCATGTTGGCCTCACAATCACATATACTTCAGGGATACTTTGAGTATATTTATTTAATGAGATTACAAATTTCAGTATAAAATGATTCAATTTCTTTAACTAGCTGAACTAAGTTTCATTTAGTAGGAAAAATTAATTAATGATCCATTATTTTATACAAAATGACTTATAAAAACAACTATAAATATTTCTTAAATATGACTTGTAGATAAAATTGGAGGTACTATTTGTCAACTAGTTTGGGTGATTGATGATGCAATTATACATGTGCAAAACATCTCTTTCTCGCCTCTTTTTGACTTCGCCTCTACCTTGATCATCCATTACTCGGAGTCCTCAATGCGATGATGACACGCTAACTTAATTCATTAAAACTTGGGTATATATTCCCTCATATTTAATCATTTGATCATGTTCCCCATAATAAAATTAATTATTCAGATTTTTTTTAATGTCCTCTTGTTCAACGTTGGACTATTGTTTCTCGCCATCAGCATTATTGATCATAATTTAATAATGCATTTATTTATTTTATCCTTTCTGGTGGGGATGCACCTTCGTACGATGTGCTTGAACTCGCGTGCGCCTGATATTCATTTAGGTTCTTAAATTGTGTACCACAATTAATGCTCACTTGGGATTCTTTCAAAATACTCCCTTCATTTTAAATTATAAAATATTTTTAAATAAAATTTTACATGTTAATAAATTTTATTAAATATACTTAACAATTTTATCTTTTTAAAATAAAAATATAAACATTTAAAAATATTCATAATTTAATATATTAAAAAAAGAGAGATAGAAATTAATTATAGAGAGAGAAAGGATGACATTAAAATTAGTGTATTTAATAAAATTTTAATCTATTTAAAGTATTTTATATTTTGAAATGAAAAAAACTCTTTTAAAAGTGTCTTGTAATTTGAAGCGGAAGTAGTATATATACTCAATTATCATATTTATCAATTTCTTTTAACATATTTTATCAAAATCAAGAAAAATTTTAAAATTCATTAACTATATCTAGAAATTTATTTTTTTTAAATTTTACTCTTATTAAATATACATACTTTGATAACATATTTTTTTATTTTCAATATTTAATAGAGGGCAAATGGGAAACCCTTTAATCATTGCAACAATCACACATAGGGAATGATGAGTCATTAAACCTCTAAGCTTACTATAATCAAGAAGGGCTATAATATAAAAATAAATTTTTAAAAATATTTGAGATTTCAAAAACCTTTTATATATAAAAACTCAAAGTCATAGGTATATAAGCACAAGAGAAGAATGGAAATACATAAATCATATCACATGAAAAATAGGACAAAAGGTCATCTTTGCACAAAATGGCACATATGAGGTGGCTTGTGCCCCCCATGCCATGACATATGATACAAAAGAATAAATTCTTGTTCTGTAACATGCGTTGCGGCGAACATGATAGCAAAAACTATTATGATAGTTCATTTGAGATGAATTTTCAACATGTACTATTTTTACATATGATGTTTAATTAGAGTAATTTAAATGCTCACATATAGCTTATCTTATAATCTAACTAATAACATAAGTTTCAAGCCAATCTAATATTTCATTTAAAATTGGATGCCTGGATGCCAAATAACCACTTTATGTCATTTCACCACATCCGAGTGCCTCAAACCATAACCTTATATCATTAGTGACAGCCAGGGCTTCAATCACATCTAATGGACCAATACACACATGATTAAAAAGTTATATAATCAATCATACATTCAAAATTAAATTTGGCCACCGAAATGCCCTCATTTTTCATTAAAAAGGGCCTCTTTGCATGTTTACACATAATTAATTTCTTTAGCCAAATTATACACATCACATCAATTCAAAACATAGTAACATGCATTTGTATTAGTATCTCAACTCTCTTGCCATATTTCCCACAAGTACACATTTCAAGGCTAAGATACACACACCATATCAAATCATACAAGTGCAACCAAAATGCATATATATGAACTTCTTATGATAACTTATAAACATAACTTATACATACAAATTTATTACACAAAATTATAGGACATTACAACAGTAGTTACACTACTCTTGGCCCATGTCGTTCCCTTTGCTCTTATCCATATCTAAACTTGTAAAATAGTAACTACAGGTAAGACAGAGTCTTAATACCCAAAATAATTCACAACTATTTATTAACAAGTAAACCACAAACAAGTAAATATCAATATTTTTAATTATATGCTATAATAAATATATATATATATATATATATATAAATATCTAATAACACATGCATGATCATATTGCCCATCTAAACCTTCACATCTACGTTTGATTGAATCCATAGGCTCCAATACTGGACCAACTCCAATAGAGGTAATTTGAGCTCACCTTCCCTGGGAGAACATCCCGGCCAAATGTGTTCTATTATACTTTTAAACTACAAACTCCCCCTAGTACACACGTAATTGGGGTGTTGTATACTCTAATGCCGCACCCTTTTGAGTACTAAGGAGCTTATAATTATGTCATAATTGACTGGATGTCCCACAGTAATAGTCCATCACATGTTGCTGCACTAGATGTTTCATAGTACACTATATGGTTTTTCAATACTACACCTAGGGTGAACTCTCACCCTTACTATCATGTTCATGACTTTTGCATACACAATACAGTTAATATAATTACTATATTTACATTTCCTTATCATATACTTTAGTTATGAAATATAATTAATATATATACTATTTTTTTCTCAAACCTTTTTCTTATTCCATTTTACAAATTTCAAAGCATTACAACATGTAATATCATATTTAATGTTACAAACAACTTGCAAATAGTTAAACAAGCTAATAGATAGAATAAATTATTCGATTACTTCAACTCTTCTATTACATAAAAGAGTTGCCCATGGTACTTTTTGTTCTTTCCACTAACAACTTCTCAAAATACTCGTGAGCCACGTCAATATATAAGATTAAGCACCATATGTCAATTTTAAATTGAACACAAGTACTTATCAATATAACTAAACTAGTTTAAGCTTCTGATCTCTTTCATTAGGAAACTCTAAGTCCTAATCATCTCCCACAAACTTTTTACAACTTTTACTAACTCTATTACTATCAATATAGGGTTTACACCTTTCAAACATTTCTCTTGAGGCTAAAACTAAACCAAAGCCTCAAAACTCCAACCAATACCCACTAATCTAGTTACAAATTCTTAATTTAACTTTTAATAATCTTATAATGGCCATTCGATCAAATAAAACCCTTCCTTAAACCTAAAACCCAATTTCTTCACCTCTCAAACTAAGAGAACAAAAGGTAGAATAGGAAAGGAAGAAGATATAAAGCTTACCTGATGCAAAGTAAACTTCCTCACCCTTCATATGTCATTCTTCCCCTTTTCTCCCTTAATTTGACTAGCTGACCACCAGATTTAAAGTCAAATTTTTGTTCCATATGCCATAACATGTTGTGCCATGCTATAATGTGTGGCACAGAGAGATGTTTCTCACTTTAGCTCTCTCACTCTATCTTGGATCGTGCCATGTCTATCCAATCTTAGTTACGTAATTGTTCAAGGATTGAAAATGTCAATTGATAACTTTAAAACATGATTAATTTAATTGATATACTAATTTATTAATTTACTCTTAATTAATAATTAGTTTTGAGACTTAAGACTTGGGTTGTTACATTTATGATGAAAATTTAACAAGGTAACTAATAAATAGGACAAAAAAACTTCTCCCTCTTCCTTATAAATAGAATTAGAGGGAGTGCTTTACAGTATAGAACATTGGATAGGTTTTATATGTTTTTTTTCAATTATATCCTTACTTTATTATACTCCAGTCAAGTGAAAGTAACTATTTTACTACTTCTCTATTTATAAATATAAAGTATTTTTTTGTGTTACATGTTACTCCTCTAGTCCTATTTATATAGTAGAGAGAAAAGATTAATTTTGGTCATATTTATAGAGCATTTCACAATTTTCTATATTTGCCTTACTTTTTTTCCCTTGTTAAATAAAAAGAAAATGATTAAAATAATTCTTTTGTTCTTATTAGGGGTAGGAGTGAAATTCTATCAAATTTTAAGACAAATTTAATGAGATTCAATATTTTTCTTAATTTTGGTAAAATATGCTAAAAATGATTTATAAATAGGACAAACGCATTCTTAGTTTTGCAACAAGTAATTAATGAACTTTTTTTCCTCAAAAAATACCCTTAATAAAAAAAACAATCAACCCTTTACCTTTAAATGACAAATCCTATTAAGTAAGGTAAATGTAAAAAGATGATATAAGTTTAAAGATAATTAACTAACTTATTGGGAGGTTTTCAATGCTATTTCCTAATATAAGCATTCACATGTATCAAAATAATCATACTCATACTTGTACCAATATTTTGACCCATCATAGATACACAATTTACCAATACATGTAACCCTGGGCTCAAAATACAAACAATCACACATAATATGCAAATGGTGCAAGTATGTTTAAAAATCATCGTAGTTGGAAATATCATATTAAATTACACTGATAAATTTCAAATACAAAAAGAGGCTTTATAGTATGAATGGTATCCTTAGCCTCAGGTCCTTCCCCTCTATCCTAATCAAAGCTAGTGCTTGTAATTGTTAAATAAGAAGTAAGTACAACTACTTAGCAATTAAAAAAAAACTCTAAATCATGAACATATAGGCTATATAATTTAAAGTATGCAAAGTGAGCTTTTTAAACAATTAATTTGATAATCAACATTCAAATCTTGATAATTAATAAGATGCAGAATCCATATCTCCCTTATCGTCTCTTTATACTTCTGATTAAATCCATGGGCTACTAAATTAAATAGGGCTATGTCCATATGAGTAGACCAATCTAAGCTCACTAATTATAAGGAGTTACTAACTAAAGGCACTGCACTTACGGTCAAATTATGAATTCCTCCATTCTTGATTCTTTAGGGTGTCGATAGCCTTACCCCACGCCCAATCCAAGGTGATGTTAAAAGCACAGGGACTTGAGTAACCTACCCCACACCCACTCCTAGATAATGTTAAGAAATATTCAATCCAAACCAAACACTAAGGCCAGTATGGTGCTAGTATCATCCATGTGGATAAGAATCACTAACTCCCATAAGGTGAACTCCGGCCATCTTATAATCATGCAAACAAATGCATGCTTATTTCTCAAGCATATCACATTAACACACTTTCATTCTCATAATCTTAAAATTATCCACTCACTGATTTCATTTTTCACATTTAATTCTTATCATGATAAATTTCTATCTCATTTATATATTCAAGCCATACTTGCATACATTTCTAAAAACTATACACATATCTTTTAAGATATAAAACCTATCTTCACAACTCACAAGTTAATAAACACCTTTAATAAATTAACAAGCAATTAACACAATATAAAATACTTTGGTTACCTTAATTATTTGGGATACTAAAAGTTACTCTTACTAAACTTGCTTTTCGGGCAAGAGTCTGAGCCTAAATGGTGTGCAATGTAGTTCATCTATAATTGAGTAACAACAATCATCAATATAACTTCCATCAAAACCACTTTCAACATTTTAACTCTCACATATCAACCTTATAATTAGAGTTGAAAAATGAGTGGGCTTAGCCTATATAGACTTGAGCCCTTAAGCTTGATTTTTAATTTTTTACCCCTTTTTTTTGAGGCCTAGTCCTTATTCAAAGGGCTCAAGGTCAAACCCAAAAGCCCTATTTTAAAAAAAATTAAAAATAAAATAAAAGATTATAAATTAATTAAAATATTTTAAAATTCAAAATAAAAAAAATCAAAATCCTCATAATCTTCTAGAAAGATTTTCAAACATACTACAAATGAAGTATGAATCACATAATCAAAATAAAAAAAATAAAATAAAAAGTTATAATTAGGAAGGTTAAAGAACTTGATCAAATTGAAGTTATGTTTGTTTTCTTGGTAAGTAAAAGTAAATCATATAATTATTTTACATAGGTGTCCATGATATCTATCTATTACAACTATCAACAAATCAAAGGTTAATACATGAGTTGGATTAATGTCCTTAGCACCCATAAAAATTGCTAAACATTAAGACATCATGCTAGTAATGCTTTGATATTTAAAGTGCATAGACAAACATAATGTGATTCATATTTTAACATCCTTAACACCCCAGATCATTTCTTCATGTGAACATCTATTAAATTAGAGAGATAGAGGTACTTTAAGACTGAGGAAGACACTTGAATTGCAAGTACTGACTATACTATCAGTCAACTTGCCATCGCGAGTAGTCTGTGGGAGAGATTGACCACTTGAATCGTGAGTATTCTATGCACTTTGTAGTTTGCAATCTATAGTCGAGTTTGAGAGACGAGTGAAGGAGGAGAGATGAAAGGCAATTTTATACTTTGCAGACATCATTCGTCGAGAAGAGAGAAGGAGAAGAGCTAAGACAAGAAGGAGACTGGAGAGGTGAGGAGCGAAAGGCTGAGAGCTTAAAGCTATAGAGTATGGATTGTGTCATTATAGTGTATTGATATGTGTTCTGTCGATTGTGAACTATCATGTACCGAGAAGACAGAAGAAGAAGACTAGGATTGTCGAGGGAAGAGAGCTCAACCGTGGACTATGGTGTGTGAGGCAGTGAGCTTACCATAAGTGAGTTTGACTTAGGGTTTTTTCTCAGACCAAAACAGTGAGTTTAATGAAATAAAATGCAAAAAAAGGAGCTCAAGCCTACTTTTTCAGGCTTAACAAGGTTAGGCTTATAATCTTGATTTCCTTAAAAATAAGCTATTTTTTTAAGCTTGAACCCTTATAAAAGCAAGCTTAAATTAGTAGCCTATTAGGATGAGCCCTTATTCTCGACTCTACGTATACTATCCTTTAATATTAACCACATAATAACCTAAATTAAGAAATAATTATAGTAATTAAAACTCATTGAAAAAAGTTCTAAAACAAATGGGATCAATTACGGCTATTCAAATCCCTAAGGTTCAATTTAAAGACTTTAGAATACAATGGGATCCCAAGAATAATTAAATTAAAAAAAATAAGTAATTAAGGCCTTTCAAACCATAACATCAAAGTAGAAACAATTTAGAAAACATGAAAAAGAGTTCAGGCATTGGAAACAAGTCAATTAGGGTTAAGAAGGTCATTTTTTGCAAAATAAAGCCATCCATTATGGCTCATGGCACAAAAGCCATTAACCACAGCCAAAAACTCTTTTTGTTGTAGCCAACACATTCAAGCACATTTGTCATAGCTAAACAAGCTCTCCATCATAAGACATACGCAATATCTGTAACAGCAATAGTAGCTCCTATTTATTAACTTTTGGAATACCTAACTTTTAGTTTGGACCTCTGATTAAGGTAATCCAAGCATCTACATGTAAACAATTAAGTAAACTAACTAACCACACTTGTCTCCCCTCAATATGATATTATATGGTATTTTAGACACTTAGGGCTAAAACATGCATGTCACATTTTTCCTCAATCAACCAAATGCCACAACTCAACACTTAGCCATTAGCCATAACAACTAGTAAAAACACAAGCCATAAACCTAACTAAGAATGCATAACTACTACTTATGCTATTAGAGTTAATCAACATTCAAAATCACATATTTGTATACTTGGCCTCATTTGCAAAAACCACATAAAGGCCATAAACAAAATTTCCCAAGTCAACATTAGGCTCATGCAAATGATACTAGTTAAACTTATATAAACCCTGTTGTTGGCAATTAAGTACTCAAATTACACTAATGGTAAACTACAGACTTTACAATATGAAACTCTAGTCTCTAGCTTCTACTGCTAATAGACAGGAGTGAGATTATACAATCTCAATAACTAAGCAATTTAATTAAAGTATATCAAAGTCTGACATTTATAAACAAGCATCATATAAACTCACATTTGGCATTTCACAAGTTAATAACAAAGCATCAATATGAGATATTTCACATGATTAAATGCAACTGCCTTATTATTCTTCTTATATCTTCTGACTGAATCCATAGGCTACTACATTATATAAGGCCAACCTGTGTGACTAGATTAATCTCACTCTCTAATTGTGAAGGGTTACATGACTAAAGGTTCCCACATACTCTTGGACCTTGAGGGTTCTAGATTTTCAAATTACGGGGTGTCATAATTGCTCAACCCACACCATCCCTCGTAGGCCCTGGTGATATTGAGCATCATGCTTGACCCATGTCATACCCATTAGTTAATAACAATATAAAGCACATGTAATTATCAATATATGCTAGTCACTATACATGGTATGAAGTGTGATGTATCAAGATATGAAAAGTTAGTAATGGTGGCATGGTATGAAGCAAATATGATAGAGTTTATTTCTCAATGTTTGACCTATCATAAGGTCAAGATTGAAATCAACAACCTTCAAAATTCTATAGCCATTGGAGATCCTTAAATGGAAATTGGATAGCATATTTCTATACTTCATAATGGGTTTGCCTTGTACTTTATTGGGTCACAACATGATTTGGGTTATAGTTGATAGATTGACTAAGCTTGCTTATTTCCTGGCTATCAGGGTTGATTACTTAATGGAGAATTATGTGAAGGTATATATTCAAGAGATCATTAGATTAAATGGGGTACTAAAGGAAATAGTGCCATATCATGATTTGAGGTTCACATCAAACTTTTAAAAATCATTACACTAGGCTATGGGTATGATATTAAATTTTAATATGGCCTATCACCTTCAAACCAATAGACAGACTAAGAAACAATACAAATATTGAAAGATATGCTTTGAGCTTGTGTTATTAAGTGGTGACTAGGATAGGCATTTGCCTCTTGCAAAGTTCACATGTAGAAATAGCTTTCATTTGAATATTCAAATAGTTCTATACGAGGCTTTGTACAGCAAGAAATGTCAATCACCTATTTGCTGGACATAATTGAGTGAGATGAGTATTTAGATCTAGATTTGGTAGATCAAAGGATTGTGAAGATAGAAATGATCATGCAGAAGCTACTAATGCCTTAGGGAGAAGAGCTATGTAGATAAGAGAAAGAGATAGTTGGAGTTTATAATAGATGACTATGTTTTTTTGAGGGTTACACTTATGATCAAAATTGAGAGATCCATAAGAGCTAAAAAGTTAAATCCCTGATTTATTAGTTCGATTGAGATCTTAGAGAAGATTAGACTAATTGCATGTTAGATTATGTTGCCATTGCATTTGTGGGTGTACAGAAGGTATTTCATGTGTCATAGCTTAAGAAATACCAACCCAACTTATCTCACATCATTGAGCTAGAGGATTTTGAGCTATAGGAGAACTTGATCTACTGTGTAGAACTATCATGAATAATTAATATGAAGGAGAAACAACTACGAAACAAGACAATTCACCTAGTAAAGATGAGTTGAAAAGGAATCCTAATGATACTACATGGGAAATTGAAGAGAAGATAAAGCAACAATACCCTAACTTATTTTAATAAGTACGTATTATATTTAGTTGATTAAGTTAATATGGGGTAATTGAGTAAAATTTAAAAAAAAGTAGGTTGAGGATGGTAAGATAGGGCTAATAAACCTATTAGGCTTTAGTTATAGCCTTTAGATTAGGTCTGGAGTAGAGTTAGGCCTATTGAGCCTTATTTTTTAATTATAACAAAACCAAGAGAAAGATGTTTGTTATTTGTGCAAATTATATATATAAACCAAGTAACAAAACCTCCAAGAGCATGAAAAGTAAGAGAAGATTTAGTGTCTTAGATTTATATATTTTGTTCTTCTCTTAGATTTAATTATGAAAACTAATAAGAGCTATTACATGTTTTGAAAATTGTAAGAATGCATTATATTAGAACCAACCCTAGGCTTATAAGTCTTTTGAACTTAAGTGTCAAACTTTCATAATGCACCTTTGTTCACTTGTCCAATCTATACTTGATTTGGCATAGGTCCACATATGTTTTGGCTACCCTATGTGTATGATAGGACTTGATGGATCCAATTCAAACTTGAGTTGAAATAAAAACTTGCTTGAATGAGACTTTAGAAGTGAGGTTTAACATTATGGTCCAATCCATACTTGATCCAAAAATGGTATAAGTATGTTCTAGCTGTTAAGCAAGTGTCTTATACATGCTTATGGATTTTAATTCATGCTTAAGTAGCCTTAGTATCCACACTTGAATAGTCCACATGTGTCAACTTAAAGTGGGCTTTAGTTCCAATCTTACATAACTTTGGATTGAATCATACTTGAATTGGATTTTACACTTAGAAACTTTCAGGCATGAACTAGAGAGCCTTAAACTAAATAAGCCAAATCAAGCTTGTTTTAGAAGTGAGTCAAGTGTGTTTATCCTAAAAGAAAAGCTAGGTTCTTTTGCATTCCATTTCATCCTTGAACCCTTAGAGTGCTAATGAGTGTTTTGACCCACAAAGAAGCTTGGTGCTTTTACCTTCCGATACACACTTAGACACATTATAGCCTCACACTTGATTTAGCTAAAATGAACTAGAGCCTTAAGCTTTTATTCCATTTCACATGTGACACCCCTTTAAATCATGCTTGAATTGGCTTCTTACAATAGCATTAAATGCTTCAAAGAAAAAGTGGATTTTTCTAATGTTCTTTACTTTTAATGTCTTCAATAGATATAATCCTTTCCTTGAGTGTTCTAATGGTCTTATAAATCTTAAGTCATATATAAAACCTCATTTAAGTGAGTGGGTAGTGAATTACCATGCACTAAGTGTCAAAGTGCTGAAATTTTATCATCTTACATTTAGTTCTTATGAAATAAGCTCTCGGTTGGTTTATAGGCCATTAATGTATTATTTACTATTTTGAGAGAGTTTCTTGAGTGTGCCTAAATTGTTTCTATCATCTCTTTAAGAGAGAATTTACTAGGAAACACCTTCCACTTATCTTTAAGTGAATTGAGGGTAATATTCCCTTGTGCTGATATAAGGAAGATTTTTTCTCTGTGAGGTGATTGTTATAAGGAGAGATTTCCTTACTTGAAATAGATGTGTTCTCTTGTGTGAAAGACTTACTTGTGTAGTGAGATACTTGTAGTGGTTCACAAGTACTAATAGCAAACTTGTGGTTTGTACTGTGGTCGCAAGTACCCATTAAAGCTTGTGGTTATAGTGAAGAATTTCAAGGGTGATCTTACAGACTAGATATAAGGTAAATGTTTAGATTGAATAAGGATAAATCTTCTATACAGTATTTTCATCCTTATAATCTTTATATTCAACTCATTTACATTGTGCACTCTCTTAGTCCTTGTATTTGTTTGTTACAAGAACTTGTTTTTAAACTAAACTAGTTTAGCATTCTGGTTTGAAAAGAGTTTTGCAAACCTACTTTTGCTTGTTATTTTTCTAAATTAGTTTCCTTAAAGTATCTGTTTGGCATTAGTTCATATACTTAGTTTAGAAACTTATATTATATTTATCTTACAAGTGTTTTGATAAGATCCTTGCAATAAGAAGTACCTTGGTTGTTTAGTTTAATTCTTTAAAACTTCTTGTTGAACCTTCAAATTGTGCTTAACTTTGACAAAAATTTTTATTTAGTCAAAAAATTCTTAAACACTAAATTCACCTTATCTTGAGTATTGTTGCTTGATCTTACAGAGCTACCTGGGCCTAGTTAGTGAGCAAAATCCTAAGAGACTATAACAAGTGGCCAAATTTTCAAATAAAGAACACATTCTGCATTCAAAAAATGGAAGGAAAAATAGAGTTTTGAGAGGGAGGGATGAGGAGCACACATTTAGCTCTACTAGGGCTTGGTCTTTGAAGCATTTGGGAGTAAGCATGGCTACACCTAGGGTATGAATATTCTACCTCTCCTCTTCTTCTCTATTTTATTTTTGAACTAGGTTTTGTAGGGGGATAATTTTTGGACCTATAGGGCATTAAGTATGAATCCATTTATTTAAATATAGTTAACGAGGGTTGTTTGAGTTACTAAACTTAGTGATGGTGGTTGTGAGTGTCCATGAGAGTAGGCTCTCATTTTTGGAAGAATTTGTGCATTAAAGTGTCATATGTTAGGTGAGGTTATTGGAAGCCATTAATGAGTTTAATGAAGTTAGTTGAAGCTAATAGAAGCTCATACACTAATCAGTGTGAGTAAATACAAGAAGTTGATATTTTTTTTGGTGATTAAAGTATTGAAGTTGGAAACTAAAAGTATTTTTATTATGATATTAACGGTGATTGGCATGATTAAATGTAGATTAATCTTCTTGTGCGCTATTCAAGCTTGGCAATAGCTTTGGAAGTGTGTTAACATTGAGGGAAAAATCTTTACTTCTTAAAAATTTGAGGTAATCAGAGGTAAATTTTTCTTGTTTGATCAATTGTATTATTTTACAAAATTATAAACATGTGATTATTTTATAACAAATATGATATGTTTATATTTGAAAATGACAAATGCTAGTGTGGTTTTGAAATTGGTGGTTTAGTTGCTTTTGAATAAAATGATTTTATATAATGTAAATTGTGATGTTAATGTGATGAATTGATGACATGATTACCAAATGAAAATGCTTGTAATTGTTTTCCTAAAATAAGATGAGTTGTTGACATGTAGTATATAAGTTGGTGGTTTATGTTGAGTTATGCACATGGAGGGTGTGGACATAATTATGTGGTGAGATTATGATAATGTGAATGTGAAATATGGTATGTAAACACCTTGAGCTTGATGTGATGACTAATGGAGTAATATGTGTGAAAGCATGTGTTATTGCATGATCATGATTAATAGGAGTTCGCCTTAAAGAGAGAAGTAGTGTAAATCCATGTGGTATGGCTGCCTTTTGATAATGTAAGGCTAGTCTTTTTGGATAAGGATGCGCAGCGAAAGATTAAAATTTTAAAGTCCCTATCTTGATATGGATCGAACGAACTCATTTAAGTCAAGGTGGATAGAAAAGTTATCTTTTAATTCTTTAAACTTGGCACACATTCTCTTAAAGAGTTTGGATCTCAGGAGCTGATAATGTACATCTACTCCCTCTATCAATATCCACACGAACAGCTCTCTTACTTGAACAGCGTGCTAGCACTTTTAGCATCTGTTCTTCTTTGAACGTTAGTTTTCTTTCTATAAGGTGTTTTGTGGATCTCAAAGTGTTTTTGCCATCAGAACTTTTCTAACTCTCTCTTCTTTCATAAAAGACGTTCCTATCTATATATAGTATATTGATAAAAGTTGTTGTCTTTCACTTAAAAGGCCTAAGAAAATACAATTAAATTTATCTCATAAATTTAATCCATGATATCATATGTAATTTAAATTTATCTTATAAATTTAAATTATAAAACTGACATGATATTCTCTCATATCATGTTAGTTATTAAATTTAATCTATCATATAAAATTAAATTTAAAACTAACATAATATAATATAAAATAATATAATGTAATATATATCACATATACATATTATATTATATATATACGAATATATATACATATATATTTCAAAAACATACATACATACATACATACATACATATTATATTATATATATATATATATATATATAATTTTATATATCATATACATATATCATATATATACACCTGATACACACACACACATGAATATATATATATATATATATATAAAATTATATTTTGAATTTTATATTTCATATATATATATATATATAATTTATTCACCCTATATTACATTCATTGAATCTAAATATATTTCAGATTCAATAAATTTGGACATTATAACTCGAGTTAGACTATTCTTGTGTGCGACCCTACAAGCCCATATAGAATTGACAGTAGGCTAATTATGCTATTAGCCCATAAGTCACAAGTGGCCTCTAGCAAGATATTGCAACCATCTAATTCATATAGGGATTAATGATTCGATGTAACCTATCATGCAACCGCATCATATCCTTTTTGTCACGCGATATTTCAGTTAAGTATGAGACATGAAATTGTCACTCTTCTTTACCCAACCGTTACTTTCTTGATCTCTGAGTGCACTGATAATAGCAATGAAAAAAATCTTTTTATTATAGTATGGCTATACATTTTCTCAGTCTTATTCATCGAGGAGCCCAGTAATATCTCTCACTTAATGTGAGGGACAAATTCTATCTTGACCACTCATATTTCTTTGCATGAATATCACTAAACTTAATTGTAGCCTTTATAATCACTCAGTCAAAAGTGACTTTTGACTAAGTCAAAGTTCAGTGGTTATCATGTAGGAATCCATGATGATCTCAGGTCAAAGAGTTTAGTGATATAGTTACATATGAGATAAGCTTATGACTTGTATTATGTAGCTTTCTCATAACGGGTTGGTCCAGTACTTTATACTCTTTCAAGCGCCTATGACTTTAATTTATATTATTTATAATTAATTAAAGTCATACTAGTCTTGTTTCATGTATGATCCCTCATAGATGATCGACTAAGGACATTTAGGATAATCACTATAGTTTATCCAATGATACAGTTATTATATTGAATATGTAATTGATATGATAACAAAAGAGAAATTCATTAAATAACAATGTGCATAATATAATGTTTAGCTGTAAGGCACAATTTCCAACAAGTCTTTGTCTCATTGTTTGTTGAGTGACTATCCCATTGTTTGTCAAAAAACTTGAATCTAACTTTCTCTACTTGTTCTTTGAGGAGGCCAGTTTAAGGTTAACGACACCTTAGGGATTCGAGAATGAGAAAAACTATGGTTTAAAAGTGAGTGTTGTGACTTTTAGCCTAGTTGGTATTCATGATTGGTGAGCTTAAGTTAGTCCAATTACATGAACACAACCCTATTCAGATTAATAGCCTATGATTTTATTCGGAGGTATCAAGAGGTTATCATTGTTACTAGTCATGTGGTTGCTAAATTTGTGATTGTGATAGCTTGTGCTGTGAATATGGTTTTCTATATAATTAAATGCCTACCTTGCATCTGTCTATAATTAATTAGCTTACATGTGTATCTATGAGATTATCAAAGTTACTGAGTGGTTGTACTTATCCTTTTCCTCAACATTTTATAGGCATTAGCTCCAAATAGGATAGAGGAAAGCACCAGAGATTTAGGAACTCAGTTTCTTACTATGGGCCTCTTTATTTTGGTTTATATATATGTAACTAAATTGATATTGCTAACCAGGAATGCATTTTGATGTTACTTGCACTATTGAATGTTTACTTTGATTGATTGTATTTTGAGCTCTAGGTCATATGTGATATGGTTAAGTAAATTATCCAAGGCCAAAATACTAATGCAAGTATGATAGTGATTAAATAGATGTTTGTATTTGAATTGTGTTTCCATTTACTATTAATTACCTCCCCCTATTATTTTTGGAATCAAGTGGTTGAGGGTTTGAAAATGAGACATGTGTGTTACGAAAATTGTGGTGTGTTGCACCAATTGTCTTAAGTCTTTTGAGTGGGACACTCTTGTTATTGTTTGGGTGAAAATATAGTTTAAATGTGTTTGGGAGTCTAATTTTTTATTATAAAATAGTTTGGGAGTTAAACTAGTGCTATTGTCTAGTTTATGGAAAGAATTTTTTGTGGACATCTAGATCATCTCAATTAAACGTTAGACAAAGATTTGTGATGGAAGTTCATCCCTAGAGCTATCAAACTAACAGCTTCTACTATCATTCATTGTGATACATGGTGGATTCCTCTCGCCGTGTCATTTTAATGTTTTGAACCTATTTTTCAAATGTTTTAAATGCAAGTTAGTATCTCATGCTTTCGTACATACTTTTACTCTAATTTGTACAGATTTATGTTTTGATTTAAAATGTTTTAAGTGTCAAACTTTAGATCCCTTCTTTGTCTCTTAGGTTTAAAAGATGAGTTATACTATTTGGTTTTCTGATTGATTTAATAGTTTTAATTTTAAAATTTTCTACAATTGAAAACCTTAAATAACTATTGTTAATTACTTTATTAGCGAAATGGTAGTTCGTTTGGATTTGTCCTATGATTACCATGGTGGTTTTATTTAAGTAACTAAGGTAATAAAGGTAATATTTAAAAAGGTCAAAACTTAGCTCAAGGTTTAAACAGAAATTCCACACCTTTATAAACTTGGAGAAAAATGAACAAGAGGGAGAGAAGATGAGAAATGGGAGCTAACCTAAGGTTTCACAATTCCTAAGAAGCCTCTAATAGAGCTATGATCGTCCCCCTTTTAGCTCTCACTTGATGTCTTTCTTTTTCTAGCTTCCAAATAAGCATTTTTGAGATTTGAATTTACAACTCATCTATTGGGGCAATGGCACAATTTTGGAACCCTAAGTTTAGCTTATCAATTTAGGGAAAAGCGGCCCAATTGCTCCTTTATTCACCCTTTAAGCCTTATATAGGGTCTAATGGAACTAAAAGGCCATCTATAATCCTTAATTAAATCTTCAATTAATTTAATTAATCCTTAAATTAAATTTTAGGATGTTATAAACCCAAAATCCTAATCTCTTGAATTTTCTTACACTTAATGGTTATATTAACTCAAATTAACTCTATTTAACTCTCATAAATTTAAATACAATCATTTATGACCCCTAACTAGTACAAATCATCACTTTAATGTACTAAATTCATCCAAATTTGAGAACCTACGCACATGGATGTGTAAAATGATAAATTATAGGAGTAGAAAGGTTAAACAACTCCTATTAGTCCCATTTGGACTAATGGGTTCAAGCTCAAAGCCTTAAGGTCAAAAAATCAATATCACCTCCATAAACCCTAGTTGAAAAATGGAGTAGAGAAGAAGAGGTAGGTAGGGAGGACTTACTTGAAGTGATTGGAAGCTCAAAATCTTACTCAAGACACTAAGGATTTATGCCTTAGTTGAGAATCTTAAGCTCTTACTTTCCTTCTTATTTTTTCTTCTTCTTTTGTTTGCTATCAAGGGCTTACATGATTTAATTAAATTTTGAGCCCAATTTCTATTCTTCAGGTTAGGCCTAGATGGACGGCTCTAGAAGTTTTTGGCCTAAGGGACACAAATGCCTTAGAACTTTTTCACTAGAGGTGCCTGGCATCTAAATTTTTTATTACAACAATTTTGCCTCGAAACTTTTAAAAAGGGTGTAATATCATCTTGCCGTGAAGGTTGACCATTTATTTGCCATATGACATTTTTTTTAAAAAAGGTCACCTAATACTCAATTAATAGACGACCATCTTCCTCAACCTCACCATCATTGACTTCTCCCCCTCCTTGATCTTTAACAGTTACACTATTACTTTTGACACCTGGTTATAGAACATTTATGGAACAAGAGGGGAGAGAGAGAGATTTTTCTATCAATATTAAGAAAACTGAGCTTCACCCTCTATCCATGGATAACGAATTAGGTGGAACCTTTCAAGAAGACTTCAACATGTCCTTCTTTGTTTCAACCTTCTATGGCATAACAACATATGCAATTGTTGATCTAACAACCCTAACTTTTATGACAATTTTGCCTTATAGCCTCTGATGGGCATGTCTCCACTAATTAATAGAAATTGTCCATTCAATAAGCAAACAGATTGAACATATATCAAACAAATTCTTTAGACTAAAATAACATAAAAAATTTAAATTTAAGATAAAGTAAAGACAACGGGAGATTGAAAAAAGAAGAGAGTGGAATGAACAAGCATAAGCTTTCTCCATGGCATCAAGCTGGAAATGGTCTTTATTTATCCCTTAGGCTTGCTTTGCCCTTCATTAGAATTCAAGGTTTTTTTTTAGTACTTATATTACTATTGTCATTGTAATAAGCACTAGTATCCATCTTTCAATTATTCTCCCTATTGGAAACATCCTCAACCTCCATTGAAGAATGTCAATCAAGATTGAACCTTAGAAAGTTCCTTTTCAAACCTTAAAAGAAATTCAATGCTTTGGGAAAAGGAACAAACCAAGAAAATTAAGGCTACAAAAAAGAATCAATGTTTTTTTCCCTTAACTATCCCATCTCATCTCTATCTTCCTATCTCTTAATCCAAAATTTTGTAATAGGCAAGGATTGAAAAGACATAAGATTATTATCCTAAGATGAAAGAAAATTAAAATAACATAGCAAATAAGAAAAAGCATCAGCGTACAATTAGGGATAATCAATTATTTGGATATGAATAGAGACAATGAAACTGCCCTTCTTATCACCAAATATATTGAGGTGGAGCTTTTCTTCAAGAGGTAAGGTAAAGAAGTCCTTAGCAAGATGGATCATGTTTAGGGAGGGAAAAAGAACATAGCAAGTTAGAGAGAGGGAGAGAAGAAGAACAATTTAGGGGGAGGGAAAGTATTACACATGTAAAGTTATTAATAAAAAAATAAACTAAATGGTCAAAAGTTAGTTTGAGTTAATGGTATGGCTATATTGCTCCCCTTTTAAAAATTTTAGGGTGAAATTAATTTAACAAAAAGTTTAGAATACCAAGTGCCTCTAGCAAAAAAATTTCAAGGCATTTTTGCCCTTTAACCTAACTTTTTTTTAATGATGATAATGGATTGTTAGATTTCTCTTTTGATTTGAACATTAATAACCTAAAAATATTGCACTAAAAGAAAGTTTATAATACCAATTACTTTTTTAGAAAAAGTGATTTTTAGGCCCAGTCAGAATCTTTAATTAATAATCAACATTGGTCAACTATTATTGTAGGACAACAGTGCACCATTTTTGAAACTTTTGGAGTAATATTGCTCCAATCAAAAGTTAAGGATACCAATTTCTCTTAGTGAAAAGCTTCTACAATTTTTTTTCCTTTAACCCTAAAAAGAAAGTAAAGCATTAATTATTTTTAATTTTAACATTTCACAATTTTTTATGAGTAAAGTAAATGTTGTGTGTGTGCATGAGAAATGATAGCAGTGGCCTCCTTTATAGGTTTAAGTGTATTGTATACATATCACTTACCCTTAAAAATAGGGGTATTCAATTTATACCCATCTCAATTGGCTCGATTCTATTTTGATCATATCGGGATAGGTCTTGTCCCAACCTGAAAATAATTGGGACAGGACTTTGCAGGACGAGATGAGAAATGGGTTTAGGACAGGACGGGACAAGACACAGGATTTCCCTCGGGACATCCCATCCTGTCCCAAATATTATATAGATATATATTATTTTTTTATTTTAAAAATATATATTAAATATATTTATTATATTAATATAATTTATACTTATATTAATTATAATTTCAATACTTGCTATTCTTATTTAAAACTAAAATATTTTTATATTGATACTTTTAATGATGGAGAATAAGAAGTATATGTTAATTAATATCTTTCTTTATGATATATTAATTATATTAGTATAATTTATTTTTATATCTACTTATTTAATAACTTTTGTTTATATCATATTTCTTGCTTTATTTTAGGAAGAGTCATTAGCTTAACATATTTCAACTAAAAAAAAAGAACAATGACATGATGTTATGTTAGGCTTGTCTATTGT
Organism: Prosopis cineraria; assembly: GCF_029017545.1. Taxonomy (NCBI): domain Eukaryota; kingdom Viridiplantae; phylum Streptophyta; class Magnoliopsida; order Fabales; family Fabaceae; genus Prosopis; species Prosopis cineraria. The sequence goes on along the minus strand of NW_026555341.1, from coordinate 14,381,942 downwards.
TGTTGCTCTTATAACCTAGAGATCACTTATAATTGATATCATAATGTATTATTTTTCATGTATACTTGACTTTAAGTTGTATATTTATAGTCGTGATTGATGTAATTCAATAATTATTGTGATTTTATGTACTTGTATTGTTTTAATTTTAAACTTAGTAAGTTATGTGATTTAAAATTTTAATTAATGAATGTTATTATTTAGCTTTTCTCCCACATTGTCCACTTTATCGGGACACTGGGACATCTTAATCTCCTCTCGATCCCATCAAGACAGGACAACTTTCAAGATAGGAAGGAATACAAGATAAAAATTTAGTCTTGATAATTTTTCGAGATGGGACACAAGGTAAGGGTGTCAGAGTCTCATCTTATGTCATAAACACCCCTACTTAAAAATTAGGGAGAACTTCATATAAGGATTATGGATGTGATATATTTTCAAATCAAGCATAACAAGATCTAAAATTTCACTGTCTGATATTGAGTCTAAATTGAAATAAATTTATAAAACAAAATAATCAAAGTATCTTTCGTCCAATATATTGTAATATAACAAGTAACATAAGTGGATTAGCAAGTAAATATTTTAATAAGTAATGAGTTGATTTCATAATTTATGCTAATATTTTAACAAGCATATGGACTTCATAAGTAAAGTTATGAAACTAGCAAGTATTGTAAGGAAATGAACAAGTAAACTTAAGGAATTAACAAGTTTTCTTAAGAATTAGTGATTGTGTTAGCTGCAACACACTGGATGTAATTAACATACAGTACAAGGAAACTAACAAGTCAAGTAAAACTTTTAACAAGTAATGTAATTAATTTTACAAGTTATGATAACGTTTTAACAAGTAATGGATTTAAATTGTTACATGGACTTCTATTTTTAATAAACTATATTACTTATTAAATGCTATATGTTACTTGTTAATTTTCTTGTGTTACTTATTATGTTGCAACATATTGAAGGGGAATATTTTGATCATTTTGTTTTAGAATTATATTTCAATTCAAGCCCAACATTCTACAATGAAATTTCATATTATTTTGGGCATGATTTGAAACTATGTCACATCCATGATTCTTAGATTAAATTCTTCCTAAAAATTTTATGTAGAGAAAATTAAAGATCTGGGAGAATTTTATTAAAAGACCGTTGCAAGAGTTTAATTTAGAATCAAGACCAATAAAATTTAAAAATACATCACAAGATAATGAACTGAATTGAAAATATATTTTGATAGGAAATAATGAAAATGTCTTCATTTTTTAAAATATGAAGAGGATTTATTAAAACCTTAACATAAATAGTCATTTCATTAATATGTACTGGTGAATTTACTAGAAGAATTTGTCAACAATACATTCTAGATTTAATTTTATTGACTTGTTATAATATGCAGTGAACTTGTTAATACGTTAACATAACTTGTCCTTTCAGTTTGTATACTTGTAAGTTTATTTGAGTACCTCATACATAATTTTGTGGAGTTTTTAAAAAAATATGAAATGTTTTTGTTAAAATCCTAACCTAATTTGTTAAAAAATAAAGGGCATTTTGATTATTTCCATCAAAACATATTTGCAATTTAGCCACTTGATCCAACAATTAATGTATTTTCATTTTTCACTGGTTCTGATTTAAAATTAAACTCCTACATGGCTCTTTTACTAAAATTATATCTAGTTAATTTTGTAATTGTAAAAAATTAAATTTAATGAAACGCACACATATATATTAAGTAAATGTTATTATATTAATTTTTGTTGTGAAGCAGGTTTCTATACTTTAAGCAGAGTACGTGGATTAGGATTTTTTTTTTCCATTTTCTGTCCTGAAAAAAAATGACTCATTCAAATGATTGAATGAGTTTTGACTGGATAATTAATTTATAATGCCTAAATTTATTATTTGATAAGATATATCTTTATATTTTTATGATATATATTGTTAGTGTAATATATTGTACAACGTGATGAGGTTTACCGTTTATCAATAGTGGTTCGAAGAGCAAACCTCCATCAAGTTTTTTTTTTTTTAATTTTTATTTTGAAAAAATGACATTAAAATCTCTTTAATGACATATTGACCCTTCAAAATACCATAATTCTCTTGAAATTTTTAAGAATTTTTTTATCATTAAAGAATTAATATAAAAAATCAAATTGTCCCTTGATTCAAAAAAAAAACCACAAGTATCAGAGCAGATACTTGCGACCTTACGAATTGCTGTTAAATTCTTGTAATTTTAAGAATAAAAGTTGTGAATATTAGAACAAAACTTTTAAATGGCTATTGATATTTGTAACATTTGAAGAATATCAGGATTTCATATGTGAATTTGCGAATTGTTATTGAATTCTTGTGATTTAAAAAAAAATTATAAATTTTAAAACAAAACTTGTAAATCATGGTGCAAAGTATCTGTTCTGAAGTTTGAGTTTTTATTTCAATCAAGGACAATTTAGTCTTTTATATTAATTCTTTAATGACAGAAAAGTCCTTAAAAATTTTAAAAAAATTGTGACATTTTGAAGGACTAAAATATCATTTATATGATTTAAACAGATTTTATTATCATTTTTTTTTATTTTTATATGATTTAGAGAAGTCGAAAAATGTTGAGCCCATGATTAAAAATATAAATACGGGATCCATAATAAAAATAAATATTTAGTGTGAGGACAAAGTAAAAATAAAAGACTTAGACATATCCTTAACTAAAATAAATTATACTACTTCCCTTAAAAAAAGGACAGTTTAGTTAAATTATATCTCCAATAAATTAGTTATTAATTTTAAACTAACATCAAATAATTTCTTAAAATAATTAAAAAATTTCTTTTTTAATTCTAATTATTTTTAAAAATTTAAACAAAAATCAAAAAAATTCATAAATTATATTTTTTTCAAAAAAAATAAGTGATTTTTTTATAAAATAAGTTGAAACAAACAACTTTAAATTGTTTTAAATTGATTATTCTTAATCTTTCTCCTTATATTTCCTCTTTATTAAATATTTATAATATTACTTATATTTTTTTAAAAAAATGAGCTCATTAAAATTTTCTCCCATTTTTTCGTTCTATTATGATTCTTTTAAGTTAGATAATGAGTTAATATTTAAAAAATTTAGATCTTGTAAATTAATTGTACTCAATTATCAGATTTTACTCCCGCTACAATCCAAAATGAAAAAGGACATGATTCCCTTAATTTTTTGGAATTTAATGGCAGCGTCACGCGTCAGTACCATCAACATCAAATTGCGAATCATTTTTTTCATCATTTTGTTTGATATTATTTGAATTGAAGCAATATTGGCAACAACAAAAAATTGGAAAAAAAAAAAAAAGATTCTTCATCTCACGCCTTTTCGTACGTCCTCTCTTCCTTTCTGCCTTCTTCATATGGGGACCAACATGGTGTGGTGCCAAGCCTTTAATGGTTGTTAGCAGCAGTGCATCTGATCCGTCCGTTTGATCTGAGTGTTTATAGAGTGCCACATCATCTATATCAGGAAGCTTCATTTTCAACCATCATTTTTTTTTTTTTTTTTGAATGGAATGCAAGGCTATCATCAAAAGAAAGGGAAACAAATTAAAATCAAGCCGCATTTTTCCTAGAATTATTTTTCCAAAATACAAAATTATTTTGTATAAAATTGTTTATATAAAAATATATTTATTTTTATTGGTTTTGAATTTTAGGCCTTTAAATTTCTGAAATATTGGGGATTTAATCAACCAGGCTTAATTATCCATTAAAACTTCTAACAGAATTTTAATAACCATTTTACTCTCCTTATTCAGAAACTATATCTACTTTAATTCTCATTATTTTTTAAAACTAACTAGTTAAACATGGTTGATGGCTGCCCAATGTTTGCTTAGGTCTAACTAAACCCGGCGTATCAATAAAGTTTATTATTTAATTAAAATTACAGTAAATCACAATATTTTTTTAATTTTACCTCTATTAGTGTCAATTAATATCGTGGTAATAGTTAATAAAGTATACAATTAATATCTCTTCTCTTTTTGCAAGATAATGATAAAATTATCTAATTACTTAAAAAATATCATAACACCCTGTATATTTAAAAATAAAATACACTTATAGAAAAAATACCTTATAGATAAGAATAAAAGAAGTATTTTATAAATTTTTGTTGTTCTATATCCTTGTTTATTGCACAGGAATGGTTTGTTTCAATTATGGGGAGTTGTAGCATTCAATCATGTATGGCAGACTAGCTAACTCTTAAAAATAGTGTTATTAAACAAATTCCAGGTCAAGTTTTATAATTAAAAGTAGTGGCGAACAATAATACAATACACGAATCCAATATAGTATACCAACTATACCAAAAAGACCCCTGATTAGCTTGATCACAAACAAGAGGATTAGTTCTTCAAGGCTTTCAACTTGTCAAAACTAGAACATTAACTTGAAATACATGTTAATAATATTAACTTAATATATGGAGTTGAGATATTGAAATCTCAGTAACTAATCACTACAGAAAAAATAACGAATTAGTGACAGAATAAACTTTTATTGCTAATTTTGTCAAAATTAGCAACAAAATTTAGCAACAAAATTTTTCATTGCTATAATTATGTCATTATTTCATTACTAATCCGTTGGATCTGTTGCTAATTTTTAAAATATTTTATTTCAATTTAGTGACAAAATTTACAATAGAAATTTCTGTCACAAAACTTTCTGTCATAATTCTATTGCCAATGCTGTCACAAATTATTTTTAATTTAATTTTATTATTTACAATATATATTGATATATAATTTATTATTAGGCTAAAAATAAATAATTTAAAATAATTTATTATTTTAAACTATTTGTATATTATTAATAACAATTTCAATTGTCTACTTAATTAATCTCATGTGAAAATAAAAATGAAATAAAATAATTAAAAAATAAAAATTTAAAGTGTTATATATTATGTAGATACAAAGTACAATATAATATAATATATAATTATAATAAAATATTTTTCAATTTAATATTAAATTTATTGTCAAAAATAATTTTTTAAAATAAAATATAATAGAAATAATTATTATATTTAAATTAATTTTTCTATAATAATAAATACATATAGTGTTAAAAATAAGTAAATTTAAATATTATATTTAAATAATATATTTATTAATATATGTGTGTGTGATTAAGTATTATATATTTAATTTATCAATTAAGACTGGAGATTTCTTTTAACTCGACTGGTAATAAGGTGGATATAAAGGCACTAGGGGGTGTGAAGTTGTGAGTTTGAGATTAGCCAAGGTACAATTGAAGGTAATAATATTTCACATAACAGTGACAAATGAGGTGGTGGTGATGTGGCATTGAGGTGGCACTGATTCACTAGGCGATGAGATAGTGGTGAGGTGGTATTGGTCTACTGGGGGACGTGACAATGATATATTCGTCCACCTGAAAATTAACAACAGAATAAGTCCGTTGGAAAATTAACAATGAAATGCATTCGATCACAAAAGTCAAAATAATATATCCTTATTTAGTGATAAAAAATTTTCATCACTAATTTCATCGCTAACCTATTTAGCAATGAAATTTTTACTTATTCGTGATAGAAAATTCTATTACTAACCAACTGTTTTTTTTACAGTGAATTAAGAGTCTACATGGCATTAAGAATATATACCTACTGGCACATAGGCTACAACTACAATTATGAGTGTAAAAAAAAAAAAAGGTTAAAAGTTTGCCTCAAAAACCAGTTAAGAGTTTAGAGAATTACTTTAAAGTCTAACAAAAATTAAAAAAAAACCCTAAACTCTCATAAAATGTAAAAAATATCTTTGAAGTTTCAAGTTCATTGTATGTAAATAAATTTGACCATACATTTTCCAAATTATACTGTATTTTCATGACAGGGAAATATGCGAAAACAAATGTATATATAAAAACAATTATGGCAGTTGTGACTATAACATAAGTTGAGACTTTTTATAAATTAATTTCTTCACTAGTTATAATTATAATTGATGTTGAAAGAGTCACTTTTTATAGTGGTTACATCACTCAACCGCCGTAGAAATGGTATATTTTTTATTTTTAAATTTTATAACATTTTTCTACATTAGTTTTATAACCGTCATAAAAATTAATTTACTACAGCAATTGTAAAATCAATGTAAAAAATTATTTACTTTCAATATTGCCTATAACGACACCATTTTGACAACTGTTGTAAAAATTATTTTTTTTACTATTTTTAAAAGTCTTAAAATGCAAAAGCAAAAAAATTATAAACAAGAAACTTTTGTATGTCTCAACCAAGAATTTTTTTTTGGTTATTTTTCCATCCCCTTGTATCTTTAAAAACCTAGAATATTATCACCTCTCACTCATACTAATATATGATATTAATTATATCAAAGGTAACCTCATGGATATCTCGAGGACGCATTTGGCATTTTTATTTAATACAGTTGCATATTTCTTGGACTTGAATCTGAGACTCCAAGATAAGCTAATTCAATTTTCTTAAATAGCTCTCAACCTAGTATATTTGTGAACATCAATGAAATAAAATAAAGGTATTTGTAAATAGTAAAGAATACAGATGATTTTTAGCTTGATGAGAAAGACATATTTTTTTAAATAGAATTGTTCTTTTGGATGGGAAGCTGAGAAATAAGACGATATTGGAATGTGGAACCCAAAAATCTTGCATTGCGATAAAAAGGATGATTCTAATTTATTTATGTGTCATTCATAAGTTGCTTTCATTTGGGAGAGAATTTAGGCAACGAAGAAGAAAGTTAGGTGATATAAAGTGAAGATGTTGTAGAGATGAGATTAGATATGGGTCATGTTCTTCTTTCTCTTTACGTCTTTACAAATCTTTTGTGACATGATCCGAATCATTCTTCCAAGTTACTCCATTTTATCTATCTATACATAGGAAAAATTACACCAAAGTCTCATGTATATATTTTTATTTTCAAAAAATGTCATGAAATGCACAAAAATTCTAAAATTTTATAAACTTAAATTGTAATTAATTTTTAGTATATATTTATCAAAATGCTCTTCTTTCAAAATTTAAAAATTATCTCCACACCTTAGCTGGTGTCGGAGATCCATCGACCTTTGACAGTAGTAGTTTCAATGATCAATGGTGGAGCTCGAGTTGTCGACAACTTGGCTGGCGATGGTGGCTCTAGTGCCATGGTGGAGAGATCATTCTTTAATCATTTTTTTAAGAAGAGTATTATGGTAAATTTATCCTAAAATTTAATTACAATTAAAGTCCTATAAGTTGTGGAGTTCTCTGTACATTTTATGAGACTTCTTGAAAATTAAAAATTTATATATAGAATCAATGTGTAAGTTTTCCTATATATTATTTGTGGTCTTGCATGCATGCGCTCATCCCACTATTCATGCAGCCGTACCTTTCACGCTCAACTCTTTCTAGTAAAGATTCTACCCCCCTCCTCCATACATATTTTCAACCCCCCTTCTCCATCTGTCAATATATATACTCCCTCCATTTGAAAAAATATAAATTATTTTTTAGTAGATTAAATATTAAAAAATATAAAATATTTTAAATTTTCTTAAAACATAATCATTGCTTTATTTTTTCTTTAAAATTATTTCTTAAATAAATTATTTTATATATTTTTTATGTTAAAATATCCTATTAAATAGAAATAAATATAAAAAAATAGAGTTAATTAAAAAATAAATTATTACTTTATTAAAAAGTGAGATTTAGTTAAAAATATTTTATATTTATAAACGGAGGGTATTTATCTATCTATATATCAATACATTGCATTTCCTTTCGTTATTTTTCCCCTGTCCTCCTATTTGTTTTTGTCTTTTTTCATTCTTCCTTCCACCGACAGTTATGATGCAGTGCTACACGATAAAACCTAGAAAAAATGACATTTTTACCTGAAAATTTTTTTAATAAATTTTAGAAGACTTCAAGGGAGACTACTACTACAAAAAAATAAATAAATAAATGATGGTTTTTTTAATTCATAAATGACGATTAATACACGTCATTTATGTGGCTGATATTTAAAGTTCACTAATAAATGACAGTTATAAAATTGCCATTTAAAATAAAATTTTTACAAAAACACAAACGAAATGAGAACATTATAAAATTTTTAAACAGTATTTTACCCATTATTTAAAGTTCAGATAAATGACGGGTAACTTATTTACCTATCATTTAAAGTATGGTATAATATTTTATGGGTAGATAAGATATCCGTCATTTAAAGTCAAGATAAATGAAGGATAACTTATTTACCCGTCATTTATTGTAATATAAATGACGGTTATTTATATAACCCTAATTTATTATATGATTTTTTTAATACGGGAACTACTTTTATACTAGGCCCCTGTATAAAGAAATCAAGATAGTAGCAACCAGCTATTCTAGATTTGAATATTAATGAAATTCAATGTATTCAGTTTCAAAATTATTCAATGAACAAATGTGATTACATAAAGTAAACTATTTCTAAAAATAAATTACCTATTAAAGATATACACTTCTTAGCTACTTTCAAGTAGTTCTATTGATCTTTTTTGTATGAGGTCTACACTTGAAAAATGTATCGACACCATTCTTCAATTACCTCATTTATTCCTGCATCCCCGAATTCTTCAACATAAGAATCGTTATAGTACTGCAATATATAAATGATCCACTATATATTAATTTTATCACATTAAATATTTTTGTAATTTAAAAGTTAATATTGTTGACATACCATCTCGAAAATTATGCTCTCGTTATGGGCAATGATGTCCTTCATGAACCTCATGATGCAATAGCCACAATCCAAACTATTTTTCTTTTGTCTTGGACACTAAAAATTAAAGAATCAATGAATATGTATTAATGCATTAAATTTCAATTTAATAAATGATTCCAATTACCTTAATTATATTCCAAGTGTTGGCCGCATCCAAATTTGTAAAGGACCTTGGAATTGATTGTTTTGTGTTAGTGTAGTATAACACAATCGCCCTAATGAAATAGTAAAAAATATGTTAGTATGAATTTAAATAATTAAATAAATATGTGAAATACTTTATGCACTTACGTATTAATCAATTTCAATAAAATTTGTCTTCTCCCTAGTTTCCCTCCAAGAGAATCAAGATAATATATCTTTGGAGTGTTGTCGAATGGTTCGGTGGCGATCAACATCCAATAGTCCCTAATAGTATTAACAAGTGTTGCAAAATTATAATTAATTCATTAAATTAAAAATTAAAAAATTATTAAGATAAGTGAGAATTATGTTACCCTTGACAGTATGGTATTATGAATAATGTTTCCTTTTGAGCCCTTGCTTTAAAATTTTCACTTAATGCCTTTGCTTATTCTAAAATTTTGTTGCTTTTAATTAAGACATGTGCACCCACTTTATGAGGACTAACGAAGACGAACTTCGTTTGTAGATCGAAAGGGACAACAAATTTGTCATACAAGCAGTTATTATAAATACAAGAAATAGATTACTTTATATTTAAAATATCAACTATTCATATGTGAAAAAAAATTGCCATATGTAAAAGCTAAGAACAGTGAGACTGGTCATATCATGTTGAAGCACTTCATCAACAACATCAAGCGAAAGCATATCATATCAGTCTTCGCCATATATACCAGCCTCAAATGGGATTTGCAGGACTAAAGGATTAGACCTATGAACTGTTGCATATGCCTGGAGTAAATTTCTATATTGGCTTGGCAATTGAGGCTCTTGTTCAAGCACAGCTTTATAGGAGACTACCTTTTTAGAGGAGAGCCTAGATCGGGGTATCATCTTTTTTTTACTGTGCATCTTTGTTGGTTTTTTTTAGACTTGGTATCCTAACTTGACTAGCTTGCCATCCAACAAAATTACCCATTGCCTCTCCAACAATCCCTGTATCCTCAGTAGGAATAGGTAGCGGATAGTTTAGATTCTTTGGCAAATCAATAACAACACGTACATAGGACGCAAGGAGTGGCATATTATGTAGCATGTCTCCTGGCAAATTAAACACCCAACCGATAGCAACCACATGATGATTCGGGCTATTTGCTAACAACTCACATAAGCTCTCACCCTATATTAATAAGTAATATACTATATTAAAGTTATGGAAAATAGAAACAGCGAAACATAAGTGAAATAACTTAATAATATTTTACCTTAGGGAGATTTTTAAGAGACTGCATGACACTGTAACTACCTTTCCTGCTAGGACTAATATGAAACTCTACTTCCTGCCTCCCCTTATCCTTTAGCAAAGCTTCAATCATGTCCCTTTACCTAGATAACTCCTCTTTTAGGGTGGCAATCTCAGCCCTTGTACCCAGATCCTCTATTGACCTTGCCTTTTTTTGTGACCCGAATATTTTTTTTTCGAAACACTGAAGCCATATCCCTTAACTTGACCAAGGTGTTTGAGATTAGCCAATGCCTTGCCCAAGACATCATCATCAGGCGTGCCACTTTTCTCGATCTCGGCCTATGCAATATGTAGTAAGAAAGTTAAATTAGTTGATTGAGTATAAAAAAAATGTTAAGTTAATGTACTTACACACTTGTCGGCAAGCTCTTGAACACGTTCATCAATAATGTTTCCCTCTTTATTGGTTTGGCCTTCTATGAAAATTCTGTAATGTGAAACTGATCTTGCCCCTGAACCCTCTCGCTTGATTTATGAATTTAAGTAAATTTAAATGTGATTATAGTACATATATCCATTAAATAAGTTAAAATTATATAGTATAAATATTAACTTACCATTTGTTGCTCAATTCCTGCATATCCCATGCACCCTTTCTTGTAAGGGTATAGATCTTTCTCATATAACTCTTTCTTTTTGTGGCTCAGCTCCTGTGCAAAACATATAGAATCATATAAATCAATAAAATTAAATATATCGACAATAATAAACAATTAATTCATTTTATTATTCTTACTTGAAATTGTCACTTGAGACGTTGAGCAACAAATTCATCCCACTGTTATTGTGAAACTAATGGCCTTATCAAGTCGGGGACTTTAGCACTAATGTTTTCTCCTTAGTTTTTAATGTATTTTGCTCCCACAAAATACCAAAATGTCCGTATTGCTTTTCCAGCTTGTTGGATGATAAATTTCATCTGACTAGCATCAATTGCAAACATTGACTATAAACTAAGACAATTAATTAGATTTTCGGTCAAGTAATTTCAATTAGCTACAATAATGTGAGTAAAATATTTTACCTCTACTTGCTCCCAAATATAATTTTTCATGGCTGGACTAACATTGTTCCAGTGCCTAATTGTAATCGGCACATTTGCTTTTACCACAACCCCTATGTAGCTGATGAATTTATTTCTGTTAGTCTTGATAGGTTGACCTTTAAAATTCCATTCAACTTCATATTTCTATCCAGCAGCCCTTCTTCTATTTACCTCAGTCATCAATGTCAATCCTCTTGTTATTTGATTTGCTTCTTACTGAATTTGTTGGTCATTTGTCTCAATGCTAGGATCAGCACTGCTAGGTCCACTGAGACTAGCACTCCTTTGAGAAGCCATTTACCTATAAAAGTAAAAAAACAAAATAAATAATAAATAACAATATAAAAAAATAAAGTACATAATAAGTTATTTACAGGTTTAATGTAAATCACACATTATAAAAAAAATATAGCACATAATAAATAACAACAAATTTTTAAATCACACAAAACAAGTAACCTACAGGTTTAAATTGTTCTTTTTTTCCCTTTTACGTTCCTTATCTTTACTTTCCTTTTTTGCTCGAAGGCTTCTACCTCGTTTTTTTGAAATCCAAACACCTTCATTGTGATTATTTTTCATATAAAAGGTTTCATCCTCAATGAAGTAACTTTCAAATGATATCTCTATAAATGGATCATCTTCAACTATAGAATTATTCATATCTTTAATTATTTTACTGCTTAATAAAATGATAGACCAATTTACTTTAGTCGGATCAGGAACAAAGAGCACTTTTTGAGCTTGTGAAGCCAAAATAAAAAGCTCATCTTTATAATCTTTTCTATTAAGATCCACTATTAAGAACCCCAAGTCATCAACCCACTTACAACCAAAAATTGAAACTTGAAATTTGATGTAATTTAACTCCCAAATGTGCTCAATTATCTCAAAGTAGGACATTTTTGCATACAAGGAATTTTTATGTTTATTTCTAGATATATGCATTGCTTGGGCTATAAGAGTTATACCACTATTTTGCATTGTGCTCTGATCATCTTGCTCTTTGGTATAAAATGTATACCCATTAATGAGATAGTCAGTAAAGGAAAGAATTTGTTTATTTGAACCTCTTGCCAACCATTTTAATTTTTCAAAAATTGAACCATGATCGGAAGTCAACTTCTCAAGAATGTGATGTTTTAACCAAACTATAAAACTTTTATTATGCTTGTTTACATACCAAATCTCTTATCTATTAGGGTTATCTCGCTTAAGCTTGGCCATGTGCATCTCTTCATACTCCTCAACCTCTACAGAGTTATGTAGTACACATAAATGTGCTTGTTCCCATTATAAGTTAGAGACTATAACTACTTTATTGCCCATAATTCCTTCTCTATTAGTTTGACCATCATGCCGAGAAGTTAGAAGACCAATATGGTTGACATTTGATAAGTACTTAGTACAAAATTAAACTATCTCCTCACAAATGTAGCGTTCAACTATACAATCTTCAAGTCGACTTCGATTTTTCATATATCCTTTTAATATCTTCATGTAATGCTCAAATGAATACATCCATCTCAAGAAAACTAGGCCACATATTTGTATCTCTCTAACCAGATGAATAGTGAGGTGTACCATTATATCGAAAAATGTAAGTGAAAAATACATTTCAAGTTCACACAAGATTAATACAATTTGGCTTTGCAATCTTGGCAATTTTGTTGGGTCAATCACTTTATTACATATAGACTTGAAGAAGAAACACAATTTTGTGATCGTGGCTCGAACCGTATTAGGTAAAATAGAACATATAGCTACTGGAATAAAATTTTCCATCAACACATGGCAATCATGCAATTTTAAACCCTTCAACTTTAAATCCTTCAATGATATAAGGCCCTTAATATTTGAAGAGTACCCTTCTGGAACTTTAATAGTAGTAAGCGACTTACAAAAAATATTCTTTTCTTTTCTAGACAGTGCATGAGCCGCTGCACGAAGAAATGTGCGACTTCCCTTTTCTTGTGGAGCTAACTCTTCCCTTGTCCCCATCGAAATCATATCAAGTCTAGCCTTGATGCTATCTTTGGTCTTTCATGAAATATGAAGTAATGTACAATCAAACTATCGCACACATTTTTCTTAATGTGTATGACATCAAGAAAATATCTCACATATAAGGATTGCCAACATGGTAGGTAAAAAAAAAAGACCTTTTCTTCCACCCACATATCCCAAGATGCTTTGCAAAAGGTTTGCTAAACTCAATATTCAAATTCTTTACCTTATCAAAATATTGCTCACTTATTAATGGCAAAGGTTACGTACTTTGTTCTGAATTCTGATTGAAAGCTTTTTTTAGGCGTCGATAATAATGATCAAGATGCAACCATCTATGATGTTCAAGATAGACATTCTTCATCCAATATTCTAATCTCATTGAATATGTGCCCTCTTCACAAATAGAATATTTGAGTTTTCCTTTGATACTATACCTTGATACATTACTATATGCTGAAAAATCATTGATTGTGCTAAACAACAATGCTCTTAAATTAAACCTTTCCTCTTTATATCCATCATATACCTTAACATCATGCTCCCACAACAATTTAAATCTTCAATTAAAAGAGACAAATATATGTCTATGTCATTTCCCGACTATTTTGGCCCCGAAATTAGAATGGATAGCATTATATATTTTTACTTCATATATAACCATAGAGATAAGTTGTAAATTTTCAAAATAACTGGCCATGTACTATGACTGCTACTTTAAAGCTCATGTGGATTCATTTTATCAGTAGATAATGTGAGGTGAAGGTTTTTATCTTCTGCTTTAAAATTAGGGTAATCGAGATCAATTTTTTTTCATTGAGAAGAGTCAGCTGGATGTCAAAGCTTCCCATCTTTGATTCATTTATTTACATGCCATGTCAAATTTTTTGGATCCTTTGTACTATTGTACAGCTGTCTAAATCTGGGTATAATGGGAAAGTACCATAACGCCTTCTCTGGACTTTTTCCATTGTCTTTGTAGCGTAAGGCATTACATTTTGAACACTCCATTAATGATACATATTCATTTCTAAATAATATACAATCATTAGGATAGGTGTGTATTTTCTCATAACTCATGCCAATTAAGTTAGCATTTATTTTACCTTATACATAGTCCTTAGAAGCTTGTTGTTCACAGGTAAAAGTTGTTTTATAAGTGTAAAATTTTCTTTAAAGCTCTTATCACTCTATCCATTGCTCACTTTCAGGTTGTACAATTTCAACACCACTGACAACTCTATGAATTCGGTGCAACCAACATACAAGGGCTTCTTTGTGTCACTTTTCAACATCTCTAACATTTCAGGACAATCCTCAAGTTTCTTTTCAATTGCATGGGCTATCTTTTCAAGATAATCACCCTTATAAGTATATATGTCATAATCATCTGATTCAAAGCTTCTTTTATACTCCCAATTACTAGTACACTCATCCTCTCTAGTCTCTCCATACTTATGCCAACACTTGTAATTTTCATTAATTTCATAGCACATTAAATGGTCTTCTAACTTAGATACACTAATTTGCTTCAAAAGACCACATCTTATACAAGGGCATACTATTCTTCTAGAGTCTTTTACATGCTCAAGAGCAAATCGCATAAACTCTTTCACACCATTCAAATACTTTTTACTTAATCAATTGGCAGACATCCATTTTTTGTCTATAACTATTTAATTAAAAGACAATTTATTTAAGGAAATGTGATTAGTGACTCATGAATATGGAGAGGAAATGAATGATAGAAAAATTATCAATAAAAAAATTGACTACTCTACATATAATATAGAGTAATTAATGAATTATAAGTTACAATGTACGAGCATTCATATACTCCTTCAACTGTTGAAAAAAATTCAGCAGCATAAGACATAAAGAAAGTATTTCTCGGGCTAAAACCCTTTTCAGTCCTAGCATCTCACTCAACAAACTAATTTCAACCATATACAATCATAACACTAACAAAATTATCACAAAATAGCATTTTCAAATTAACTCTAATTATTATAAAATTGTATCTAAAATTCATTCAAAAATCATAAAAAAAAGAAAACACTATAAACATCATTTTGAATTAATGTTTTCTGTCTCATTGATCATTCTAAGGTTACACATATCCTCTATTAGCAATCCCAAGTCAAGAACAAGTCATTCTTTACCAAATGTAAAAATATCAATAAAATAGCAATGATTTTAGAGAAACCACATGTCAGTTTTGGTTATTAAAATGAACTCTAATTATAATAAAAATTGGTACACTAGTACATTTCAATATGTAGTTTTGAACGATAAAACTACTCTGATCAAACAAGGCACGAAATTTAAATTAAAAATTATTAAAATAAATCAGTTAAAATTCATAAAAAAATACAATCATCACAAATATCCTATTTTGATCACTAATTTTCATCTTAATAATCATCTTAAGGCTAAGTATATCATCTACTACCATTCTCAAGTCAATAAAACATCAAACATTAACAACTTTCAACACCCCACAATATCAAAATGGGCAAAAAATGAGGAGAAATTTAAACAACAAAAATCAACTAATAAAACAATCCATAACATTAAATAAATCAATTCCATAATATAGAAATCTAAGGATATTGGAAGAAAATAAAGAAAAATAATATAAATCACACACCCACGTACTTTGGAAAAGAGAGGATGAAATACAAAGAGAAAGCAAATGAGAGGCACAATGGACAACATAGGTGGTGGCACTTTCACATCAAAGAGGACTAAGGTGGTCGACGACAACAATGGAGGAAGATTGAGAGATTTCTATCAATTTTGTGTGCAAATAGAGAAAAGAATACGGGAGAAGACTAATGAGCGGGAATAAAAAATGACACTAAAAATTGAATAAAAAAGGAAAATAAATGACGGGTATTTTTAAACACCCGTCATATATATTGAAAACTTTAAATGACAAGTGTTTCAAATACCGATCATTTAAGTTTAATTTTTTTTTATTTTTTTTCTTTTCAGAAACTGAAACGTTGGGCAATAATATATGACGAGTGTTTAAAACACTGGTCACATATTATTCAGACTTTAAATGGTGGGTATTTTAAATACCTGTCATTAAAAGTTTAATTTTTTTAATTTTTTTTCCTACCAGAAAATGAAATGTTGGGCTGAGATAAATGACGGGGTTTTTAAAAAACTATCATTTAAAGTTTTCAACATATATGATGGGTGTTTTAAACACTTGTTATTTATTTTCTGACTATCACCCGTCTCTTTCATATATGACGTATTTTTATTTAACCATTATTTTTTAAGGTGTTTTATATTTAAATTTTTGTAGTAGTATACTTGTTTTGAATTAATTTTTTTGATTGATTTTTTTGAATTTATCTTTAGCTTTTTAACACTTGTATTATCTCAATGTTTAGAGTTCAGTGCTGAATTTTGATATTTTCAATATTCATTTTTAAAAATTTTTATATAATTTTTTTCAACGAGTCCACTTGTGAAATATAGTTCAAGCCTTCAATGATATTTTTTTTAAAAAAAATATTTCTTTGAACTTAACAAGTATATAAGGTTGGATAAAACACCAAACAAAACACCATTGGGTTCCCACATAATAAGGACCTGATGGATTTTGAACAAGATGAGTTGGATTCAATTTTAGTTGATTTTGGTTGGTTAAGATTGATTTGAATCAAGCTCCAATTAATTAATTAAATTAAGGATTAAATGGTCATTTTATCTTTAAACTATGTGTGTGTGTGAGTGTTTAAGACATTAAATTTATTTTTAGTGCAATGTTTCCCTTGAGCATTTGAAAATTATGTAATGTTGCTTCTACTATTAATAAATATTAATTTTAACTGTTAATTGATCAGAAAATTATAAAATAATATTTTGAAAATTATATAAAAGAATAAAAAAAATTACCAAATAAATACCCTAAAACAATATTAATACCAACTAAGTTTCTGAAATTATAAATAAATATTAAGAGATAAATTTTATTTCTTTCTCTCGTAAAGTATTATTGCCATTTTAACCAACTATTTTGATATGCGATATTTTTTATTTGTTTAAATCTTTGTACAAAATTTACAAGTTAACTTTTGATACCTATAATTTCTCCAAAAATTACAACTTAACTAGAGTATGTGTGATTTATAATTGAATGCAATTTTTTTAGAAATAATTCAATTGTTAAAAAACATTATCTATAAATTTCAAATACACTAGTCAAGCTACTAATTTTTTTAAAAATTGATTTATAAAATTTTGATACATATTTATAAATAACGATTATAATATTTAAAATATTAAATATTAAGATATTAATATTTTAATAAGACATTATTAAAACAAATATATTATGTTTTTAATTACTTACTTATGTTGGTGTCTATCAATAATGGTGATCTGATAATTCCTAGCATGACAAGGTGCGTGGTCAAAATTGGTCAAAATTGAATTTTAGTCTTTTACCTGTAAAAAAATAAAATTCATCTCTTGATTTTTTTATAATTGAAAGAATTTAATGGACATTAATTTTTTATAAGGTACTTATTTTATAATTTTTGGATTATTTTTTATGAATTTTAAAGTTATTTTAATAATTTTTTAATTAATTAACAGTTAAAGTTAATTTTTTAAAAGATATGAATAATAATGCATCATTTCAAACCCTTTTAGACCTATAGTTTACCAGTAAAGTTTCTCTTTAACCTTCATCTATACACACACATATATATTGAGGCTACAGACATATTTTTTTTTCATCTTTTTTCTCTTTCCTTACTCTTTTTATGGTGGCATGATAGTGGGCAAGCCTCCATCTTATTATTAATAAAAAAACAGAATTTGTTTATATAAATAGCATGAGTCTAATTTAATTTCAACAATTTGTAGTGTTACATTAGAGTGTTAGCAATAGTTTGAGCCTTGAAATTTTATAAATAAAAACAATAGAATATTCATGGACAAACATTTATAAAAGAAAATACACCAAATAAATATAACAGGTTTGGTTTAGATTTTAAAAGACTTAAAATTAAAATTAAAGCCTAGGCCTAGTTAACTTTAATATATGTGCAGTAAATACATAAGATTTGCCTCAATTATTGAAGCCTAATGAATGACAAAAGAAAAGGAAAAATTACTGTAAAGTCCCTCATAAATTCAAATGCATCCAAACTTGATAGCTTTAAATATGACAAATTCAAATATAGAGGAAATGAAAAAAAAAAAAAAAATTGGTCAAAAAGATCTTGTGAGAACCAAAATTGGTCCCAGGGACCAAATATGCTTGAGGGACCAAGCTAAATATTTTATTCATTGTATGTTGTCATCTGACCAAAATGCCCTTAACAAAAAAATTTGAAAAAGAAAACCACCTTTTTCTTTGTATAATTCAAAGAAACATAAGAGTTTAGAATGCTATGCAACGGTCGGCAATGAGGGGAAAATTCAATGGAGTAGCAACAACAATCTAAAGTATGAGCGAGTTGTGAGTGACAAGTTTGGTTCTCCAAACAATTGAAGAACCAGAGAGACACAATGATGGTCAAGGAGCCATAATGAAAAGCATTGATGGAGGAGCAATTGGCGGTGTGAGTGAGGACTTGGTCAGATGAGGTTAAGAACAAATGGAAAGTGATGTGCTTCTTCTTGATTCTTTCAAAGTCAAATATTCTTCATATTGAATCCACCATCAATTTTTAGGTTTAGAAATAGGTTTACATTCATTTAATTATTCTTTATCTGCACTTTTTTACTTTATGTGTGAAATAGTTCCGGGAAAGAGTGGATGACAAATACCATCATGAAACTTCCATGAATGCCTCCAAATGAATACAACAAAGGCAACACTAGTTCAGTGCATATCTTCGGCTTTAAAATTTAAAACCTTTAACATTAAGAATCTATAGGTATTTTTATGATTTTTATTTGGTACTCTTCACATGCCTTCTTTAAAAGGGAAGTATTACATATAATATGCAAAGGGATTGAACAACTTTATTATCTTTATTTATAGGTTTTAAGAGTTCAGTAGCATTCTATTATCTCATATTTCTAGCTTTTGAAAATGCTCTTGCTTTCATGTGTGGGGTTATAACAATAAGTTGTGTTAAAACTTGGGATATTAGGGACTAATTTTAACTTCTTTCTTACACCTTGTTTCATAAATTAATGCTATTATAGATTATAGCTTCCTTTTAATTTTGTATACAGGCATTGTTTATCTAAGGGAGAATTCACTACATCTTCTGATCCAAATACAGGGATTGTTATTTTTCATAAAAACTAAATTATATTCTTCTTCATCCATTATCATTAATACTACATTTTTTAGCTGATATATAAAATCACTTATTTAATTTATGTGGAGCAAGTAAACATAGATAGAATGCTTAAGCCAAATAAGTGGCAGGCTATGTTTGATAGTGTAACACACTATTTTTTTAAAATAATTTAACTCAACCATAGTTAGGTTACAGCCACCCAACACATTTTTATATCAATAATTTCAATATAAAATATTTTATAATTGGCTTCAACTTATACAATATAATTTTTTAGATAAATTTTTACCTCCCACATGCCATTAAGCTAAATTACATTTGTCCATCCTTATACTCCCAACAAGTAAACTAAATTACATTTGTCCATCCTTATACTCCCAACAAGTAAAATAAGCAATTTAGTCAATTTTCAACAAAAGCCAATTATTTGGCCTCATAATCATGCCATTTTAACTAATCCAGAGTAAACCAAATATTAAAATTATAGTCATCCAAAGTATACCAAAAATAGAAATAGTTTGAAAGGCATGATTACATTTATATATTCATATAATTGTCAATAAACAAAAGCCCTAATATTGGCAATATAACACATTATAAATCATAAATCAAATACCCAAAAGAGACAGTGGATCTATGTCACTAAGCCTCTGGGACTCCTTCACGTGTCACTCGTGGCTCTTCTCCTGAAAATTATTAACTACATAATGAGACTCAAAAGCCCCAGTAATCATAGCCAATTTATGATAGTATATACAAATAGTTAAGTGTGTGCTTACTAAGTGAGAATTAAAAATAATATAATTCCAACAAAATATAAAAAATATTACAATACACACAAATAACCATCCTTATATCCCTCCATTAACCTCGAGCCGCAGTCCTCACTCGGTGCTAAATTACTTGGCCAAAGATAGATTAGCCCGAGCCCTTACAAACCACCTATTGAACTCCAATAGGGGCGTACCACGTGGCACATAAATACAATAATAATAGCAAGTCTCCCAACACCTCCCACAATAATCAAATAAATTCATAATAATATTGCACAATTATATAATATTACAAAATTTATAATTTTCTTAATAACACCCAATTAACATGAAGTAACACAAATCATAAATTAAAAACATGATTACCTCGTGAATTTTTCAATAAATTATTCCTTATAATTTCTCTCCCACCACAATCTTCACCAATAATACAATCTACAAGTAACATATTATTTATAAATATTAGTTTCAATTTTTGAAACTAATAAAATAATTCTAATAATAGAATTAAAATATAACATAATTCATAATCTCAATCTTAATACAAATCTAGAGTTAATACTATTAAGTAAAATTTTTAACTCCTCTTTTACTCATCAATAAACATTAATAATATAAAAAATTAACTTCTAAACTAATTTCTATTATCAATTTTTTTTATTTCATAAATTCGCACCTAAAATATTCAAAAATCAAAAATTAAATCTCTAGCTTAGAATCATAATCCTATAGCCATAATAATTCATTTCTCATCCAAAATAATCATCTAAACCTCAATAAATTAACATATATTTTTAGATCTAGTTTAGAATTTGATCCATAAGCCACAAATTCAAAGATCATCAACAAATTTATACTCTAGAACATTTATTATACTACTAACAACCTCATAAACCATATTTATTCAACATAAATTCATCCCTCTTCCAGATCTTAAATTTTCTACCACCACAAAATCAAAAACCAAAGAGGAAGGATGACTAAGAAAATTTTTTAGAACACTTACTTAGTCTTGAAAAGCTTAAAATCACACCCTAAATATCCTATTAAAAATTCTTACCTTAAAAATTTAGATCTTCCGCACCGGCGAACTTGCACTCACAGATGCTCTCTCTGTTCGCACACGAAAGAGGAAGGAAATGAAGGAAAATGAGAAGAGAACGGTGGTTTTTAAAAATGAATGTGGGTCCCACAAATTTTTTTTAATTATTTTCCTCTTTCCTCTCTCTTCTTTCTTTTTTTTAATTATTATTATTATATAAATATAATGATTACATGCGCACGCTGAAAGTTTTCTTGTTCTTCTCGTTTTGTTTGTTTGTTTTTTTCATACCTTTTCTCTTTTTTTTATAATAATAATAATAATTTAATAATATTTTTTTTATTTTTTTAAATTTTTTAATTAATTTTTTTAATTTTAATTTATAATTATATTCTAAGTTAGATTTAATAATCATCTCCTACTAATTTGCTTACCTCTAAATATTTTTTCAAAATTTCTATTAACCCAAATTAACTATTAAAATTTAAATTGGGATGTTACAGATAGCAAAAGAAAGATTTTTAGTTTCCATAAGGCACTCAAGTTGATAGTTTTAAGGGTATGTTGTAACATCTTAAGTTTCTCTATTAGTAATTATCAATGTTTTCAAGGATAATTTAATGAATTTAGATAAATTGTTGATTTAGCGAGGTTTATGGGAGACTAATATGATTTTTGAATCCTTGGACAGCCTTAGAAGAGGGCTAAGTCAATGTTCAAGTAGGCCATGGAATGGAAGGGAGTTTAAAATTTTGTGAGATTTTTTGTGCCATGTGTTGCGGTGGGTGTGTCAACATATTGCGGTGCACGTGCAAAATCTACACTTATCAGATGTAAAAAATAGATCAAAAATAGAAGGAAGAAAGGGGGATAACAAGAGAGTGATAGAGGAGTGCTTGTGGTCTGCTAAGGCACGATTCCTAGGCTACTTTGGAGGTATTTAGAGCTTGAATCACTGGTGGATAAGTTGCATATTCCTTCTTTTTCCTCTTTTATGTGAAAATCTAAATTAGTGGGGCAATGGGGGCTTTGATTTCGGTTCCCTTAGGTTTAGACCAAGCCTATTGATTTATTTAAGATCTTAGGGAGCTAAATCAAGTCTCTAACCTTAAGTTTATGAGTTTTGTGGTGATTGAGAATTTTTGGTAAGGGTTTGGACAAACCCTAAGTATAATTTGAGGATTTTGAGACAATGTGGGACATTGGTTAGTGAATTTTGTGTGGTGGAATGTTTAATAGGATGGTTAGAGTGTTTGGAAATGATTGATCTTGTTAGAAAAGAAATTTAGATATTTTAGACACTTAGAATCTAAAGAATTCGGAGTTATCCAGAGCGATAATTGATGATTGTCATTTAATTGTGTAGATTAGCATTGCTCGAGCTATATTATGCGTATAGAATGTGTGGAGCTAACGTTGAATCACGGTAACCCTTTTGTGACAAAGGGTTGAGGTAATAGAATAATTTACACTGATTGATTATATTGCCTAACTGTTTGTGAGTAGATATGTGGATTTAAACTTGAGATTGGATAACCTTGCATATTGCAAAATATGGTTTTGTGAATGAAAATATATTTTTACAAATGATGAGTATCATGAAAGTTATATATATAAATAAGTTGAGAAATTTGAAATATATATGTGATATATATGTTGAGTGTAGGCGTGGTCATGTTGGGGGTGGGAGTTCACCCGTAGGAAGGAGTAGTGGAAGTCCATATGGCATATATCTCCTTAGTGTCTAGTGAGGCACGGTGTTGGAGATTTTCTCCTTAGTATCTATATGGGATACAACATTAGAGAGTGATGCTCCTTAGCATCAATGATGCAGTGTTGGAGTAACGACACGTCAATTTGTGTGTGATAGGAAAAAAAATATAGTCCAAAAGTGAGATAGGACACCTTTGGCCGGGTGATCCTACCACTGAAAGTGAGCTCGGATTATTGTGAATGTGCATTTGGTCTAAGAGCCTATGGTTTCGATTGGGGTGATATGGAGGCTCGAATGGTAGAATGATCATGTTAGTGGTAAAAAGATTTGTACTGATGAACAAAATATTAGTGATATGCTAAAAATATATTTTGAAGTTCTATAGTTTTACTCTCTTAATTAATAGTAGTGAATTATTCTATTATTAAGATGTTTATCTCACCCCGTGGTTATATTTTATAGATGATGGCTTTGATCAAGGTAAGGGAAAGGAAGGGGCAATTGAAGAGTGAAGAGTATTGTAGTATAGCTCTTCTCTTTCTCTTTTGGGTTTATAACGGATATTTCCATTATATTTTGCCAACTTAGAAACATGACATTATTTTGGATATCACTTGTATGAATTTATGATAAGTGTGCGCATCTTGGTTTAAGATTGATGTTGTGGATTAAGTGTGTGAGCTTGGCCAAGTTATACTTACATGTGATATATATTTCAAGTGTTTTGTGTGCCAAAATGACCAATTAATTTATGCGTCAAATTTTATCCACCCCGTTGTGTTATTATCAAATGGGGGTTTGGTGGTCATTTTGAGTGTGATTGCTTAATTGTGTGATATGAATGAATTGTTATGTTGTGTGTGGTTTATTTGAGGTGGTCAAAGTGTCTTTAGGGCTAATGACATTTGGAATTGTGTGTTGGACACCCTTGATGTGTGTTTTGAAGTAAAAACAAACTATTTTGGATTTGGGTGTCCATCTTTTAAATGGACGATTATTTGAATGTAAAACTGGTGCCATTTTCTAGAGGGTTTAAAGAGCTTCATGTGAATATTTGAATTGTCCAAATCGGATGTCGAAAAATAGTGCACTCCAAATGTTCGGAGGGATGTCACCATAGTGAGTGCACACCACAACGTAAGAGGCTTTCAAAGGACTTGTCCCTTTGTGCCATCCGATACGGCGAGCACGGCTTGCGCCGTGGCGAACGGAGCAGAAATTGCAAAAGAATGGTGTTTTAGCCTAATTTTAACGTTGTTTATTTCCCATGCTTCCATATTTGTTTCAAATTAATTTTTAACTATGGTTTGAGCTCAAATAATATTTTAAAAAGGATTTTCTTATGATCTTAATATTTTAAACTAATTATCTTTAAACCCTTTAGTTGTGGTAACTTCAGGAGATTTTATTAAATCTTAGTTATCACAATGATGTGTGAGCATTGTCCTAATAATGTCAAGGCGAACATTATATATGTTGTTCACACTGCTATTTTTCTTCTCTTGTGATTAAATTAATGTACTAGTATTTTAGCCATGTTAAACAAGAGGTATCTATAAACTTTGAGCATATTACATGCTTAAAATGAGCTTGCTAAATCTTAGGTTTCATGAATATTCTCTTATTATTTATAAGATTTACATCCATCTTTTCATCTATGTGCCCAAAATGATATTTTTCTGTTGTATATTAATGCTTGAATGACCTACTTGTTTTTTCCACTAATTTTTATTTTAGGCATTAATGTTTTAGACGCATCAAAACATGAGGTTTTGTCTGAAGAGGAGAAAAAAAATAAGTTCAAATGAAACAGCTCTTGCATTCATCTTATAACTCAAGTGAGCTATAAGGACATGCTAATTAAGGGATTTCCTTAAAAGATTGAATGAAAATGTGATTATATTTTGAAATATATTCATGTAAGGATCATCTCTGTCGAATAGGAGACCAAGCAAAGTCAGCTTAAATAGCTAGTTGACTTGTTTGCCCTTGTCTTTATTGTCCTTCCCTTTTGTAGTGTAAAGTAAAAAAGTAACCATCCCCCTTATTTGTTTTTTTATATAGAGTGAGATATAGTTTAACATAGGCATGATGTTGTACTTACCCCGATGGTATATTTTTTGATATAAGGTGCCCTATGATCTTTATTTATCATTTTGATTGTACTTGACAAAAAAGACAAGCTAAACCTAATAGAATTATTGTTGTTTCAATGAAATTTTTGTTGTTCATTCTCTCTCTTCATAGTTGCTTGTTTTTCAAGGACAATTCAATTGTCCTCCATGTTATATTGTTGAATTTGCATCATTTATGGGTTAATATAGCTTTCTATACAATATATATAATATTTAAATAAAAGAGAACTTATTGTGAGTGTTCTTTGATTTGTCTTTTTTTTATATAGGATAGGATATAGTTTAACAAGGTCTTGATGTTGTTCTTACCTCTCATGACATTTTTTTTTGATTTAGCGTGCCTTATGGTCCTTGTTTATCATTTGGTTTGTACTTGGCACAATGACAGACCTAAGTTACTGGATTATTATTTTTGTTTTTTCAATATTTTTGCTGTTCATAATCCTCCCAGACAATTACTTGTTTTCCATTAAAAAATCAATTGTCCTTCATGTAAAATTATTGAATCCTCACTTATCAGTGTGATAATTAAATGTAATATTTTGTGGATGACATGTAAATCAAATATAAAGAGGGCCCTTACTGTCAGTGCCTTTGTAATTACATGAAATCAATAACTAATTACATGTAAATCAATATGAGAAAAAATTTGTGAGCATGTCTAAAGAATAGTTTACATGTAATCTCTAGCATATTACATGTAAATCAATTATACAGAGAGGATGCATCTGTTAGTGCCTCAAATTTACATGTAAATAACCATTGATTACATGTAAATCGATATAAGAAAAAAATTACAAGCATGCCTGAGGAATAATTTACATATAATCTCTAGAAAATTATATGTAAATTAAACACATAGAAAGCATGCCCCTGTGAATGGCCTAAAATTACATGAAACCAGCTACATTTACATGTAAATCTATAGGTGAAGAAACTCGTGAATATGACTGAGGAATAAATTATAGTAATATTTGACAGATTACATGTAAATCAATTACACAAAGAGGACATCCCTATTAGTGCCTTGAAGTTACATGTAAACCACCATTAATTACATGTAAATCAATTTTGGTATGACACAGGACATAATCCTTGCATCCAAGCCAGTCCCCTTGCATCTTAAGTGAGAAGCCCTGCTCTAAAGCTAGAACCCTTGCACCTAGGTCAGACCCTTTGCACCTAAGCCAGAAACCTTGCATCCAAGTCAAAACTCTTACACCCAAGTCAGAACTAAGTCCTCACTCATACTGCCAATTGCTCCTCCATCAATGCCGTTTATCACGGCTCCTCAACCATCACTTTATCTCTCTAGTTCTTCAATTGTTTGGTTCTTCAATGGGGTTATATTTCTCAAAACTTGTCACACACAACTCACTCATACTTCAGATAGCCATTGTTGCTCCATCAAATTTGTTCCTCACTACTAATTGTTGCACAGGATTCTGAACTCTTATGTTTCTTTGAATCGTGCGAAGAAAGGAAGAAGAAATGGTGGTTTTCCTTTTCAAATTTCTTCATTTAGGATAGGGGCATTTTGGTCAGATGATATTAAATGAATAAAAGATTCAACTTGGTCCTTCAAGCATATTTGGTCACTTGGGACCAATTTTGATTCTAATGTGTCAGTGACAGGACATACTCTCTCCTATAGTGATTATGCACACATGATTAAACTTATTATTAAAATATCAGTGGTTCCATAAGGACAGATGTAGTGGGTGGGTCACAAAATCATCACGTTATGGTCTGGTGATGATATTGTTTTGGTTTTTGTTTTTTAATTTTCAATCCTATGTGTATGTGCTTTTGTTGATAATTTTTCTAAAAAAAAATTGGCTCCATTAATTTGTTTTTGCCTCATTTAAATATTGTAAGTGAATGAATACATTAAAAAAAATATTATACTATAACCCAAATTGCATGTGAGGTCGACAATAAAAAAATATGCATAAGACTACAAATAAAAAATTTAGATCATGGACATAGTAAATATACTGGGTGTGAGACCAACAATAACATTACAAATTTAATTTACACAGGCTGTAAAAATATAAATTTGCAATCCTATTAAAAAAATTGTCAATGAACTTGTAATTTAATGGCATGTAAGTTTTTTGGTAAGTGAGATGAAAAATCATGGGTTTGATCTTGCTTTTAATCTCAAAATTTATTATTTTTTATTTTTAATAAGAACAAGATCATAAATTATAAAATAAAATAATTTTTATATTTTTAAAAACCAAATTAATCAATTCAGCAAAACTTGAGACCTATTTAGTTTTTTTAATCGATTTAGTGTGGTTTGAGTTTGAATGAAGTTTGAAATTTTTTTTATATGCTTTCATAATTTAGAAAAATTACAAAAATACATAATATATATATAAGTTTGATTCAGTTTGGTCCAAGTTTCTAGTGACAAAAGCTTGAATTAAATCGAATTAATCAATTTTGTTAAAAAAAAAAGCGAAACCAAAACTTGTTTATAATTAGTTTTGACCAATTTATGTTAATTTAAATTGGTTTTGAACATGCTTACTTTTAATATATATAACAGTAACAAATTATAAAAAATAACTTATTTTTAAAATAACTTTTAATATAAAAGGACCATAGGGTAAAATTATATTTTGCATCTAAGAACACTATTTTTTATTGTAGGATTATCAATATAATCTTTATTTAGCATTTAACCTGAATTAACTTTTAGCCATGTTTTGTTGGAGGGAGATGAAAGGAAATAGAGGCGAGGAGAAGGGAGATTTTGACAAATTTGATTTCAAATTTAATTTTTTTTACAAGCATGATTTAAACATGAGAAAGTGGGGTTAAATTTTTTTAATAGAAATAAGATTCAAAAAAAGCAATAAAATCTTTTTTAACCTCACTTGTCATTTTTTAAAAAATCAAAATTTTTTATCACTGAAGAAATTTAAAATTCCTAAGATATATTATTCTTTTAAATCTTGATATCTCACTTATTGCACGAGGTAAAATATAGTTACTTTAAATGTCTCACCATAATCATTATACATCCTTAGAATTTGTAATTTGGATCAGGCCGAATAAGTTTGAAAAAGCAAGGGCCATGCTTATTACTTAAAAAAAAAACTTATATTTGAAGTTTATTCGGGCTACTGGAATACATTTGACAATATTTCAGCCAAGCCAGGACTTGGCCTGAATACTCATTATCCATTTCGTCATATTTTAACAGAGTTAACTTTTATTTAAATAATAAAGATCAAATTGATAAAAATTAAGTTTGATGGATTGAATTAATAAAGGAAAAATCACATTCAACCCCTTCTTAGGAGAATTAATCACAAATAAGAACCAATGCAAAACATGTTGTTGTTAAAATGAAAATATGACCAATTTTTTTCAAATAGAACTTGTTGTTGATCCTTATATTAATTCTTTTAGGAAGGGGTTGGATGTAATTCCCTCATTAATAATTGAGATAAACTTGAGAAATTAAAAATTTTATTATCTCTTTACATAAAAATTTAAATAAGTACGTATGACAGGCCTTTAAGCCAAGTTTTAAACAACGTGGTTGTAAGCATGAGCTTAGCTACTTTCTTAAATAGGCCTGGCCTTAACCATTTCTACCTCTAATTTTATCTATATATGATAACATACTTTTTATAATGTATCTAAATTATTTAAAAATAATTTATTTTTGAGAGAATGATATATAAGTCTCTGTAAAATAAGAAAATGACAATTTGGTTTTAAGAAATGTAATATTAACAGTGAAATTTTAAGAGACTTCTTTGAGAATAAGTTTTTGTATGAATTCACTTTAGTATTCCTTGCAATTAATTTGTTATAGTTTATAATTTTAGTATAAGTATTCGCATGTTTGATTTTACTGGCAATTGAAATGATTTAGAAAATCATAATTTTCTATTAGCAATTTAACTAATTTTATATAATTCACAAGTTTAGTATAAGAATTCATAAGTTTAATTCCACCAATAACTAAAATTATTTAAAAAATTATAAATTTCTATTATCAAAATCCAACTAATTTTAAATTATTTATAAGTTTGATATAAGTATTTACAAGTTTAGTTCCATCAATAACTAAAATAATTTATAAAATCACAATTTTTTCAATTACATAGGGGTACTAAAATAATTTCATATAAAAATTTAATTTCAAAAAAATCCCTTAAAATCTCACTATCATTATCATATTTTGTAGAACTAAATGATAATTTCTTTTAGAGAGATTTATCTATCATTCTCCCCTTCTTTTAAACTCAAACAAAATGTGAGAGTCCTAATTATTAAGGAGATTTATTGGCTAAATTTTGCATGAGCTTTTTTTTTTTTTTTTTAACTTTTTAGTTTAGTTTAAACTTGAAAGGCAGACCCAACCAGAACAAATTGCCAACTTCAAAAAAAAAAAAAAAAAACAAACAAACAAACAAATAAAAAAACTAACAAACAAAGAAACAAAAAATCCGATCTGCGTAGCGTTTGAAGGGATTAAGGACTAAGGAAAGTCCTATGCGGCTGTGCGCTATATTCTAGCTGAGCCCAGTAAACTTATTGAAGCTATACATGCTCAATCGAGGAGAAGCGCACAAGAAGGAGCCAACTAACAAGCAAAGGCAATGAATTCTGCAAATTACCACTTGATTTGTCCTATTTTCTTATCCCTAATCATCGCCGTGTTCTCGCTGAGCTTCCTACATGCTCTAGGGCAGCAAATGTAAGCTCCATTTTTCTGTGTCAATTTCATTCTGATTTGTGTGGTCTGTGTGAATTGTGATAGTTTAGCTTCTTCTTCTTGTTTTTTTTTTTTCCTGTTCTGTTTGGATTGGACAGAGATTGGGGAAGCGAAGGATCTCAAAATGGGTTGGGACGCAGAGTTCTGATGAGTTTCAAGGAAAAGCCCCCGGGGAGTAACGTCACATTTGAATGCTCTCCTTCTGGACCCTGCGTCCCCTGCCTCTACTCCGAGAAGGTGGCTTTTCTGTTCTTCTGAAATTGGGGTTTGATCTTTTGACCATGTACCTTTTTCTGTTACTAGTTTATAGTATAATTTTGAGTTATCCTTGCAATTGCTTTCTCTTGCGAATTGATCTCTTAGACTGTGTTGCTATGTTTAAAATGAATTTTATAGCGTATAAGTCATTTCCTTTACTAGCTAAACTATCAAGTCTTCCATACTAGACATTGGGGGTTCAGCTAGGGAGCACCCATTAAATACTTGTATTTTATTTCAATAACTGTATCAAGCATTTTTCTTTTGTGCAAGATGTCTTGAACCGTTTCGAGAGGCACTGATGCATGCTGTGCCAAAACGTACTCACAAGAAATTTTTCTGACTTCCTTCCTTGAACCTATAACTCTGATATAATGTCTGACTCCGAGGGCTGTGAGATGTGATAAGCTTATGAGATGAGGTGTGAAGTCCTGCATTTTAGTCTTCCTCACCCTGAAGAAGTCATTTGAAGCTTTTAAAAGATTTGAACATCTTTGTATTTCTGTCTGTGTTTCTGTCTTTTCTTCTATATGTGATCCATATGAAGTGTCTCTTGCATAGTTGTTAGTTTTACCTCTATTTTATTCTTATCTGTGTGTCCCATTGGGGTTAAAGGGTGATGAGAAATATCGCTGCAGTGAAACTGGCTACCGAATCCCATTAAAGTGTATAGAAAGTGAAAATTCTGTCAAAAGTTCAGAGAAATCAGATTCTCAAAATGCACGGTCTACTCTGGAAGTCTCCAATGGCATTGCTGAATCACATAAGGTGTTGAATGATTCCAGAGAGTTGTTCAGTACTTCTAAAGAACAAAGAAGTTTACTTGATAGTTCATCTACTTCAGATAACAGGTTGCAGGCTTACATCACTTATAGAAGCTGTATACCTGCAACTACTGAAGACAAGCTGTCTGTCCTTAGTTTTGAGGTAATTTACATTTGTACACATAACTTTTATTGGCATTTTGATTGTTAGCTATGCCTGGCAATCTCATATTATACATTGAATTGGGTGTTATTTGTTCTTGAACTAGTTAATATCATCAAGCAGCAGACAAGCTGCTACTGAGATTTTTTTTCCTTTTCAATTTCAAGACTTTTGCACCTGCAAACCCATGTATGTGACATCAGTGACTCTGTGCATTATTATAAGTAATAACATAGTCTTGAGTAGGGATGCTGAAACTGCTCTAAGTTATCAACCATTTTTAAGAGTAGTGTTTCCAGAGTTATATGTTTGATGGAGAAAAAAAAAAAAGTGTTGATCTCAACTTCTACTTGTAAATCACAAATGAGAAGTTTATTTCTGTTTTTGGTTACGTTCCCAACTTCTATGGACCAGTCTTGGTCAATGACCACAGTTCACAATTTATGATTTTGTAACAATCTAGTCAACTCCGGCAGTGTTCCCTAATCGATTAAGAGCTATTAGCATGTCGAAGATATTGGATCCTCCAAGAATGAGAACGTTTCACATGCTGTACCTTCATATTTAATGTTAGTCTCACTTTGTTATAGTTTTATAAAATGTTAATATTAGTTAGTTAGATTTGAATAACGGTTTCGCGGTGCGGTGATTAGCCGTTGGGTGAAGTAAGCGGGTGAAGCCTATATATATGTTAAGGCATTTGAATTGTAGTTTATCTCAGCAGTGACTAAATAGAATTTCCTTTATTCCTAAATTTCTCTCGGCCTCTTCTTAATCTCTCATTTCTCTCTGCTTCTACCTATCTTTCTGTTCTTCTCTCATCTTTTCCCTCATCGCTTTCTAATTCCTGCAAGTCCAAATTATTTCTACGCAACACACTTCAAGAGGCATCCATCTTACTTGAAGGGGGATGATAACTCATAAGTGATAACACCATAAAACAGATTGAGTGCTTGTTCATCTATCTATAGTCTACCTTCTGCTTTGAATTGCTTTTACTTTGCTGGCATTAGAACTAGCCCACAGGGACTCATCAGTTATTATTAAATAGGCTTCCTGCATATTTCACTGTCAAAGAACCTTTGCTACTGTATTGGGCATCAAGTTTTATCCTCCACACTTCACAGGTGTAAGAGGAATGCCCATCTCGCAGAAAATTAGCTTGCAATTTGGTCGAAACTTTAGAGTAATTTAATTTGGCATGCTCATATCTATCTATGGATGTACAACGTGAGATTGTGCAGCTCGTTATCTTTACTTCTTTACTCGTCACCCCGTATATAATCCATTAAGTAATGGTATTTAAGATATTTGTCATGTTGCCTATTATCCTTATGAATTGAGGAAGCTTACTGTGCTCATCAAACTTCTAACCACTTATATTGATGATTGATGTCAATTGACAACCAATGGCCATATGCTGATATTATTGCCTATGAGTGCAAATCTTTGCGGAGAGCACTCTCTGATCGGTTGATTTAATCAATTTCTGTATATTCTTCTGTAAGCATCACTGTTATAATTGAGCATTCTATATTTGCATTAAGTTACGATAATAAGCACTCAAACTTTCCCTCTTCTGCTAAACGCTTTAAATTCTATCAGAAAATTTAACCACGGCGTTTTCTATGTACAAATGGAAGGTATGAGAATACTTATCTCAATTTGAAGGTTATGGATATGTAGATGTGAACTATATTTGGTATTCTGCGTTTTTGATTGTTAAACTATGGATGAGATGAGAACAAGTATTGACGTGTATTCTGTGGGACACTTTGGACAGGGGATTGTGATTTTGTTGTTGCTCGTCAGTGGATCAATCATATATCTGAGAAAAAAGAAAGGGGTTTCAGTGTCGGGTTACGCGGCAGTAAGGTCGTAGGCACACTCGCTGTTGTTGACAAACAAGTTGTATGATGAGATCTATACTTCAAATATAGCTTATTTTGTTTTAATATCAAGTTTCATGAAAGTTTTTCATATTAACTTATTTTTGTTTTTTCTCCCTTTCATTGCTGACACCACGAACTATTATATTGACTGACGCGGGTTTATATAATTCTTTTGTGTATTGTACAAGTGTTTTGAAATTTGAAGTTTGGCATTGCTTTGCAGATTTTGTGTAATTTGTTCCATGTTTCGCTTAGACGGCTCAGTCCACTATGTTCTCATTCTGAGTTTTTTATTGTTTCGTTTTTTTTTTAGGGGGGCCAACTATTCTGGGTTTTATTGAAATGGAATATCAACTTGCAACATTTTTTTTTGGAATGAAATGAGGGCCATGAAAAGTCAACAAAGGTTGGTTCAGTTGATAAAATGATTGGCATCGATATGAAAATTTTGTTAGTAGACATTTTGTCAGTACATCTGTTAGTGCTCTTTGAGTTTGAAGACAAGCTATGTTTTGGTAAGTTTTTAGGACTTGACTCGCCTAAATCTTAAGTGTTTTCAAAAAAAATGTACAAAGAGAAAGAAGGCTATGAGAGAGCTCGTGCAATCTCCTACACTCTAAATAGAGCTGGGAAAAGGGGGGCTTGGCCCTTAACGGTAGCTTTTAAACCTATTTTCTCAGTTTTTATATATATTTTTTTTTGAGGCTCGACCAAAAGCTCAAGGCTGGATTTACTAAGCTCTATTTTAAAAAAAAAATTAAACTAAATTAAACATTATAAATTAATTAAATTATTTTAAAATTTTTTAAAAAATAAAAATCCTTATAATTTTTTAGAAATTAAACAACACATATTTAGAAGTTTAGTAAAAAAATTTAAATTTTGATTTAAAAAAAGTTCATTTTTTTTATAAATACACAAACATAATAATTATAGAAAAATAAAAAATATTAAAAATTTTATATTGTACACTAATATTTATTAAATGACAATAAATTAATTTTAAAATAAATTAAAACTAATAATAATATAACACATGTAGGATTAAGATTTCAAGCGAGCAAGCCTTCTTGACTTCAAATGTACGTTCTAACAAAGAAAAAAATTAATAATAATATAACAGGGTTTAAAGAGCTGTCCAAACTTGAGTTTTTTTTTTTATATGGTTTATTAGGGCCAGGCCCTCCAGCCCATTTACTTTAAAAAAATTTAATTTTTAAAACTTAAACCTTTATTTAAACAGGACTTTCAGGTCCGACTCTTATTCCTAACTCCAACCCTAACTATGATATTTTTATTTTTTATGTTAAAGATTATTTTTTTTTCCTTAAATTATTTCTCAAGGAGCACAACATATCTTATATTATGAGGTGATTCAAATTAACTGAAGAGCTGATTTTGGAGCATCATGCGCTTCTTATCTATTTTGATGAAACAGATGTTCATTCTAGTGTGCCCACGTGAATTTATCCGGATGTCTTCATGACCCTTGCTTTCACCTTCTAGTCTAAACCAGGTTCTGATGTTTCTATGTACTTAACCCACCCTTCGATGGGCTCAAGAACAAAGCCCTCAAACCCAACAAAAGGAAGATGAGAAGGAGTAATTTTGTAACTGTAACTCCTACGTATGGCTGCTTTGCTCCTCCCTCAAACCCTTGCCTTTTTACACTAGTACAGCTTTGTAACATCCTAAAATTTTAATTATGATAAATTATCTTAATTAAAGGTAAATTATTAAATTAGGATTAAATATAGTAATAAGTGATTAAAGATGACCATTGGTTCATTGGACCTTAATTGAGACTAAGGATTGGACCTTTGGGGCCACATTGGGCCCATTAGAGTAGACCAATTTTGAAAGGGGTCTTATTGTGTCATCCACCATGATGAATGTCACATAATTTATTATTTCAGATTTGCATTTTATGTTTCAAATAGAAAAAAAAATAGAGAAGTTTTGGGAGAAGAACATGGTGGCTCTGCTAGGGCCATTGGAGGTCATTTAGTGCCATTGGGAACTAGAAATCACTTGGGTACACTCCAAACTCTCTTCTTTACCTTTTTTATGCATTTTTGGTTGAGTTTTGGGAGTGTCCATGATGGAATCTGAAATGTATGAGGGTTCCACCAATTTTCGGACTTAAATGCAACTATTGGGGGTTTATTAAGTGTTTAACTTTTTGGGTTCATTTGTCCTTGTAAGTTGGGGTTTGTTATGATGGGTTTAGAGTAAACCCTATAGCTAAATGAATGGGTTGATGACTAAGTGAGAGTTTAGTGGTTTTGTTTTGACTAATACTAACTTTGTCTAGTAAAAAAAAAAAAGACTAATACTAACTTTGATAATGAATGTTAGAAATTAGTCTAACTGTGTGAGAAGAGCAAAGGGGAATTTCAGGCAAATTGTTGACTAGTGAAAATCAATAGAGATTGATTGTTAACTATGATGATTATGTGATATATAGATTGATCTTACATTGGTGTAATTGAGCTTGTTGAAGGCTCCATTTGGTATATAAGAGTACTCTTGGTTGGTAAACCAAATGTTATGGTAATCAAGAGCCTAAACACATGTATAAGCTTGTAACTATAATTATGAGTGTTGTGAAATGCTTAATGTGTATTTTATTATGACAATATTATGCTTTATGTGTATTTTAATATGACAATATTATGTTCATTTATAACATTATGTAAAGTGGGTTAATGTCCTATAATATGCTATTGAAGTGGTTTGATCTTTATAAATGGAAATCTTAAGCATGTTGATTGATTTATTGGTAATTAAGTATGAGAACATGTTAGTGTGCATTATGAGCATGAAATGTATTTTGCATGATCACATGATTGGGTGGGAGTTTATCCTAAGGGAGAAAATTGATTTAAATTCACATAATAAGCCTCAACTATAAGTGACCTTGGTGGTTGGTCTACACATAAATATATTGCCTTGTATTATCATTGTCTTTTGAGAAGTGGCATGCATTGGACATCACCTTATATCATTGGATTCTTAGGGAAACAAAGTTGGTCAAGCATATGACACCCCCAAGATTCAAGAAAAGTGGAATCCATAGTTTGAGATTGAATATGGGCACCTTTGGTTGGAGTAATCCCTTACAATTAGAGAGTTTAGGCTAGTCTAGTCACATGGACTAGTCTTATTTATAATAGTAACCCATGGATTCAGTTAGAGGAAATAAGGTAGTGTATTAATCATATGTGATATACCTTGGCCCTGTTTGGTATGAAGATATGAATTTCAATGGATTGGGTTTGGGATTAGGATTGTGATATACCTTGTCTCGAATTGAACTCTATCTCAAACTAGATGCGAGAAGATATGAGCATGTTGTTTCAAATTGATGACGGAAATAGAATGAAGCTCATCATCTTCATAAATTTTATTATTGAAGGGAGGAAGTGTGAAGGGAGGACGCAAAAATGAGGAAGATGTAATTTGGAGGGAGGGAGATAACTTGCGATGGAGACAGCAATAGGAATGACTTGCGATAGAGATGAAAAATACATAAATATAAAATTAACATAGATCTCCAGCTCTATTGACAAAGCCAGATCTTCTTTTCATGTTTTAATCTAAAAAAAAGAATCAAAAGGGAAGGAGGAATGAAAAATACACAGATCTAAACTTGTGACCAAGTTGTTCATAATCACAAGTAAGGGAGAACTCGATTGTGACTCACCGTTGATGATAGCAAGAGGAAGATGAACATAGATATGACGAACATGAGTACTTGAACTTGTTAATGGTGACTCGAACTTGAACTAGTGGGAGAAAGACAAATGGGAAGGGAAAGGACATTACTTTATGGACAACGTCACTAGTGAAGGGAGGTGGCATGATGGAAGGACCTTAGCTAAGTAGGAGAACAATGATAAGGTAGAAGGTCAGGGAGAGAGATGAGAAAGGGAGGATAGAGGAGAGTAATTTGGTCACAAAATAATCAATCTTAGGATTTATTTTCCAATATCATGGGGGTGGTGATATTGGGTAATCCCATGTAGATGGAATTGGGATTAAGATTAAATTTTCCATTACCTTATACCAAACATAAAAAGATAGTACTAGTTAGTCCCAGTCCCAATCCCACCTCTTTAATCCTTTATATCAAACAAGGCCATTGTTTTAATGTATGCTTGAGTACTTGGAATATGTTGTTTTGAAATATTCCTGCTTTGCATGCTCATAGATTATAATACTTATATGTGCTTGAGTTTTTGTTCTTTTGTTAGTGAGATGATTATCTCACTCTTATGGATTAACATTTTTCAATAGAGGATTCAGCTAAGGACAAATAGGAAGCCTTAGAAGCTAGAGACAATTAACATCTTTATAATGTCTCTAGATTTAGTTTTTGTAATGAATATTATATTTGTCAACTAGGGGTCATTTTAATACTTGCATGTTACCATGAACATTTATTTAGCAACATTTTTTGGTACATTTGGCCAATATAGGGTTGTATTCCTAAGTTTGATTAATTTATGGTGGCCAAATATGAATGCAAGTGTCATGGATTATGTTTAAGCTTACTTTGTAAGATTGAATCCATGTTGACATGTTTATTGAAAATTGACATTTTTTCACCCTTGTGATTTTGTCTTTACTTATTAGTGATACTCTCTCTTTTCTCTTTACACCCAAACATGTGTTTTGTGGTGATTTGTAAGGGATTTTAAAGAATGTTGTTGGCCTTTAAATGGTGAATTGATTAAAGGTTATGAAATTTAAGGGTGACTCTACAACGGTGGTTCATGAGCAACATGCTGTGTTAACATCCTAAGTTTTAATCTGGAACATAATTGCTGATTAAAGGTTAATTAGAGAATTAATTACTTAAATCATGTTTTTGGATTATAAATTAGTATTTTGGATTGTTGGATAGCTTCAAGATTATATGGGAATGGAAGTAAAACTTAATAGGATCAAATGCCAAAGCTAAATTGAGTAGGTGATCATTGTACCATGTGTCACAGTGCATGGCACAAAACACTTAAATAATTATAAAGGTGGCAGCTCATGGTTTCTAAGAGGTGAAGGGTGGAAACACAAAGAGAAGAGGGAGAAAGAAAGAATCTATGCTAAGGCAAGGATTGTTGGGTGCCTGGGAGTTGTTTCCTTACACCTCTATCTTCTCCTAATCTACTTCATTTTTTGTCAGTTTAAGATATGGAGAAATTGAATTTTGAGATAGTGAGGTGTTGTTATTGGGCCCAAAGATCATTAGAGCATTGCCAGAAGTTAAATTATGGAATTGCAACTAGATTAATGGTTGTTGATTGAGTTTTAAGGCTTTAGTTCAATCTAAGCCTCAAGTGGAAGGTTTTAAGTTGTAGAAATCCTATATAGTTGTTAAATAGGCTAGTAAAAGTTGTAAAAAGTTTGTGGAAGGCATTTAGGACTTAGAATTGTCCAAAGAAAGAGATTAG
Source organism: Prosopis cineraria (assembly GCF_029017545.1). NCBI lineage: Eukaryota > Viridiplantae > Streptophyta > Magnoliopsida > Fabales > Fabaceae > Prosopis > Prosopis cineraria. The sequence goes on along the minus strand of NW_026555341.1, from coordinate 14,343,387 downwards.
GAATTTAGGTTAGTTTAATTGTGCTATTTAAGTATTTGTGTTTAATTTGAAATTGACATATAGTGCTAAATCTTGTAGATTTCAATCATTTGAAACCTCTATGAGGTTGAAGTGTTAGAAGTAACCACTGGTAACCTTTTTCAGTAATAGAAAGGTTAAAGTAATTGGTTAATTCGTACTGTTTATTAGCTTGTTTAATTGTTTACAAGTAGATTGTGAAATTTAATACTCCTCCATCCTAAATTGTAAGACACTTTTATAGAAGATTCAATGTTCCAAAATATAAGATACTTTGATAAAAATAAAATTTTATTAATGATACATTTTCTAAAATTACCTTCCATATATTCTCTTTCTTCAATATTCTTTCATTAATGGAGTATCAAATGAAGGGTATTTTTGAAATTTTATATTTTTATCTTGAAAAAGTAAGGTTGTAAAGTGTATTTAATAAGCTTTGTTGTATTAAAAATTTATCAAAAAGTGTTTTATAATTTGGGACGGAGAGAGTATGATATTACATGTTGGTATAATTTATAATTTTTAGTAAATAATATATATATTTATTAAATATTGTAATTGAAGGAAAATAATAAAGAAATGTGAATATAATGGTGTTATACACATTGTATGCATGAAAACCATGATCATGTTAGTGAGGATGGGAGCTCACTCTAGGTGGAGTGGAAATTGAAGTTCACATAGTTGGGCTAGCACCATGAGATGTCTGATATAGCAAACATGTTATGGATTGTTGCCATAAGATATATTGGCAATCATAATATGTACTCCTTAATACCTAAAAAGACATGGTGTTAGAGTAAACGACACCCCATTTATGTGAGTAATATGGGAAATTTGTGATCTGAAAGTACGATAGAATATTTTTGGTCAGGTAATTCTTCTATAAAAGGTGACCTTGAACTAGCTTGGTCAAAGTTGGTCTAGTGTTGTAACTTATGGATTTAATCAAAGTTAAATGTAGAGGTTTGATTAAATAGTATGATCATGCATGTGATATGATTATATATGTTATAACCTGTGTTTTATAATCCTACGTTACATACTTATTTATAATTTTACTTGTTAATAAATAGTTGTGAATTATTTTAGTTTTTGAGACTGCCTCTCACCTCATAGTTACTATTTTACATGTTTAGACTTAGATAAGAGCAGAGATAAAGACTTGGGCTAGGAATAGTGAGACTATTGTTGTGAACACTGTATTTTGTCCAAATCCTAAGAAGTAAATAAGATAATATCCATAGTGAAATAAATAAATAAATAATAAGAATAAAAAAATAGTATTTTACAACAAGAAAATATATATATATATATATATATATAAAGTTGGGTACAAAGATAATAAAAAATATATTCAAACTAGATCACAATATAATAATTGAAATAATTAAAATATAATATAATATGATTTGAAGATTTCAAGAAAATATAATCTAATCTTATTTAAAAATTTCAAGATAATCTAATATCTAATATTAAGATTTGAAGATTTCAAAACAATATAATAATCAGGATATAATAATAGAAAAGATAACAATTAATACCCAATCTCTAAATAATGATAATAATAATATAATAATAATATATAAAATACTAATATTGATCATGATAGGATGGAGATATTAGAGAAACTCTAAATGAATGGATCTATATAAAGAAAAGCAAAGGTAGAGCACAGGCAACGAGAGAAAGACTCAAAGAAATTGTGTTAGAAAGACTGAAGGAAGGAAGAAAAGAGGAGACAACAAATATCCAATTATTTGAGATTTATAAAGGTAAGTCAACTTTCTTTTAAGCCATAGATGTGTTTGTATCCTTTAATAGTTATCTTTATAGAAATATTATCTTATAGACGCTGATTGCATCTCATTTTGGATAATCTACATCCATCTCATACTATTGTCTTCATGTGTGGTCCCATGTACATTGGAGGAAATCATCAATTTACTCTAAGGAAAATCACTTATTTGGCTCTTAGTTTTGATGTGTAATATTAATTAATTAATTTAGTATACATGTGAATAAATTATCAATATGTACATCTATAAAACTTATATCATTTGATTGCTTGAGACTTTTAAAGTCCTTGCAAATCTTATCAATTAATTAATTTATCTTACACAACAATAAATTATCACATGTACATAATTTTGAAATCATCAGTTGCGTGAGACTTTTAGAGTCCTCGCAAATTTATAAATCAAATAACTTATTTTATACAGTGATAAATTATCATGAGTACATTTTAAAATAGTTTATCCTTAATTAAAATAAAAGGTTTTCCTAAAATAAGTAAAATAAATTATATTTGAAAGATTGACTTGGATACATGATATTTTCATAAATCTTATCAAAATATTTTTCCAATATTATCTCTCAAAATTTTATCAAAAATAAAGAAATAAAATATTTTCTTAAATAAAAACTACAAACCAAAACTAAAAATTATTTTATAAGAAAATTAATAATTAATTTTTTCTTAAAAAATTTCCAACCAACTGACAAGCATTTTTACCCTGAACTAAGTGGGCTTTGATCCTTCAAAAGGGTATATAGACCTTAGAGTTTTATCCTAGATCAAGTCTAACTTATAAATAAATAAAATTTTTCTTTTTAATTTTCTTACTATTTTATGTTTTTTAAGGATAATTAATATTTTTTAAGGCCATTTAAATTTGTATAGTTAACATGAGGTAACCATTCATATGAATGGGTGTTGTAAGATGCCTAACACCTTTCCTATATACAATCGACTCTCTTACCCTTTTATCTATACATAAACCATATGTTAAAAAAAGATTTTCAAAATTACTTGTAAACTTTTGGTGGCGACTCCAAATAAATGTATTTTTTATTTGATTTTCCTCCTCGAGAAATTCTAGATCGGGTGTAGTAGTTTGGTGACTTCACTAGGGACTTACATTCAGAGAGTCAAGCCTATTCAAATTAACTGAGTGAATTTATTTGGCCTTTCTTTTATTTTAATTATCCTTTTTTAATTATTTTTTATTCTTTATTCTCTTGATTAGATGATTTAATTTTATGATATCTTGTATGTTCTCCACATATATTGCGCACTCACACATCCAACCTCACACATATGTTGGGCCCTATACCTGAGTCTGAGAGTACCCTAGGTTAGTATAAATTAGTAACGATTTCCTTGAGGGACTTTTAAGTCCCCTGAAGTCATCGTGAACACTTCACCTAAGTCGATATCTATTTAACAAATTTAATTCTTGAAGGGTTATTAAACTCTCATAGGGTTAAATTAGTTAAGTGGATTTTCCATCTCTCTAGTGGAAGCGGCTTAAGGACCTTGTTTCGAATATATTATATCTACCTTAAGAATTTTTCATGTTACATGAATCTAGTAACCACCATAAGAGCCAATATATGATCTCCTATCTTAGGACATACCTCCTATAAGATGCAAAGAGAATATATTTTTATTCATGCATAATGTGTACGTTCTTCTTTTTTTTTGAATTGTTTAACATTTTTTTATATCATGGAGTGGCCTAGTCACCCAAGATTTGTGGTTTGGCTCACTTCTTGTGAGATACAATAAGGATCCATGGGGAGAGAGATATTTTTTTTATTGACTAAATCCTTTTTTAGGTACATTGATGAGTTTTTGAGTATGGTTAGCATAAATTCAAGAACAGATAGGGATTTATGTCCAACTAGTATTTTATACAAAGGCAGGGGAATCAAGCTAACAATAAGTACTGAATCAATCAAAAGTTTAAAAAGATTTGCTCAACTCATCAAAGGAGATATCAAATAGGATTTTAGAAAAAAATACGGAGATATATTGGATCTCCTCTATATACTTATATAAGGAGATACTCTCACAGTTTTGGGACAATATTGGGATGATTCTTTAAGGTGCTTCACATTCTCAAATTTTCAAATTGCTCCAACGATAGAAGAATATGGGGAGCTCTTAAGAATGCCATTAAGGAAAGGAGATGCTGTTTACTGACATGGAATGTCAAGAGCTAGCAAAGCCTATCAATGCCGATGCTGTTAAAAAGTATTATGCCTAAAATAAGGTAATAAGAGACGCCCACTAAGTGGAAACCCTAACGGAGAAACCTAAGCAAAAGTAAAAAATAATAATAATAAGAGAAAACTAAGACACAACACTATTTAAACTAGGTTGTATACCCTATTACTCTCTTATCTTTCTGCTATAATTCTTACTTTTTGTTACCTGTTAAATAGCTTAGAGACCTTAATAGTCAAAGTTAGCATTTCTTAAAAAAAAAAAATCCTCATTCGTCATTGCATGCATTTTCAAATTGCATTATAGACAACACATTGTTCAAATGTAGAGAAAAAATATTCAGTTTTTTCCCTTTTCTTAAAAAAAAAAAGATTTCTAAACTAAAAAAAAACTAAAAAAAAATTCGAAGCTGCTTGAGGCTAAAGTCTTTACCTTGAAATCTTGAAGCTTGTTATGAAAAGGCCTTAGAATTTGGATATTAGTAAAATGAACCTGATTCTTACCTCGAGTAAATGAATATGGATAAGTAGTTTAACCATTCATGGAAGGAGTCTCCACATAACAATAAGGTGTGTCTTGCTCCACTTTAGTTATTTCCCTTTCTAGAACTTGTCTCTTTTATTTTTCAAGACCACACTTGCATTTGCTTTTGAAAATGATTAAGGCATTCATAAAATGAGCTAGAGACCAAAAGGCCAACCCATTGATATTATCCCTTGCTTAACCCCTTTGAGCCTTCATATTTTCTTCTTTTCTTTGATATTAGACCTTTATATTCTAAGAATGCATATTACTTTTTTAAAGTGTCTTGGCATACCATAAGTTCATGAGGTGAATTTCTCATATCTATTATGTCATATATTAAAGGGGCAAGGTATACATCTTAAAGGCTCAAGGCAACTTCAAACCAAAACGAGAAAAGAAAAGAAAAGGAAAAAAAACAACAAAACAAAAGGAAAAAAAAAAGAAAAAGGAAAAGAGAGATGCAATGCTTACAGACAAATAGCAGAAAAAAGAGAAAGAAAAAAAAAGGGGAACGAGAAGGTTGCCTAGCTCATACAATATCTTGCTACCTAAGTATTTGTTATAGGGAATTTCATCTCTTGAACTTCAAATGTGCCTTGCATCTTAAATTGAAAGGCATGATTATGATGCCTAAACCCTTTACTTTTCACATGCATTTTGAGCTTTCTTTTCTTATCACCATATTACAACCTTTGAAAAGACCCTATGATTCATTTTGCAAATGCTAAAAAGTGGTGGAGATAGTAGAAAAGTTACAAGCTTATGGTAGAGTGTTTGACTAAGTAGACTTGAGAGAAAAATCAACCCTTAACACTTTGTAAGTTGAGTGCATACACTTTACCCTTATGAGGCTTTTCATTGAAGTGGATTACATGTAAGGTCTTGAATCATGAGTGCGAAATCCTCGTTCTTTGGCCTTTGACTTAAGAACTAAGAGATGATAGTTTATTGACTTTGAATTGGCAGTTTTGAATTTTGTTTCAATTCATTTTTTATAAATACATGAATGAGTGCCATTTTGTAAATTTTAGTCACATTTCATCCAACCATATCACACAAAGGTATGTAATTTCATTAAAAAAAATTCCCATCTAAATGTATATCTATTATTTGCATCTCGTATATACCATGAATGTCACCTTAAAGCCTAGTTGTATTGGCCCGTATCAAAACCTTGCTATGCAGCCCCCTAAAAGCCCAGTTACACTGGCCCCCATCAAAGCCCTATGACACAGGCCCTTCAAAGCCCACTTTCGCTGGCCTCCCATTAAAGTCTTGCTATTGTGGGCCCTTAAAAGCCCAGTTATGTTGGCCCTCATCAAAGCCCTATTATTACAAGGCCCTTAAAAGCCCAGGTACGCTGGCCCCCATCAAAGCTTTGTGACGCAAGCCCCTCAAAGCCTAATTCCACTGGCTATCAAAGCCCTGCTATTGCAGGCCCCTTAAAAGCCTAGTTACGCTAGCCCTCCATCAAAGCCCTGTGATGCAGGCCTCTCAAAGCCTAGTTTCACTGACTCCCATCAAAGCCCTGCTATTACAAGCCCTTAAAAGCTAGTTATGCTGGCTCTTATCAAAACCTTACTATTACAGGCCCCTTAAAGCCCAGTTTCGCTAGCCTCCCATTAAAGCCCTACTATTGCAAGCCCTTCAAAACCTAGTTACGATGGCCCCTCATCAAAGTCCTGTGACGCAGGCCCTTAAAAGCCTAGTTTCACTGGCCCCCATTAAAGCCTTGCTATTACAGGCCTTAAAAGCCCAATTATGCTAGCCCTCGTCAAATTTATGTGTCGCAAGCCCCTTAAAGCCTAGTTCCACTGGCCCCCCATCAAAGCCCTTGAAAACCCAGTTTCGTTAGCCCCCCATCAAAGCCCTATGACGTAGGCCCTAAGCCTGGTTCTACCGGCCCTTTTTTTTATTTTGTTTCTTTTCATTCCTTTCTTTCTATCCTTCATTTCATTTCCTTCTTCTCATTTTTTCCTCTTGTCCCCTGAGTATCAAGTAAAGAAGGGCATGGACACTGCATTTTATTCGATCCTTCTTTAATCTTAGGGACATCTCAATTTCATCTCTTATCTTTTCATTTGGCTGGACAAAATACATGTTCTTATCTTTACTTGATTCTTAGGTGAGAATTTATCAATATTTCAAATATAATTTATTTTAATTTATTTTAGGAATACCTTTTATTTCAATTAAGGATAAACTATTTTAAAATGTACTCACGATAATTTATCACTGCGTAAGACAAGTTATTTGATTTATAAATTTGTGAAGACTTTAAAAGTCTCATGCAACTGATGATTTCAAAATTATGTACATACGATGATTTATTGCTGTGTAAGGAAATATTTTGATTATATTTTCACATTAAATCAAAAAGTGAAATTCATTGACAATGGTAAGATTGTCATAATCAAAGGGGAAGAAGAAATTATGCTGAGTAAACCAAACTCTCTTCCATATATTGAAACTAACGAACATGATGAGGGTTTAATGTTCCAAGGATTTGAAGTTGAGAAAATAGAAGGTAATTTCTTAAAAAAATTTCCAACCAACTGACAAGCATTTTTACTCAGAACTACATGGCCTTTAATCCCTCAAAAGGGTACGTAGGCCTAAGGGTTTTATCCTAGGTCAAATCCAACTTATAAATAAATAAAATTTTTTCTTTTTAATTTTTATTACTTTTTTATCTTATTTTTAAGGACAATTGATATTTTTTAAGGCCATTTAAATTTGTATAGTTAACTTAAGGTAACCATTCTCATGAATGGGTGTTGTGGGGTACCTAACACTTTCCCTACACATAATCGACTTCCTTACTCTTTTATCTATACGTAGACTACATGTTAAAAAAAGTTTCCAAAATTACCTGTAAAATTTTGGTGGCGACTCCAAATAAATGTATTTTTTTATTTGATTTTCCTCCTTGGAAAATTTTAGATCAGGTGCGACAACTTTATTGCCCTATTGCTATATTTTGTGTAATGAATTTATATGTTTATGAGTTATCTAGTAGGAATGCATACCCATATTGATTGCAATTGTATAAGATGATATGTAGAGTATCTTGGCCCTAAAATTAATGTTTGTGATAAATTTGTTTAAAGGGCTGAGATATTAGTACAAGTGCATGCTTATATGTTTTTATTGAATGAAATGTATAGAATTTGGCCAAGGTGGTTGGCTAAATGTAAATATGCAGTGTGGCCTTATTTTGTGAGGAATTAGGGCATTTGGGTGACTAAATTTGGATTGAAATGCATGATTGTGATGTGAATGAGCCATTGGTTGTGGCTAATGACATAAGTTTATGAATTGGGGCACTTGGATACTTGAAATGACATAAAATTGGTCATTTGTTGTTTAGATGTCCAATTTTTAAATGAGGTATCAAATTAAAATAAAACTTATGTCATTAGTTGGATCATTAAGTAAGCTATGTGAATACTTAAATCACTCTAATCAGACGTCGTATGTAAAAATGAGACACGTCAAAAATTTGTTTCTGAAAAGCTATCATGTAGCAAATGCTGGTATATGTGTTGTGGCATATGGAGACATGCCATGGTGCATGGATCAGAACTAGAAGTTGGTTCTATGTGTCCTATGGCATGGCATATGACAAAAATGACCTTTTTACCCTTATTTTCTTATGTATCATGATTTTGCATACTTATTTGCTTCTGTTGTATATAAGAGCATATTATTTTGAGTTTAAATATATTTTTTGAAAGGTTTTGAAATCCTAAACATTTTCAAAAATTTTAATTGATATTATTAAACCCTTTTATTATTAAGGTAAGTTTAGGAACTTAATAACTCATAATTACCTTTGTATGGTGTGGTAATTATTTGGTAATATCAAGGCAGGCATTATATGTCGAGTCTCAAAAATGGGCGGATTAAACCATAGATACCTGCCACCTATTAAGTTCAAGTGGGGAATATACTAAAATAAACATCTATTTTTTTTTCAAAATAGACGGAATGTGCTAGATGCACTAATTTCATTAGTTCTTGAATTAATTTGCACCATCTTATAGTATAACATCCTTAGTAACTCCTCAAAAAATAGTTGAAGGGAAAAAATGGTTCTCGACTCTTATATTTTTCCCTCCATTGTTCTAAATAATGGGTTGTTTTCTTTGAATTTGTTCTCTAAAATTGATGTTGTGACATTACTCTATATTTATTTTGAAAATATAGGTCAGTAGGCTTGGGAAAACTTTATATTTATGTCATTATGTTGTCAATTTTTTTTTTAAATTATTGTTTTGCCTTTATAAAGAGAGGGCACAGGGCCTAAGATATGATAATTTTAAGTTGTCATGCTGCAAAATTTTTTCAAGTGAAATGAGACATGGTAAACATTATGTTTAATATGCTAATTTGATCCTAGAATTAGAGAGGGATACATGTGACTTTCAATAAATTATTTAAACTTTTCTACAATAATAATTATTTATGTTATTTCAATATTTTTTTTGGGCTTAAACTCACGGTTTGAAAAAGTAGGTGTTACCACCACCGTAAATCGATGATGAAAATGGAGGTATGAAGGATGCCAAGGAGCACATGAAGGGTTGCGAATAAGGGATTGAAAGTATGCCTTTTGGCTTTTTAAAAGACTATCTGCATTGCCAATAAACCAAATAATCAACATAGATAATGTTTTCTACGTCAGTTATTTGTTCTTTTATTGCACACATGTCTTTTTATTGCCATCAATCATGTTAGAAATATAGTCAGGCACTGAGTTTGAGTATTTCTCTCAATATGGATTTGAATATTAATTTATCATATTATGAGGGACTAATCATTTCTATTAGATCTAATTTTTATTCTTTGACTTAGTTATTTGTTAACTGGCATAGATACTCTTCTTAGAAATACAAATTTATTACCATTATGTCACTGCATTTTTTTTTTTTATATTGGGTTTGTGTTAACCAATATAGATATACACTGTGATTTAGGTCTTTGGCACTAAGATACACAAAATGATCAAGACCGAGGGAAGTTTAAAAAGTCCACTTTTTTAAGGGAAAATTTTATATATGGACCCTTGTATGTAGCTATTTTTCAGTTAGACCTTATAAACTATAAAATGCACTCACTACTATATATATATATATATATATATAAGCCTATTGGACCCATATCAAAGTGTTTATAAAAAAAGCTTTGAAAAAATGAGACGGACACATATCGAAGTGCATGTAAAAAAAGTGCTTCGAAATGTTAGATCTTCCGGAGAGCTTTCCTTAAAAGCATTTTAAAATACTTAAAATAAATATTTTCAAATATTGTAAAAACTTTTAGAGTGCTTCTTTTCAAATATTGAATAAGCTTCCAGAGCACTTCTACTGAAAGCGCTCCAAAAGAGTAATATGTTATGATACTTTTTAAATAATTTGATTTATTAGTCATTCAACTATTAATTAAGTTATTATTTATTAATGTTTATATTATTACCTTAAGTATTATAATTAATTTATATATTAATAAACATACTTTATGAAATATTATATTATAATTTTATTTATTATTGTACTTTTTTAGCCAATTAATTAATATTAATTTTGTAAATTTATTATAAATTTAATATTTAATTTAATTATTATTTAAAATACTATTTTAATTATTATTTAATTATTTGAACGTATTTTTATCATTAATATATTAATTATTTAATAAAAGTAATTTTACAATATTGAATGTTAATAATTTATTTTTAAAAAATTATACCCAATTGAAGGCAAGGCCTTTTGGAGCACTCCACATGGAGTGCTTTTGAAGGTGCCCGTTTTTAGAGCGCTTCCACCTGGATGCGCTCTGTAACCACCAAAAAGAAATTAAAACAGATATGAAAGATTAGACCTGTTTGGGCTCCCCTAACCCCCACCTTCACGACCTCTCTTCCTCTCTATTCCTCCCACCTCCAGCCAGTCCCTAACCCCACGAACCCATCTCCTCCAGCATTGCAGACCAGAAACCATCGTCGAGAGCCACCGTATTGAACCCGCAGCTGTTTCGTCATTGATCTTGGCCATTGTAGCTCGAACATGAAGCGCCATTCTAGATCTGTAAAACTAGATCTGGGTACTGTTGAGCACGAAGCACAGTTCACCAAGTAGGAGTCATCGTCCAATAGAAGCTGAGTCGCCGTTGATCTCTTGTGCTGCTATTGACCGTTCTCCTTATACCCTTATGTGTACTCTTGCGGTTGCATATGTTATTTACAAGCTGGTGACGGTTTCAATGATGGGCTCACAATCGAAGCAGTTTTTATTCATTGACATCTTCATCCAAAGATTTATGGAATTTTAGGTTAGTTTTGTTTAATTTGATATTTTCTTGTTCCAGTATGGAGTGGAGTTTGTTGCAGAGCTTGTTCTTCTATGAATTATGTCCCTCCTGACAAATCAACAACTGAATGTTTAGTAGTTTGCCAAATATGTATGCTCTTTGTCAAGGAAATGCTCCCTTAGTTAGTCCCACTTTATAGATTCATCTCTTTGACTGCTAGGCCATTTTATTTTGCTATTCCCTTAAACCTGGCTAGAAGGATAAGTTTTTGCGGGAGTTAAAATTAGGACACAGTTATTTTTTAAAAGTTTTTGGGAGTTATCCCACGCCTCAATTCTACTGCCCATATTTATAAAGATCTTTAACTAATTACAACTTGATTCCAACTTTTTGATTAATTAATGCTAACAACAGTATTAAAGTATAAGTATTTTCATACCCGTGAACAAAGACTGTATAGCCAAATAATGAATGTCAATCTCCCTTATTATTATTTTTTATAATATTTGTTTTCAAGGTGATGGACGTGTGTCTATCTAATTGTGAAATTATGCATTGAGAAGGTAATTGCTTTCTAACTATTTTTCTATTTTATTTTTATTGTAAAGTTTTGTCAAATATTATCATGAAGGATGTTTGTAGATTACTTGTTCGGAGTGATTTTTTTGTGAATTTAATAAACATTTCATTTGCTAATTTATATCAAATATGAACATGAGAAATCATCATTCAGTGTCTTATTTTTTTTCTGTTGTATCTTGCCTTTGTGAACTTATCACTCATTGCCCTATTTTTTTTTTTTCCTGTTGTGTCTTGCTTTTGTGAACTTATCTTAGTTTTGGTTTCACAAAGGAACAAAATGCTATTGAAGGAGTATGAGTAGATAGGGAAGTCATCTGTGTTTATGGTACCATACTAGCTTGAGGGATGTAATCTATTATGCTTAGGAAATTTTTAAAATTTTACATTGTATCATTCCAAGTGGTGATTGAATTTTGACTAGTTTGTAATTATTTATAATTTTAAAATGTTTAATAAATTTATCATTTTTAGTGTTTAAATTGTGTTGTTATTATTTTGAACAATGGTTTATGATAAAATTTATTAAAATTTATATACAAATGAGTTTGATTAAGGGGGATTTTTTTTTTAAAAAATTGAACTGCATATGAGAGTGCTTCTTGAAAAAGTACTAGTGCAAAGCCGCATGCGGCAGCACTTTTGGAAGAAGTACTATGGTAATCCTCCCTTAAATTCAATATGTGTTCTTTGTTAGGATGCTCAAGAGAGTGCTTTTTTCTAGATGTGCTTTCATAAACCACATCTACAAGAGCGCTTAGAAAGCACTTTCGTACATATAAGAGTACTGGCTACAGAAACACTACTAAAGCGCTTGCAAAGATAAAAAATAAGCACTCCAAAAAGCTTTTTTTTATAGTAGTGACTGCAGGATATTAACACCTAATTGAAATTATCTTTCTTTATGAAATGACCAAAAAGCCCATGTGTTTAAATAAATAGAAAAAAAAAAAAGCTCTCAATAATAACATGCAAGCGAAGCCATTTTTGTGAGAAGTTTTCCCACGACCCGATGAAGGCATCTTCATAGGCTTCTTGTCAAGTTATTATATTAATCTGTAAATTACATTACTTGTAAAACAAATAACATTACTTGATAAATGTTTAACATTACTTCTCAAAGATGTTATTTTTGAAACAAAAGGAGTCATGGCAGAGTTATGCAAGACACATTAGCCCTTGCCCTTGCATGGTCGACGTACAGAGGAAAAGAATAAACTGCCACCAGATTGGCAGATTCAAAGAGATGAACCCTGTTCACTTCAATTACTTTATTAGCATTGGACCAAGTTACAAATTCACGACTAACAATTATTACCATATTCACAATATAACATTAATCATTTTACAACACAACATACAATTATTCTGGACATCACAACTTAATATCATAAATTATTTCTAGAAGAACATTCACCCACCCATCTATTTTGCAATTTTAACATCAAACATTATAGAAAATTTACTTTAAAAAAACATTCCATAGATACCCATGCCCCACAGTACGATGACTTGATTCAGAAGAAAACGATCCCACAACAGCAGCATACAGTCACATAGCAGGATAGGACGAAGATGAGAATCGTATCCCATTGTAGTGGTCGAGGAAGAAATGTTTCCTATGATTCTGGTCCAGTCGAGCATTGCATCCTTCCAGAGCATTCTCAATCACCTCTCCCTTTGGTTGCCGAAGAAGAATTACAACAGCCAATGGCGGAGTCAGGATCTAGGTAGGGTGAGGGGTGTGAAATAATTTAATAAAAAATTAATATTTTTTTAAAAATAATAATTATACTAGGACAAAGTTTATAATAACATAAATAATTTTATTATTATTTTTTATTTTAAAAAATTATATTGAACAAATTGATATGGTTATTCATTGTAAATATACACTTTATGTTTTATATAAATAATTAAAATATTATATATTTAATAAGTTTTTGAGTCTAAATATTTTTTATTTAATTGAGAGAGTGCAAAATATTAAAAATAAGGGGTGTAAAGTTGTAAATTTTTTACATCTTATTTATAATTTTTTTTAAAGTGAAAATGCACCCACTTAAGCATATGTGGCTCTGCCACTGACAGCAACTCGAAGTAGCCTCTGATGATGTCTTCGTGCAAGTCATGAGAAAACTTGTCTCAAAAACGGCTTCTCTTGTATGTTATCAGAAAATTCTTTCTCTGAACATTATTTGGACTTCAATTTCGGTCATTTTGCAAAGAAAGATAATTTCAGTTAGGTCCTTATACTATACTGTGTAGTGTATTTTCAGAGTTTATTGAATCTGATTGGACAATAATTACCTACAGTATCGTTAATTAAATGAAATCCCCCCGCCCCCCCCCCAAAAAAAAAAGGGCCAAGTTTTTTATTATATTTGCCAATCGCCAATAATGTCTGAATACAGATCCTCGCTTCACCTTTTTTTTCCTTAAATTCCTCGCGTTTGTCATGGATGAAATCATCATCATCGTTAAAAAATAACTCATAATTAATTTTAAAATATCAATGCCGTACCGTTTTGACAGTGTCTTAACTCTTAACTACTACACATAATAATATATACATCTGACAAAATAAAAATCAATTATATAATTGATCTTTTTTGGTTAAAGTCAACTTCTTGAATAAAATAAATAGAATAAAAACAACGACAGTATTAGTAGGTGGGGTTTCCAACTTTCCATGCTCATCCTGAGCACCATGCCCTCATTTTTAAAATGAGATTTGAACCTTATTTAATAAAATATTATTATATATTATATTTATTAAAAAAATTATAAAAATTAGAAAATAATTTTATTAAATTTTTTATTTTAAATATGATTTAGATTTAATTTAAAAGATTCAATGTAATATTAAAATTTTTATATTTGATGTATATTAATTATTCAAATGTATTCTATACAATCCTGAACCGTGCAGAATATATCTAGATAATCAATATATATTAATTATAAAAATTTTAATATTAAATTGGATGCTCTAAATTAAATCTAAACTAAATTAAAAATAAATTCATTAAAATTATTTTATAATTTTTTATAAATATTTATTTAAATAAATATAATATATAATAATATTTTAAATTTGAAAATCTGAATGGTCATCCTTAGAATGACTAGGGAAACTAATTCCCTAGTGGGTGCATGTGCCTTGAACACTTGCCTTCGAAAATGCATGTGCCTTTCTTACACAGCCTTGCTTCTCTCTCTACTCCCTCTCTCTCACACATATGTTATTTTTATTATTATCATCATCATTAACCTTCGGCTTGAAGAGTCAAATCTCGATCATTGAAACATTGAAGGACCTGAAATTGCAGAGAAGATCAGCAGAAGAAAGTTTTCTGATGAAAGATGACGAAGTTGTACTGCAAGAAATACAATGAGTACATGCAAAGCCAGCAGGAGAAGAAGCTTCCTGAAGTTGATATCAATAAGCTCAAGACTATCTTGAAAACATGTCGCAGAGATTGTCCTTGCCGGAAAGGCATCACCGGAGGAGGAGAAGAAGAAGAAGAAGCCCTTGCAGTTCCAAAGTGCACCGATCGTTGCCCAGGCAATACCTCTACCTAACACACAAACACACATTTATCTAATGATTTCTTTCTGCTGCCTTCATCTTTAATTTCCTATATCTCGCTTTAGTATTTGCAGTGAATCTGTTATAGTGATTTGGCCCATGTTCTTACAATATACGAATATCGTTGGTCTTCTATTGAAATTTCAGAATCGTTGGTTTTTAGTTGAAATCAAATTCATATTTTGGTCTCGAAACTGTCATTCTCCCTTGTATTAATTTTTCACACGCAAGACTAGGGATCTCCTATTTCCTTCCCTCATTTTTTCATAGCATAGGAATCTCGTTTTAATTAATTTCGAGTGCTTCATTGAAAGGAATTCGTTGTTGGTTTAAGACAAGCATATATCTCTATCTAGTTCAATAACCCAGGAGACAAAAAGGTTCATCGTTACTATATATACAAATTAAAAGAGACTCATAGGAATGTCCATATTATTGGATCTGAACAAGTGGGAGAGTTTTTCAATGTGTTCTGATTTTTGCTCAAGATTCTTTCTTTTTCTTCAAGTTTTCTTCATCTTCTGCGTTGATTTACTCCATGTTCTCAATCCATTATTTTTTAATTCCTTGTGCTGTAATTATATTTTGATGTTGATTCTGATTTTAATAGTTTTGGTTTTGTTCTTATTGATATGGTGTATGATCTTTTGATTTTGATTTGGTTTTTATTCTGATTGTTTGCCTTTTTTTCTTGTTCTGGATTGATTTAATTTCTATCATGGTTATTAAAATCTAGCTTACTTCTGGTTTTAGAAATGCATTTTAGTATTGTACCCTTTAATTTATAATGAAATATCTGATGATCCAATTTAAGGGAAAAAAAGGCTTATGTTTCATATATGCATGATTAATTTGACAATAAAGCTAATTGATTATTGAGTATCTTATATATATATGTGCAGTGTGTGATGGAAGCTCCTTCTTTCCTTCTCTTCTCAATGGGATGAGTGAAGTAGTGGCTTACTTTAACGATCGAGCCCGGAAATTGATTGAGCTTCATCGTGCTTCTAGCTTCAAGAAGTACTTTCTATCCTTCAAAACCAAATTACGTGGACAACAACATATTGACCACATTCAAGAAGGCAAAGATCTTGTTACTTACGCTCTAATCACTTCCACTGTAATTCACAAGATACTCGAAAAATACGATAAGGTACACAAATCCTACTTTTCATTAGGCTACACTTTTCAAAAATATGATAAGCTACATGCATTATGTGTGGTGTTATTGTACTCCATTAACAATTAATCCTTCATATTTATATATATATATATATATATAGTGCTCATTAAGATATCATGTTTTAATACTCTCCTTCGCGTCCTTATTTAATAGGGACTGTTTCATAACTTCACATAGATTAAGTCATTAAGGAACTTAATTGAAATTATTTAATTTATTTAAAATTTTAAAAAGTAGATATCATAAATTCCACTGATTAGGAAATTGTTGTTTAGTTAAATTATAAAGAAATTGTTTAGTTAGGCCTTAGGCCTAAATAGATCTAAAATTCTAAACAAGCCTTAGGCCTAACTAGGTCAGACTCTAGGCTGCTTGATAAGGGTCTGATGACCTATTTCCATCCCTATTAATTAGCAAAGAAACACCAAAGCACAAGACATTTAATAAGGACAAAGTAATTGTTTTGAGTCTTTTTTTACATATCTATGTACAATAATAACTTGATAACTTTGATTGATGCTCTTCATAAACATACTAATTTTGTTGTATTTATGAGGCATTTTACAAAAACAAAAAGTCATCCTAATTATAAGGTGTCTAATAAAAAGATAAAATAGTTTTCAAGTCTTACCCTTTAAGTTGAGACAGCATTTGCACAAATAATAAAATGGTGCATTGTCTTCCTTTAATCAATAAGTGTATAATTAGAGTGTTGAGATATATTTTTAACAAATAAAGTAAATATAATATAATAACTTTTCTATCAACAAATGTTAGTTTAGTTGGTTAGGATTTAACTCATATTTAGTCATAAGGCCATGCATTCAAATCCTCTTCCTAATGAAAAAACTTTATTGATGGATAACTATCATAAAAATAGGCTTATTTGACCCTTATTTCAGACTTTATTTGAAGGTTAATGTTTGAATAAAGATATGTAAGTATATTTACAAATATTCTTTAAGTTTGGAGATATATGTATTGGCTCTAGTGAGGTTTTAATACCCAACTCATAATCTAAAATTTTGTTAATAATATATATATAAATATATATGTATGTATGTATATAAATCTTTCTTAAAAGCGCGTGGAAAATGTCTCAAGCATCTTGTAAATAGAATCATATTCACTAGCGCGCGCGCGCACTCATATGTTGACTGTGAGTGCAGATTCATTATTCGAAGCAAGGGCAATTATTCAAGTCAAGAGCCCAGAGTATGCACGTGGAAATTCTTCGGAGTCCCTGGCTTTTAGAACTCATGGCCTTCCACATCAATTTAAGGGAAGCCAAGAGCGAATCAATGAACAAGGAATCTCATAATTCCTTTGATGGATACTACCTCACATTTAGGGATAATAAACCATCGCTTACTTTTGAGCACTTTGATTCCACCAAACTTGATATTGAATTGACTTGTTCTATATGCTTGGTAAGTTGCTTTGGGATTTCCCATTCATTACTGCTCTTTTTTCTTTTTCTTTTTTTTATGTGAATATCACGTGCTTGTTGTAAGTTGTAATATCACACACTCCGAGGTTACACCTGTTTAATATGATCATGTCATAGAACCAAAAATTTATTTACTCATTATCTTCCCCCATGACCTTGTTACAATTAGGAAACATTACATTCAAGCTTCACAGGAGAAACTTTATTACTGAAAGGTTTTATAAATTTAATAAAATATTCTTAGATCTCAAATCCTGCATATTGACAATTTGACTAAGAGTATTTGACAATTGGACGGCGATCATTTACAACTTGTTAATCGCCATTTTTTTGTACAAGTTATAAATGGCCGGTGTTCAATTATCAATGACCTTAGTCAAGTTATCAATACATAGGATTTGAAAGTATTTTATAAAATTTATGAGACCTCTGAGTAATAAATTTTATTTTGTCAGACCTAAATGTAATTTTCTCTTACAATTATTCAAGATGTGTTTTAATATGTATATATTTCCTTACTATGGTTTCCAATTTTTTTTATTAAAAGTTTAACTGTTTAATATTTTTTTGATCGATATAATTTTCCTGCTCTCTAACAAGAGGCCATGTTTTTTTCATTTTAAATTTCATCTTTCACTGATAATATTAATCTGGCTTGGGAGTGACGCAGGACACTGTTTTTGATCCGGTTTGTCTAACTTGTGGCCATATCTTCTGCTACACGTGCGCTTGTTCATCTGCA
Source organism: Prosopis cineraria (assembly GCF_029017545.1). Classification (NCBI taxonomy): domain Eukaryota; kingdom Viridiplantae; phylum Streptophyta; class Magnoliopsida; order Fabales; family Fabaceae; genus Prosopis; species Prosopis cineraria. The sequence continues at coordinate 14,324,968 of NW_026555341.1, read as the reverse complement.
TCAGTAGCTATTGTTGATGGGCTCAAGGCATCCAACTCTGCAGCAAAGTGTCCCCTATGCCGGGTGGTGAGTACATATGTCTTTTATTTATATTTATATATATATATATATATAAAACCCGGCCCATGCTTTTTTGGCCCGAAAAATGCTATTTATTTATTAAATTAGAAAGGGAAGGCATAAATTTAAGTCTTTATATTTTGCTCGGGTTTTATTATAAATCTATAAACTTTTTTCAGCATTCTAATTTCTTATAATATCCCTCATGAAGGGACCTAAATCATCAAAAAAACAAAAGTGTGGAGAGTTAGAATACAAAAAAAAAAACTACAAAAACTTATAACAAAACTTAAATAAAGTGTAGGGATTTAAAATTATATTTTTTCAGTTAAAAACTTCACACATATATTACATGCTCATACCAAGAAAAACAATGTAGAACACAATTTAGACATAACAAGAAGTAAATCCAAAAGTAGCATCCCAAATACTTTGTGATCTTGATTCAGGAAAGGAACTTGAGCGGATACTCACGAAATCATTACTCTCTCTTTAAAGGTTAACCCATTACACCCACTTATATAGTTAGAATTTTTCTCAAATTCTTCCAATGCAGGACATAACAGGATGGAGACTTGGAAATCTAATTTTAAGAGCGCATCTCTGTAACCATAACTCAAACAATACAAGTTGTAGCCTGGGAAAACCTTCTTGGGACCTACTCAAAAGATAAAATCCACAATGGTTGAGCAGTGGCAACAAAGCTCCACCAAGAGCCACATGTTATTTTCACTTAAAAAAATGACATGTAAAGGAGTATTGGTTTTCATATTTTATAGTTTACACCTTTTTCTTTTTATATTTTACAATCCTTTATTTTAATATTTAAACTTTAAATCCATTTTAATCTTACTTTTTATCATAAATTCAAGATTCAACATTTTAACCCCTGTTGAATATTAGCCAATTATTTCACCATACTTAAATACCAATATTATTTATCAATTCTTTTAAAAATATAGGAAAAAAATTAATTTAATTGAACTAGACCTACATTGTCCTTGTTCCAAATACTAGTAAGAACAAGAGTAATGAAGAATGAAAATTCAAGACTCAAAAGTAAGCTTGTTGAATGCCTCTCACAAGCTCGTTGCACTTGTAAGTCTACAATTAAAAGTTGAATTAAGAAATAATAACAGAAAGAAAGAAGGAAAGAGAAATAGTATATTTAGAAGAGAAAAATGTTATTTAATGGCTTTGATAATGTGTTGATTGTTCAAAGATCTCAAAATATAAAACCACATGGAGAAAATGTATAAGATATGCAATTTTTAATAATTTTTATTTATTATTTTTTCAATTATTAACATTTAAATGAACCGCTGGATATAAGATCACGGCTGTGCCACTACTTAACATTTAACAACTTCAACCAAAGGAAATGATTCAGGCATCATCAAAATGATTACCGCATTAGACCTTTGCTTATTAATAGAAGCCCATGAAACCTAGATTTCACCATAGCTATTGAGAAATTTTAAGCAAGCACCTGGTAGAACCCATCCCTTATCCTCAACAATCATTTAGACAATCCTCCTATTGATCATGGAGAGGCAACCAATTCAAGCAAATTTCCAAATTAAAAAAAAAAATGGCAAACAGAATCAGATCCCTAACAAGAAGTAATAGTTACCTAGTTCACCTCTATTTGCACCAGCCCAAATTCAAAGTCAAGGGATGAAACCAACCAACAAACATCAAAATATACCAAGAGATTATACCAAAGCAGGGCATTCAGTTACTCAAAACGAGATTGTGAATAGATATAGAAGGATGATACTAATTTCAGAAGTGAAGATCTTGTAAAAGATGATTCAATTCTAGCCATTTCCAACCCTTCACCATCCTTACCGCACGTCTTGAATTTCTCAAATCTGCCTTTATTTCAAAATTTCTATCATGGCCTCTACTAAGATTTTTGGAAAGCCTGAACATGCCAAGCACATAGACTTGGCTCCAAGCCTCGCCTACCTGAACAATTCGCTCATCAATGTCACAGAGCCAGGAGCTAACCATCGCAAATCAACCACCCCTCTGATGCAGTCAAAATCAGAAATCCAAAAGTGATTTACCTTTTTCAAATACTCAGATCTTTTTTTTTTTCCTGAGTGAAAATTGAAATGCATTAATAATCAGACAAGAAAGGATCTAACAACGGATAACAAAAAGAGAGCCAAGAAAATCATTCATTGTCGACCCCTTTCAGCTAACCAAGGTAGTGGATGATCAATGATATAAAAGGAGCCCTTAGTAAAATGAGCTTTTCTAGCTAGTCCATGAGCAATGCTAACAACATTCCTATAAACAAAATTAATGGTAGCAAACCAGTTCCTGTTTAAAATGCTAACAGCATGAGAAATGATGTCTTGGATCTTGAGCTGCTTAAATGAGTGAAGAGAACCTCTGCCCTTCATACTTACTAGGTGTAAACCCAAACCATTGCAAAAGTCCTGTAAAAGAGAGTCCAAGCTAACCAACCATAAGATCAATTCTTGCTAATTCGTCAATTACCCATTAAAAACACGCCAACTTAAAACATGACCCAAAAAAAAAAAAAATCAACCCATGCAGTCCAAAAGATAATTATTTCCTAATGCTAATTAAGTTTAGGAAAACTTAATTCTTTGTCCCTATACTTTTTTTGACTTTGACTTATTTATAACTTAATTCTTGAATTTTAATTAGTTATAACTTAATCCTTAAAGTTTGATTCAGTTATAATTCATATCCTAAACTTCAACCTAGTACAACTTAGTCATTCTAATTTTAATCATTTAAAGTATTAGTCTCTAAACTTTAATAATAACTTTATTCCTTATAATGTTATTTTATAAATTGTAAGAACCAACATTTTAAATAAATAAAACTATAAGGATTGGGTTGCAAAAGTCAAAGTTTAAATATTAAGTTTTAACCGAATCAAAAATATAAAGACTGGGTTGCACCGAATCTAAGTTCATGAATTGAGCTTTAACTAAATGAAAACTACAAAGGCCAAATATATAACATGAGTATTTAATTTGGTATCTTTTTGAAGGTTGGGCTTAACATAGTTCATAATTTATAGTTCACAATTTAGTAGATTAAACTGCCTCTTCCAAATTATCACATAATTTAATAGTATTAAGTAATTATCATCAAAATAAAAATCACTCAGGCCTGCTCATTATCCTCATAGATATTTTTCAAATTAGAAGAATAACATTGCAAATGAATCAAATATATGGGATGAGGAAAAACGAAATCAACTATACAAGGACTGAAACAAAATACAATAATGTTATGTTTGGATGAGTGAATTTGGGTTGAAAATTTGAATTTGAAATTTCATATTTCAAACCTCACATTTAAAATTTACAAATGTTAGGTTCTTTATTTGGATGATATAAAAAATTTTAAATTATAATATTAAAATTCTTTGATTAGATTTCAAGTAAAATTAGAAATTTTAAATTCTATTTTTAAATTTAAAAACAACTTGGACAACGTTGGCAATCCGGTCCTAATTAAAGTCGATAATCTGGACAACTTACTTCCACTAAGATCGGACCGCTGACACCTATTGGGATCAAATGGCAGACTTCCACCAGGATTGTACCGTCGGTGACAACTAGGACTAGAAGGCCAACTTCCACCAAGACTGGATCATCAGTACCGATCGAGTCTTGATTACTAACATTAATGAGGAGAGGACTGCCGGCATTGATTGAGACCAGAGTAAAGGATAAGACAGGGATCAAACAGCCAGCTTCCATCGAAACCTAACTACCGATACTTATAGGGGAAGGATTGTTGGTGTTGACTAGGACAAAACTGTTGCACTGACTGGGATTCGACAACCACTTGTGACAAAGATCAAATGGATGGATCATGTTGTGACCTGATTTGACATTGGGACTAAACCACTGGCACCAACTAGTACCAAACCGTCAGCAATCAATTCTTAGTTGAGGTTGTCGATTTGGTCTTGGTCATGGTGGGAGCTGACCATCAAATCCTGGTCAATATCGGTAGTCCTATCTTGGTTGGCGCCAGCAGTCTTGTTCATGTTAGTGTAGGTGGTTTGGTCTTAGTGGAAGTTGGTAGTTCGATCCTTATTGTCGCCTATACTTTGGTCTTAATTATTGCCTACACTCCTGTCTCGATCACTATTGGTGATATGATCTCAATGGAAGTTAGCCATTCGGTCCTATTCTTCTCCTGTACTCCAATCTTGGTTGGCACCAATAGTTTAGTCCTAGTCGAGGTCGCTAGTCCGGTCTCAATTGAAGTTATTAATCTCAGTCACAGTGGGATCCAGTCATCTAATATCAATTGTAAGAGGCTATTTAGTCTTGGTCGGTACTGGCAGTCCTGTCCTGGTTGGTGCTAATAGTCTTGCCCCAGTCAATACCAGCAGTCCAATTCCTATAAAAGTCGGCTATTCGATCTTGGTAATCACTTGCACTCCGGTCTTGGTGAAAGTCTATCATCCTGTCCTAGTCATTTCCTGCACTTCAGTCTCGGTCATTATCGATGATTTGGTCTTGGTGAAAATTGGCCATCTATTCTTGATTGGTACTAATTGTCTGGTCCTTGTCGGCAGCAGAGGTCTAGTCCAAGTTGTCGCCAATAATTTGGTTCTATTTAGCGTTGCCAACAAACTAGTCAAATTGCAAATAGATTATGATATGATTTGAAATAATATAGGTTTAGAAAGGATTTCAAATTATAAAGAAGTTAAGGTAAAACTTAAATTTGAATTTAGGTCAAATCCAAATTCATACATTTTTAATTACCCAAATAATGAATTTGGCTCAAATGTAAATTTAAATCCAAATTCCTATATATCCAAACATAACATAAAAGTATAGAGGAATGTAGTGGTATTTTCTCTTTTCTTATTTTTAGAATTTTTTTTTTGTCATTGTTGGATTTAATCTTTAGATTCGACCATAAAATGAACACTAAAGTCATAATTATATTTTTCTTTTCCTATCCTTGAATTGTCATAATTATTATATTGGACTATTGGCAACATTCAAAGTTCTATTTTTTTCTTTTATTGTAGGGAGGAGTTTATCAAGGTGCTGTACGCTTGGAAGAACTGAATATCTTGTTAGGCAGAAGGTATGGTTTCACTTCATTTATAGTCATTCTTTTCCTTGGACAAAATGAGAAAAATAGAGGAGTGGGTCATCAAGAATGTACTTCAAAATTGTAGGATTAGTTAAAATGTAAGGTGGCACAAACAGCAAAGGGCAAGAAAAGAATAAGCTCTTATAAATTGTCTTTGTTAATTTGATTGCAATTATTGCATGGCTTTATTTGTATATTTTAACAGTTGTCAGGAATATTGGGAACAAAGGCTTCAAACAGAGAGGATAGAAAGAGTTAAGCAAATAAAAGAGTACTGGGAATCACAATGCAGAGCATTCATAGGTGTCTAAGTAACTTGCCAATGTCAGACTTCAATGTTAAGTCTATGCTAATGATGGTTTTTCAAGGAGACAAAAAATACAATATAATATGTGTTTTGTACTTGGGCATACACATTCATGAGTCTATGATCACTTTACACTTTCACTTTAAGTTTTGATAGTAAAATAGGACATTTTATTTGGTTTTCAAGGGAAGACAGAAGAAAATCACCATGGATGTTTGTAACAATGTGATATATTTTCATTTTTTTTCAGTCCTCTGATGTTTTGGATTAGGAAGAATGACAAATAAATATATCCAAAATGGAAAAATAATAATTTGATCCCCTAAAATATGATAATGTCTTCTAAGTCCCAAGGGACCTAATTGTCATTAAAGTTATTGGTAAAATGACAAAACACCTAGTTGTCACCAAAATATAATTTCCCTATTTTAGAGAGATTTATTTGTCATTCTCCCTTTGAAATAAGATGAAAGGAAGTATTTTATTTATAAGTTGTTATTGACATGTTTTCATATGGCTATTTGACTAAGACATATTCAAGTATTGTTAGGCCCAATTGAAGACAACTCTTCTAAAGACGCTTTCTACATTTCTACAAACTCGAACTCAAGATCTCGTGCTTAAGCAATTATAGATCATTCCGCTAGAAGCAATCTTTGTTAATGTTTTTATAGACATTTTATTCATACTTGGTTTGCTTTAAAATTATGCGTTTTTAGAATACTTAGCATTTTTTAGTTTTAATGAGTTGATTTATTGATTACACATGTAAATAATTATATGATCAATTACAACCGTGTATTATACCTATTCTCCTAAGTTTACAATCAATGAAGCTCACTTGTATTGAATATCATAGTAAAAGGTTGGTGAACAAATAAATGAATATGCTCATGTGTGTTAACTTGGTCATTCATTTACTCATCATCTTCATGAATGATCCGTTAGACACAAGTAAATAGCCATTAGATACTTCATCTTCTTTCCTCTGAGTTTCTCCGAAAATGAGGAGATGACATAATGCTTTACAACGGAGTTTTTCTCTCACGACAAGTAAAGAAAGTAACAGCTCTTTGTATTTAATATTCTAACAGAAGGTAGGTGAGGTTTATGCCAAAAGAACAAATGCTATATGTGTATAAGAATAATGAAAGAATCAATAAGAGTTTAATCCTACCCATAGTTATGTTTAAAATGTTTCTAGGATGATTATAGAGCAAATATAACTCATAGAAAGTGAAAGAAGTGAGCATAAGATGAGTTTCGAAGATTATGATGATGAATATGAAAAATAGAGCAAGAATCTTGATGCTTATACTAGAATAAAGTTTGCTATACTGGTATAGTTAAGAACATTTAATGAATTTGCACAGTCTTTGCTATTTCGAAATAATTTAATTACGTCGGAATAAATCTTTGTAAAAGATGATGATTTATGAGATGTTATATGGGAATAAAGAGATTATACATGAATAACACAAGTCATGACCATATAAGAAGATCATGCAAGAATAAGAGAATTTTACCAAAACATGGATCGCTATTCCTGAATAATGAGATAACAAAGATTGAGAGAGAATATAGAGAAATAAGCCACTATATTGGCATAACCAAAGACTATTATATAGGAATAAGGAGGCTTATATAGGAATAACATAGAAGACAATCAAATAAGGGATACTTATATTGGCATAGCTATGCTTGTATCGGTATAAAGAACCATTTTTACATAAGCTTTTAGATTAATTTGATATGGAATAAGAGATAAAACCTTCTAAAAGACTTCAAAAACATGAAATTGGTCCACAAAGAAATCAAAGTTAAGTCAGATACTTAAATTTTGAAAATAAAAGAAAATCAAATTTAACTTAATTTAAGACACTTAGAGTTTCTTGGCTATTTTGGTATAATGGATTCATATAGAAACAGGAAACCTTTAGTCAGAATTAAAGTGAATTAAGCCAAGTACTCTTATTACCCATTAATCTCTTTTTAAATTTTCATATCAAATAAAATGTTCTCTTATTTTGTGATTATCAAAATCAAGGTTTAACATTTTTTTTCCTTTTTTGATGATGATAATACTTGATGCAAATTGTTAGTCTTGAGAGAGATTCTGTCTCCTTCTTAAACTTAAAATAATCAAACACAATATTACTCATAGAATAGAAGCTGAATATTGCCTTGTATTAAATAGGTAAGATAAGCCAGATAATTACAAGGCAAAATGACATAAGCAATGGAAAAAAATATATATATATATATATATATAAACACTTGTTCAAACAACACAGGATAAAAGGCTAAGGCTTTTTCTTTAGGATGGTTTTGGAATCCTTATAATATGTCACATCCTCCTCCTTGAGAAGTCTCTTACAATTATTTTGGGTTTAAGGATAGGATAAGGTTGCATTTAAAATAGTTTAAGATAGTTGGGCTTGAAAAAAATAATCGTAACATCTTAAGTTTTAGCAGTTAATTAATATTAAGAAGAAATTATTTCATGGTAATTTGAATTTACTATGTAATTATTTGTGTGAGGAGAATTTATTCAAAACTAAAATAAATTTTGAGGATTTAATTTCAAAACATATTTTTGAGAAGGAATAAATTTAAAAGATTGAGTGAGATTAAATAAATAGGATCTTAACTTCTTATTTAAGAAATTATATGTATGTTATTATTATCTCAATTATATTGAAACCAAATATAGTTAATATTTAATTTTTAGTTTTGATAAAAAAATATCCTTGATTAAGATTGAATGAGATCCTCTAAGTTCTATATACATAAAGAATGATCAAACACACGCGAGACACCTACAGTCCAATTATGGATGGAAAATATGAATCATAAGTGCATGCAAATATGTGTCAAACATGCATGGGCATATCTTGTCCTTGTATGGATAGATTTTTAGCCTAAAGGACTTATGAGCCTATGACTTTTTATATGATGCAATCTTACAAATGTGTGTCAAACACAAGTGAACATATCTTGTCCTTGCGTGGATAAAATCTTACTTTAATTCATGTTTAAGCTCATAATTAGTTTTGACAAATTCATCTAAAAGAAAAATTAAAATAGATATAAGCTACAAAAGCTTTTCTTTCTTCTCTTGATTCTTCTTTCTCTTAAATGTAGCATACATAGGTTGATTCACTTCATGTTGATATAGAAAGGTGTTTATTTTGCATATGATTATGTGTATTTGAAAACTTAACAAAGTTTGGACTATAAGCTTAAATCTCTTATTCTTATCCTAAACTATATCCTTACTTCTCTCTCTCTCTCTCTCTCTCTCTCTCTCATATAAGCTTTAAGATAAGTATTTGATTTATCTAAACTTTCTTTGAACAAGGCCACTTTGTGCTTAAAATATATTAAATTTTTATGCTGAGTTTTCTTGTTCATACTGGAATGAACTACTTTATACCAATATCGAGGGTCTTATACCCCTATGCCTAAGGCCATGTCAATATGAAAATGTTTTTTATTCTTTCAGGAATTTTATGTTGGTATCATCTATTTGAAACCCTAATCTATTTCTCATACCGTAATGAACCATGTCTCACTAATCCTTGTTTCATACCGATACTAATGTGATTCATACCCGCATGGAGTTTCATACCCTTATGAAACTTCTTCATACCCATATCAAATTTATCCAAACATTGTCTTTTATAGTATTTACTTTGGCATAAATTGATTCATACGCGTATGAAACTCAATCTCTTTCTCTGTCACATTTTCATATTCATGCCAGTACCAAAGACTTCCTTCCTGTATCAACTTAAAAGAATTTTTCTCTATTTTTTGTATTTAGAATAGAGCATCCTTTAATCACTCTTATCTCATGTAAACCTTTTAGTTGTATTTATTATTTTACTTCCTATATTTTTTTTTAAACATAACAATAGGTTTGTTTTAACACTTTTCTTATCTTGACTTTTTCTTATATTCGTATCAAGATTGTAACATCTTAAAAATTAAATTCCTATTAATCAGACTAATCAAGAGTAATTAAGTAAGATTTGTGTAGTGTGGGGTCAGAGAGGACTAATGAGTGTTTTTTGTTGTGATTTTAGCCATAAATTTAGGTCCAAAATGAAATTGGGTCACTTAGGCATCAAAAGTAGAGGAAACCAAAGAGAGAAGTCTCTGTGTCATATGCCACAGTGCTTGCATCATGAGTCGTGACTCATTGAGCTAAAAGAACGTGAAGGAGCCTATCTGTGCCACATGTCGCGGAGTATTTGAAAAATATTCAATGAGCCAAAATAATTGGCTAATATTCAACAAGCCAATAGAGTTCATGGGAGTTATTTGAGTATTTTAAACTAATGATTGAAGGTTTTACACATTTATGGTGTTTGTTGGGCATTTATTTCTAAAAATTTAATATCAAATGTGAGTTTTTGGAGGTTGTTGAGTGACATTAATGACCCTAGAGGAATTGAATGAAGTTAGTTAAGGTTAATGGATGATAATGAGCTTATTGGGCAAGCTGGAATGGAAGAGACAAAGATCTTGGATGATTTAGTATGCGTTTGAATTAAAAAATTTATAACAAAGGTTAGGATTCAACTGAGGTTAGTAAACTGAGGTAAAAGGAAAAGTTAATTAATGTAACATAATTTATGTTTAAATACCTTTTTTTTAGAAGTCAGTTAGACAAACTAAAATTTGTTTGAATAATTTGATTTAAAAACCAGTTGAAATTTTTAATGAACAAAATAAACATAAATTTTTTATATATTTTTTGACTAATTAATAAGTAAAAAATAATAAACTTAAGATTACAATTAATAAGTAAAAAATCTTCAATATTCACTTATACAAAGCTAAAATAAATTCATAAATTACAAAACATTCAATTGATAAGATCTACAAGTTAATTTCTAATTATATCATGAACAATTTTTCGTACATCTAAATTTAGACATTTTTCATATAATTACAAACCTATTCTTCCATAATCCAAATATAATGACCTAGAATTTATTTAAAATTAAGAAATTGATGGTGAGACATTTTAATGATCGTGTGTGTGTGTGTGTGTTTTTTTTTTTTTGGTATAGATTTACCAAAAAGGAGAGTTGCTCTAATAGAGTTTAAGCTAACTTATCAGTAGGGTCTTACATTTGAGTCCCATTTTATTATTTTTTTCAACCTCATCAAATTAAAATTATGCCCTTACCTTAATCAATTTTTTCCTCTTTCCTCTTCGATTATAACAGTAGAGATAGAGTAAAGAAGCCTTATCAAAATGCTAGAGACAAAGTGTAGAAACCAAGAACCCTATGCCATCTCTGTCTTTTTTTTTCTCCTTCCTTCTCTGTTCTTAGTTGGTCGTCAACGTGAGAGGAAGTTACCGTGAGTTCATCATTCAAGCTCTTTTGTCCTCTAATTGAAAACGCCGATGTCGACTGTGGTTCTTTAGTCCATGTGGTTGTGTTTTTGTGTTTAGATCTTTTCCATTCATCTTTGTCCTTGTCCATTGCTGTGGGTTTGCATTGCATGGGTGCATTTGAACTTCTTCTCCCTTTGCTCTAGCTATATGTCACTAGAGTACAATAGGCGATGATGGTGCCACCTATAACATCCTTAATTTTTTAAACTAGATTTAATAAGCTCAATCATATTAATGAAGTGTATTAGTGAGGTGTGTGGCCTGAGAGGCCTAACGGGCATGTTTAGTTTCAATTTCAACCTTAGATGCGGGTCCGAAAGAGAATTAGGTCACTCAAGAATGAAAGAAGAAGAATTTTTGAAAGGGGAACGGCCTATGTGTGGCAATACATTTAGGGAAAGGCTCTCTGCACCATGTGCTATAGCACATGGTCACTTTTTTACTATTATAAGTTCACAAAATGAAGTAAAAAATAGAGGAAAATAAAGGAAAATGAGAGAGAAGTGAAAGAGCAATGTTAGGGCTTAGAGAATCTGAGTATTAAGAGTATTTTGGAGCGCCTAAACACTAAAGGTAAGCTTCTTACACTTAAATATTTCTCTCTTTTTTCATTTTCTTAATGATAGAAGTTAGGGTTTAGTTGATAATGGTGATTTTTAGTCCATATAGGCTATGAATCTGAACCCATTGGCTTAAATAGAGTTAATGAAGTAGATTGAGTTAAGTAAACTTAGTATTTATGAATATATGATGGTTGGTGATTGAAGAACATTAAATGTCCAAAAATCCTCATAAATATGTTGCTTGGGAATAATTTGGTCCTATTAATGATAATTAAAGAGCTCAATGATATTAATGAGGATCAAAAGAATCTAAGAAACTCTTTGTGTATTTTTATATGAGTCAAGAATGAATCTTGAGTATTAAGAAGTGTCGAAGTGTTAGTGAAAATTAGCCCTAATGTGGATATTGATGATTTGTATTCTAAACGCTTGTAGAGTAACTATTATTAGCACCATTCTGGCTTCTTGGAAGCTTTGGGAGTGAGTAATTGAGAGGTGAAATCTTTGATCTCTTAAAAGTTTGAGGTAACTGAGAGAATTTTATCCTGTACTTTTGTATGTTAATTAGATGTTGAATAATATTTGATAACTGAATTGTATGAAATTGGTTAAAATGCAAATGTGGCTTGTTTTGTTTGAAAAGCCCACTATAAAATGGTGATCTACTATAGTCCAATGATTTAAAAATTTAGAGTTCAATGATTTCCCACGAATGAGGTACAAAATTATGAAAACATGGAGTACAATGATTGGTTGCTAGGAGTTCAATGATTGTAAAATTTATAGAGTTTAATGATTGTGAATGTGTGAGATACAATAATTTTGGAATTTAGAATTCAACAATTTGTTTGATTTGGAGTTCAATGAAAATGTATTTAAGGAGTTCAATGATTTGTACAATGGTGGAGTTTAATGAAAATGGCTATGTGGAGTTCTATGAATTATGTTAAATGTGAATTATTGCATAAATATACATTGCATGATCTTGAGAGGTGAGAGTTCGCCTAAGAGGAGGAGTAGAGAATTAAATCTACGAGGTGGGGCTCCCATCCAAGTTGATGGCTTCCCCGAATTATATATATATATATATATATATTTTTACTTGTTTAATGAGGGACTATCCCAATGGTTTAATAAGGGACTCAAACCTAGCTAGCTATCCACTGGTTCAACAAGGAAGGTAGTTTAAGGAGTATGACACCCTAGAGTATGAAAAATACGGGAAATTGTGTTTTACAAGTGAGTTGGGTGAGCCTTAGCCAGGTGATCCCCTCACAAGTGTTTAGGCTATAGAAATCACAGATTATAGACCATCCTATTGTGTTATAACCCATAGTTTTGTGTCAAAGGAATAAGGAGGATATAAAGGAGATTTGATCATGTATATACTAAAAAGGGGCACATGGTTGATATATTGTGACCCCAGTGAATTAATACACTCAGAAACCTTGTTGATTATGTAAGGGTATTAATTTGTTTGACATTCCATGAATATGAATCATTGCAAATGAATATGTGGATATTTGTTCTTGAGACATGTTTACAAATTGATTTTTATCATAGTCTCATATGTATGTCTTGAAGATGATGAGAAGGTTGAGTTCAGCCCTTGAACATGTCCATACTTTGAAATTATTTATAATTTGCCACTTGCATTTAAATTAATTGACATGCATTAGTATGAGTTAGTTAGACATTGGTTACTGAGTGGTTATACTCACCTCATTATCTTTAATATTATACAGAATATCAAAAAGATCGGGTAGAGGAAAGAAACCAGAGGCTTAGGATTGTGATCCTAATTGATAGGCCTCTTTATTTTTGAGTTATTATATGTATCTGACAATTAAAATTGCCAACTAGGGATAGTCCATTTGATCCTCACTTGTATTATGTGTTTTGTGAATCGTAAGTGTATTTTGAGTTTTAGGGAGTGAGTTTATAAAGTGTGATACTTGTGACAGGGTTAAAATACTAATACAAGTAAGAGTTGGACCTAATAGGTGTTGATTATGAAATATGTGTTGAAAAGTGATTTGAACTCCCCCTTGTGTGTTTTTTAGATTAAGGGGTTAAGTAGTGAAATTGTGATCTATAAGTTTTTAATCTGATACGGTGTGTTGCACGAGTTGGTCTTGATGTTTTGTATGTGGTCTAATTAGTGTCAATAGCTATTGTTTTTGGTGATTGAGTTGAACACTTAGTTTTGAAAAAAAAATGTTAAAAAAAGTGTAAGTTTTGAAAAAGTGTCCAAATTTTGATAGTACAATAATTTGATTATGAAACCAAAGCCATTAATTAGAGCTCAAAAAGAGATTTCTGTAAACACCTAATTCATATCAATTGAACATCGAACAGAGGATTGGAGAACATCATAAGTTGCCTATAACACTTGCCCTAAGTGTTATCCAAAAATCACATAATTCAAATAAACTAAGTGTGATTAAGGAGTTGATCCTCTAACCAACTTAAGAAATAAATCATTTAAAACCTTAAAAAAAATTTATTAGGTTCTACCTATAGCACACGGAAGTAAGCTAGACGAAAGTAGAATAAAAAGATGTTGTCATGACAAAATTACTGTCATGACAGCCCTCCTGGGCCAACTTCCAGGAGGTGCCGTTCTGTCATTTCACCTCCGATCGAAGTGATTTTAAAGCTCACACATCATAATCAAAGGGTACTATAAGTGTACCAAATTTTAAAAAGATCCAACGGTTGGATTAAAAATTAGACATGTTAAAAGATTAATTATTTTTGCTGTCATGACAGCTAACAACACCTTCGGACTAACTTCCGGGGTGCACCATTTCATCATCTGACCTCTGATCGAAGCATTTCTAAATCCCACATGTCACTTTTAAATAGTACTATTAGCATACCAAATTTTGGAAAGATCCAACGGACGGATAAAATTTCATGCATGTGGCAACGTCAACATATATTGCTGTCATGACAGCACCTTTGCTGTTATGACAGCTCCTCCGGACCAAATTTCAGAGTGCACCATTTCTTCTTCTAATATCCAATCAAAGTGATTCTAAAGTCCACACAAAACTTATAAAAGGTTTTACTTGTGACCCAAATTTTAGAGAAATCCAACGGTCGGATTAAGATTTGGACACCCGGATGCAAAAAATGCAAATTTTTAGTAAAAACCATTTTCAAAATTGTCCAAATCTCATCCTAATGGTCACAAACTTGTGAGAACACTTTGGACACGTCAAATAGGACTAAAAACACCTAGTAGAACATTTAAATGGTAGAAAAATCCTTTATACTAAAATCTGACCACTCGGGTGCCATTTCCCAAAATGGACCTTAAACCCCCAAAATACACAAATCACACAAGAGTGGCCAAAAACTATTCCAAATATCATATACACATATGAATACACAAGCTAAACATTTTCACTTGGCTCAGAGATCTTTGTGGGGCCCACGCACCCACTCTCTCTATCTAAGGTATATATTTGCCTATAACACACCATTTGCAATGCAACCACTTTGCATTTGCTTGTGAAATCACATATATATCAAAATAAATATTTTTTTATAGTGGAAACTTGGTCTACTAAATAAATCCATCAAAACCACATATCATAGCCAAGTTTCTTAGCCACAAGTCTACAAGCAAATAAAAATTCATACACAAGCCATACAATCCACACATACTCATGCACATATACATAATCATATCCTACTGGCACCCTAATCCTAAATACATTACAATAGATTTACCTAAAAGAAAGGGGTTGTAGTTCTTTACAATTCACAAACAACCCCTAGCTCTGCTCCTTTCCCCGTCCTCCACTGGTTCCTTCGCTTGGACCTAGAATATTGAAAAGAAAGGGGTGAGACAACCACAGTCTCAGTAACAGAGAAATCTACATTGATTATTACAAAGCAAGCCATAATCAAATAAACGAATAATAAATTCAACATAGTATAATTTAGCCATTTAAAATGCATAAATGCATGACCTAGGTTTTATGACCAACAGAATGCCCCCTGGCACTCTTTAACTCACAGGTAAACCTTATACCCACTTGTACCTCCACAGGCATAAAACATAATCTAAGGCATGATCTAATCCACCGAACCGCCTATACCCCTTCGACGTGAATCCTGAGTCAAAGCTAACTCCCTCCCAGAGCCAGCTCGACTTACTCTCCATGTGAGGGCTACCTTAGCCTAGGCACTCAACCTCACACTTTATATGCCGAATTCCCTCCCCCACTGAGAGGTGTCGAACACTCAATACACTAACCACTTTAGTGCACTAAGCCCATAATACGTAAGGCAACACTGAGTACTGGCAGTATGCCATGAAATATCAAAAGTCCACACCTTCTCATTGGTAAACTCCCACCGAGATCATGCCTTTTATTGATATCTATCTTTTTCGAGTATTGACCACTTCAACACTCTAATGTAGTATAACATTTATAAATCTCCCTTAAACGGTTCCTTAGCCTATCTAAGGTACCTTACTTAGTTACACTTCCTTAAGTGTAACTTCTATTCCTCATGATTAAAATACATGTAAACAAATCTCGTTTCCATAAAAATATTGTTGTTAAACAATTAGAAAATATATTTGCACTATAATCAAAGTAGTACCCCATAACCCCTTATAAAGCACATTTAATCTTTTAAAACATGTAATGCATGATAGCTAGTAATATTTATTCAAAAATAGCTAAAACAAAGTAATAAGAAATATAAATTCCCCTATTACCTCAACCCTTTGGTACCAAAAAGGTTGTCCTTGTACAAAATAGGGCTCGGCTTGTTCCTTAACTTCCGAACAAATTCCACCAACAATCCCTACAGCATATAAGTGATCCACATCACTTATCATGACAAATAGCATTAATGAAGACTATAACTCATACCACACAACTTAGGTCAATGAGTCATAATCCATCCTAACGGTCCATATATTAAACCAACCATTCACATAATATCACTTAACCACCAAAACCATTTATTAGACATCACTAAGCTAATTTTCAATTTATATAATTTTTAATCAATTAAAAACCTTCACGTAGTGTCACCAACTTTTACCATTAGCCCTTATAATGAAAACCAAACCTTAATTTAAATCTTATACGGCTCAAATAGCAAAATTATAACTAAATCAATAAACTTAAACCATTGAGGAACAAAACCCAATCTCTCAGGGTTTAATTTATGCCCAAAAAACCTCTTTTTATCCAATTATCTACTCAAAATATTAGATCATTATATAGAAACTCAAAACATCCTCTCTAAGATCTAAAGAAACAAAAGCTTACAAGAATAAAGCCTGTAGGATCAAAATCTAGAAATTTTCTCTTCCAAAAATTGAAAAAAATCAAGAGAAAGAGAAGAGGATTGAAGTAGGGAGTTTACCTATCGCGTAGCCGAGGTCGCAACGGCCGCAAAGTCTCCTAGATCCGAGCCTAACTCTCTTTCTTTCTCCTTTCTTCTTCCTCTCTTTCTCTCTCTCTCTCTCACGCGTTTGTTTCTTTCCTTTTCATCCTGTTTCTGCATCCAGTTTTCCTTTAAAATGCTAATCTAAAAGTTTGGGAAAAATTACAAGAAAGGGCCCAACATTTTTTATTATAGTACAAAAACCCGAGTCAACTTTAGTAATTTTTCCCATAGTTAAAAATCAAATAAAACCAAACTTTTGCTGAGAAAAATTCAAACTCTAGACCTTTATTAAATTATTCTAAATTTTAATTTAATTATAGATATTTTATTTTATTTTTTTAAAATAAATTCGAGTCTTAAAATTTTTGGGATGTTACATTGCCCCAAAAGCTGTTAAATTGATAGCAGAATTTACTGTCAAAAATTATGCAAATGCATCACAGTGCATGGCACAAAGACGAACACACCGTGGCGCATGTTTAATAAGCAAGAACAACCATGCACACGAGGAAGGTGAAGCAGAGATAGATCTCAGGTAGATAGATGAGAAGAGAGAGAGAGAGAGAGAGCATAAAAAATTTAAAAAGCATTTAATGCTTTCGAATGGATCAATGCCAATGTGAATGGAGAAACCAAGTCTAATAGCTTGGGAAAAAATGCTCGCTTACACCCTAACTTTAGCTTAAAATTTTTGCTCATCCAAATAAGACTTTTTGAGCTTTTCATGCCTTAACCTTAGTATGGCTCATTCTAACTTAGGTTAGAAACTAATCCAAACATGTACTTAAGTGTTGAGAATGGGAGTTTGAAAAGAGTGTGTGTGTGTGTGTGTGTGTGTAGTAATGTTGATAATTGTGGACTTAATTAATTATAGTTAATCATCCATGCACCTATTTGGATTGAAAATAAGATTTGGAAGCACTTACTTAAGAGATAAACCTTTAACCTCTCAAAGGTTTAAGGTAATTGAGGAAAATTTATTCTATGTAGTTGTTTGTTAATTGATTTGTATTTGGGAATTGAATTACTTGATATGGATGAATACTTTACATAGTTGTGTATATGTGCCAAAAATGTGATGTTTGAATTTGATATATTGAAACACCACTATTATGTTTTAGAAGAGAAAGTTGAGCTTGGAATGTTTTCATATATAATTATAAGTTGAAAACTTGAAATGAGATGTTGATTTGATTATTATGTGATGTGGAGAATGTGTAATTGAGTTTTGAAATGAAAAATATTTATGAGTGATTAAAAATGCTTATGGGGGTTAGTTTATTATTGTAACCCAATGAGTTATTTGAGTTGTGAATATGTGAAATGAGTGCGCATTATACATTGCATGATCATTTGGTAGGAGTTCACTTAGGGAGAGAAGTAGATAAATTCATATGGTATTATATGACCACCTTTCAATGCACAAAGGCTAGCCTTATCCCACTATTTATCAAGGGACTATCCTATAATTTTTTGAGAGACTTGAGCTTAGCTGTCTCCACTTGTTTATTAAAGAGAGCAGCTTAGGATTTACAACACCCTAAGGATTCGAGAATGGGAGAAGTTATGGTTCGAGAGTGAGTATAGCAATCTTTGGTTGAGTCACTCCTCATAATTGGTGAGTTTGGGTAGTCTATTCACACAGATAGAATCTTAATTAGTAAACAGCCCATGATTTCAGTCAAAAAGTATAAGGAGGACAAAAGGATAGTTTGATCATGCATTTTTATCTGACTTGTCACATGGTTGATAAGTTTATGGCACGTTGTGATAGTTGTATGTGTGCCATTGTCATATGATTGTTATTATTATGGTAATGTGCATCATTCTTGTTGATTGGATCATTGTCACATGATTGTCTGTATTGTGACAATGTTTCTAATGATATAAATTATGGAAAATGAGAATAAGATAAATCTTGCAAATATAATAAGTGTGATCATATGCATATGAGTTTTTCATATCTTAATTTTATGTTTTTGTCAAATAATATATAACTGCATGAGATAGACGTACCTTAGTTATTAAATAGTTATACTCACCCCTCTCTTTTAATATTTTACAAGCTCTAGCTCATGTGTAAAAAGAAAAAAGGCTCCAAAGGCTTAGGAATTTATTATTTCTACTATAAAACCTTGGAACCTCATTTATTTTATATAGTGGATAGGATACTGGCATTTAGGATATGTATTTTTGTGTTTACACTTCTACTATAGTGTTGATTATGATTGTGGTATGTATTTTAGGTTTTGGAATGTTGTAAATAAATTTAATTATTGTTTATAAGGCCAAAATACTAGTGTAAGTGTAGAAATATTGAAATTATTATAACTATGAAAGTTATTGGTCAAATATAATGCTAAACCTCCCCTTGCTATTTTTGTCTTCAAGGGGTTAAGAAGTAAAAATGAGGTTTTGTTATAAATATGTGCATGTGGTGTGTTGTATAGGTAGTTCTAAGAATCTTGGTGTTAATGGTAAGTTTTGGCAATAGTATATGTTTTAGACACCTTTATGTTGAGAAAAGTGTGAAATTATGTTTGGTGTCCAACTCCCTTGTATGAAATAATTTGGGAGTAAAACTAGTGTCATTAGCTAATTTATGAAAAGAGCTTTCTATAGATACCTAGATCACTTCGATTGGATATCAGACAAAGAAATATGGCACATCAAAACTTGCCTGGGTGCTATCATTATGACAGCACAATGCTATCAAATTCCACATAGCATGTTGTGGTGCATAACACCTGAGCCGTGGAACATAGCACAAAGAAGAACAAGCCGTGGCACATGTGCATTTGCCGCAGTGTGTTCCTCTTTCTTTCACTCCTTGATTTTTTTCAACTAGTTTTGAGTCCCTTGACCACTTAAAGGCATCACATGTTTTGTAATGATATTTTACTCTAATTTATATTTATTAAATAATGTTTGAAGGATTTTTTGAATATGAAAACTTAGGATCCTATTGTTTCAAATATTACAACCTTGGTTTTGTGTTAATTGTAGATTAGTAAAGGTGACCTTACAAAAAGTATCCTACCAATATCAATCCTTTCTTCTTTTTGTTAGAGTATTTAATGCATATAGTCGTTACTTTCCTTAAGGCACCAACACAATAAATACCAATCAAAAAGCACTATTTTATTGTCTCAAATTGTGTGAAACACAGAGCAATGAAGATGAAGACTCTAATAGATAATTTATGAGTCTAATGAATTTATTTCATAAATCGACTATAAATATGACTCATTTATGAAGCGAACCAAGAGATGTTACAAAGCTGACTACACACATTCATTATCTAACAACTTTTTGATATTACATTCATTATTTTGAGAGCTTTATTGATTGTACATTTACTCTAAGAGAGTTTTATTACAGTAGTGATTCATTATTGAATTCACTATGTTCATCTCTATATTTCACACTTAAAATAGAGTAACTTAAGTTTGGGAAGCTTAAGGGGATTTGTGATCACTTATATAAGGAGGAGAGTTTTAGATTTAGTAAGAAGTCTGTACTGCATTAAGGTAACCAAGGGCTCGATTTAATTTTAGTCGATATAATGAGAAATCTCAAGGGTGCTTTGGGGACTGAACGCAGGCTCAAGTGGATAGAGCTAAACTAGGATAAATTCTCTATATAAAGCTTCTCTTCCTTTCACTCAGCCTTGTTTAATAATATCGTTCCTTATTTATCTTTATATCTTCTTAAATTGCTTTAAATTTTAAGTACCCTAATTCACCCCTTGGGCAGTTTTTATAATTCATATTAGAGTTTGGTTGCTTAAAGTTAAATTTAAAGATCCTACTAATGGCTAATTCTGTATATGATAATCTTAAAGAAGGATTGTTGACTACCAAACCACCGACTTTCAAAGCAGAAGATTATCCCTTCTAAAAGAGCCATATGATGATGTACCTGGAGCTTGTTGATATGAGATGTTGGACATTATCACCAAGGGACCCTACGTTCTAATGATATTTAGAGACAATAGGTTGATAAGAGAAAAGACTAAAGAAGAATAGAGTGACGAGGATAAACAACTCATCAACCTCAAGACTAAAGCCAAGCCTACACTAGCTTATGCACTTAATTATATGGAATAATATTTTTTAACTCAAATTGAATCAAACAAAAAAACTTATCTGAACTGTAGTAATAAAGCCATGAAAATTGAATCGAATGGTATAAAAAAAATTAAGACAAAGGGAACAAAGACATATACTTCTCTCAAGATTTTCATAATTAAATTTAAATCGTTAATTTCAAAATTGACAGAACTCAACTGTTTAGATTTTAACTTAAGACTTTAAAGGTCATAATTTAATCAAATCTATGAGACAATTAATTTTCAACAATGCTCTGATACAAAGTATTGAACATATATCAATAAAAAATATAAAATGATTAGAATAGAATTTAGTGGGTGTACCTATGAATTTATTGATCTAGAGAAAATATAAGTCAATAATGAAACCTCGATTACGTCAAGTTTAGGCAAACTCATAACCTACTAAGCCCTAGTAATTTTTAGAGAGCACAAAGATGAGAGAGAAGAGAGAGATGTGTAGGTTTTTGGTCGATTATATCAACTAGATACATGATCATATAAGTAACCACCTTGTTAATTGAATAGTTAATTAATTATCTCTCAATATATTTGACTCGGTCAATTAAGAATAGGAAATAACCTACCATTATTGTACCAAAAGATAATGGTCATCAATCATATAGGGTCCCTCTTGGTGTACATATCCTAAATCTTCTCTTTCCATAAATAAGACCATAAAATAACCATTATTCAAAGGTGTAATACACATAAGATCAATTAACAACCACATACGCATAAGTAGTGGCTAAAGAAATCTAAAAGGTATACTGTTAGAGCCGATAATTTAAACTAAGTCTAATGAGCCAAGCCAAACCTGGCCAAAACAAGTTAGAGTCGGGCTTGGCTATAGGTTTTTTTTAAGAAGGTATGATACTTTAAGCCTAATTTGAATAATCTCAATTCAAATTAAGCTCAACCTGAATAAGCCCAACCATTGCAATTTCCATCTCTATATATATGTAGAGTTGATAATTTTAGCCAAGGATAAAGCTAAATTACTAGCTAAAACTCAACTAAAAAAAGTAAGGATAAAGCTTGGCTATATGGGTTTTTTAATATAGTAGGATACTTTAAACCCGATCTGAATAAACCTAATCCAAATTGAGCTCGATCTGAATAAGCCCAACTCACCTAAATTACTAGCTCTATATACTCTTGCCAAGGGACTTAATAATTAAATGAATTCATCCAAGGATGACACCACACTTCATACTATTTTGCTAACACTTTTAATTTTAGGCATTTAACCCTGCCTATTTCTTGCCATGTGCCATAATCATTAGAACTCTTAGAGCCTTTAATACAGTATTGATTATTAAGCTTCATAAAATACCATTTCCAACCATTCATAATGTCATTATTCTCTTCATTATAAGATAAGAAACATGAAGAGTTTAGGCTAAGAAGAAAGTCCCTATATAAGACATTAGCCTTTAGGTTCACCATATTCGGTCTCCTTTCATCACCTACTCCTTGTTTCTTATTCTCAACTCTATTTTTCCTCCCATTAGCAAAAACCTATTGACTAGAGAATATCAATCCACACCAGTACAGCCAATTCCCTCTTTCTCTCTACCGCCTTGACCTCCACCACCATCCTCACCGTCTCCACTACACACTGTACTCTCAATCTCTCAAGTTGTGCCTACCTTCTTTGGTATGAAGTGATACAATAGCTAGGTGTCTTGGATTTTTTTGTCATGAAGTGTATGAAGTAAATTTGGTTAATTTATATAAGGAATGATACATTGATAATATTAAAATTACTTAAAAATTTCAACACAAAACAGAACAAGGATAAAATATATAAAACTTTCCTGAACTTTGAGTCAGTTGCACAAAACCCATTGCCTTTAAAAGTTTAAAATTAACCTCCTAACCTTTTTTTTTTAACTGCAGACTCTTCTACTATTATTTCTTAATTATCTTACTAATAAAAGTTGTCATGTCATATTAAAAAAGGACACATAACAGCTTATGTGGCATCCAATGTAAGCTAATAATGACAATATATATATATATATATATAATTTAGGTTAATGTACAAATATACTTTCGAAGTTTCCACAGTGTAATTGGTATCTTAAAATATGTTTTGGTGCAATGTCGCCACAATATTTTTAAAAGGGAGAATGACAAGTAAGGACCTTGAAAGAAAATTAATGCCAAACTAAGACTATTGATATTGAAATATGGAAAAAGAAGTACTAAATTTGGAAACATCAATATTGAAAAATCTTAATTTAACATTAATATTCTTATAGGGTCCTTACTTGTCATTCTTCCTTTTAAAAAGGGGTATGATTTTGCCCTTCTTTAAGAAATTCCATTGTTGTCCATTATGATTTTGCCCTCCTTTAAGAGATCCCATTGTTGACCATTAAGTTATATTATGGCCCACATATTAATGCCATGTTACTAGTGCAGAATTTGTCTTTTACAGAAGACTTTTCACATCAATTCGAAGGCACCCACTGTTAAAAGTGGAGACGGTGGCATTTTTGTAATATTCACTATCACTGTTGGACTTTCAACACTGGGTTCAAATTAAATCATTGTAGAAAATACTTTTAATATCAGGTGTCAATTAACCTGATATTAAAAGTTTTAAAAATGTAAAAATAAAGTATTACACTTTCAACAATGAGTGCCATGTCACTTGTTGTTGAAAGTTGACTTTTAATAGCCAGTGACATGGCACTCGCTGTTGAATGTATTTGAAAATATAAAAAATACTTGCACCTCCCCTTACTTTGTCTTCTCCAGTACGACCCTCTCTCTCCTTCTATCTAAATCGTCTCGGTCCCATCTCCCTTGCCTCCCTCTATCATGCCCCCTCCTCCTATTTCCCTCCCTCAATCTTGGCTCCCTCCCTCGAACTCCCCCCATCTCGGCCCCCTCCCTCAACTCCCTGTCGTCTCGACCCCTTCTACCTTCATCCCCCTCTTCACTCAACCTCCCCTTTCCCCCAGCCTCTGACAAAGAATATGTGAAGTTAAAAAGAATGTTTTCGTGGCTCCATATATGCACTTATAAGGATCAATTTCCAATTGATATTTTTTTGTTAAATGTGAATTTTTTTCTAACTCACCCTATTTTGTAGGGACAATTGGCAACTAATTGTTCTTTCATTGAAGAGTAACACAGTCCTCTTCTTATGCTCCCTCCATTATTAACCAAATAAGGATATAAATAAGACGATTGATTCATAGATGTACTTATACAAGAACTATTCAATTCAATTTTTTATGGATATATTAGTTACAAATTTCGTGATGTTGATCACATGGCAATGAAAACATACCAAATAATGGTTCTAAAAAAACACGCACATGAATTTAAGTATCCTACGTGGATCAAGCCAAAGGTAAGTGAAACTAACACTTTATTAACATATTCAATTATTAAGATTCATTGCCAATTTCTTATATATATAAATATATATGTTTTCATATAGTCATAGGCAACCTCAAAAGACTAATGTGTGTGGCATATACATGATGAGGCACATGCTCAATATAATCACATTGGGAATGACTGAATTGACTAATGAAATGAATATAATTTTGAAAAACTAATTTTATTGTTATTTGAATTAGTTAGTTAATGTTTTAATTGTAATTTTATACTTTAATTTAGATGTTTGACATTACGGATTTATTTTTCAAGGATGAGGTTGATGACATCCTCACACGCTGAGCACAATATTTTTCAGATGGTATGTGAGGTTTGAATAGTTTTTTAGGAAATTGTATAGACAATTTTGAGTTTTATGTAATTTCTAAAAAATTTTATATTGAAATTTGAATAGTTTAAATGTATTGGAACTAGCTGGCCGGCAATAAATTATATAGCACATTTTCATTTGCAAGAACTGGGAAAATAAATAGAAACAAATTCAATTTTTTTAAAAAAAAATCAACTTTTAACAATGGTTATTATGACACCTGCTATTAAAAGTCCCTCTTTTTTTGAAAAAAAAAAGAATTTAAACAATGGGCAACTTTCAATAGCGGACTTGGAAATGTTGTTGAAAGTTTATTTTCAAAATCGGTTGGATAATCGCTATTAAAAGTCACATCTCCTGAAACAACAGTAATTCTATAATCACAATTAAAAGTATTTTTTATCCATTGTTAAAAGCCTATCCTGTAATCGTGTGCTATGTGTGTCTTTGACTTTGTTCTTGATCACATCTAACTCATCCCGTGCAAACAATTACAACCGCCATTTTAGAGAAAAGAGAGATTCATAGTTCAAAATCATCCTAATTCTAAACCAACCACTTCATATTTTACACTTTCTATTACCTCATCTTGCTATTACACAACAATTTTATTCACTATTAGAGAAAGTCGCTCAGGGTGGTGATGTTGTTCTTGATGTAGGTCGTGTAGGAGGAGTGGGCAATGGTTAAGGTATTTGGACTCGAGACAGCCTCTTAGTCTTTTATGAAGTTCCAGTTAATCAACTAGAGAACTATGGGCATTTTGGTCATTGGCACTTCAATGTTATTTATACATAAGTCCCAAGAAATTTGGCAGCTATTTATGGATTTGCTGGAACTTTTGGGTATTTAGAATAGTTGTGGGGCCCCTAATAGTGATTTTCCCTGTAAGTTATGTTGTTTTGTTTTTGTTTTCTGTTTTCTGTTTTTTGTTTTTTTTGGTATTTGAAGTTTGGCATTGCTTTGCAGATTTTGTTAATTTGTTCCATGTTTCGCTTAGATGCCTCAACCCACTATGTTCTCATTCTGAGTTTTTTTTTTTTTTTTTTGGCCAACTATTGTGGGTTTCATTGAAATGGAATGTCAACTTGCAACATCTTTTTGGAATGAACAAGGCGACCAGAAATGAATAAAATTTGATTCAATTGATAAAGCATTTGGCTCATAACTCATAAAATTATAGGTTCAAATCCTGCTACCAAAGTGAGAATATTATTAGTGGATGATTTGTAATGATATTTGTTAGTACTCTTTAAATTTGAAGACATGTCATGTTTTAATGAGTTTTTAAAACCCAACTCACTTAAATAATGTCACAAAAAAAAAAAAAGAAAGAAGGCCATGAGAAAGTTGGTGTAATTCCCTACACCCTAGCAAGGCTTCTCAATAATCTTAGCATGGAAATAGTTATAACCCGCTTGATAAGTAAAACCAATCCGGCGAAAGCATGTTTTATCCAAATGTATGATTGAACGTGACGTTGCAATCCTCCATGGGGAGTTTTCACCATGTCGGTCAGTTCAGCATTTTATATGAAGTATCTAATTGGTTAATTCATTGTATTAGTTGGGCTTCGTTGTGAACGTCGTTGGGCCTCAAATATCCGAAGCCCACTTATTGCTTATTTTGGGATCACATATGTGATTAAACCAAACATTTTGTTAAATTATGAGCTTATTGTATTTAATAATTGAGGGTGTTACATAATCCATGCTAACAAACAAGCACTTTTTCCAATTCTAACCCCAATTTCAATTCCATACCCCTTCATTCCAACAAACCAAACAAGCCCTAAAATTGTCTGATACGCAAAGATGTACATTTATTATATAAAGAAAATGATAAAGCATCATGCATTTTTGCAAGGATTAAATTAAGACTAAATTAAAAAGAGAACTTTTGAAACAAAAATATAGATAGGTAATTGAAAGTGTAAAGATTAAATATATTTAATTTAAACAAATTAAATTAGGAAAACTCACAGGAAACCAAAAAATAAAAAATAAAAAGAAAAGACAGAGCAGCATGAGAATGAGAATGGCTAATATTCTAAAATCTCCTCATAGACAAAGGTGAACCCAGGGCTGGGACCCCTTGTTCTATAAAAGCCAAGCGGTGATTGAACCCATTCATAGAAGTGCAGTGTGTGGTTGAGTTGTCAATTGTAGTGGGAAATTGCAACTATTGGCTAAGCTTTAATTTATTTATTTTGATATTTTTGACTCTTTTGCTTTTCTTTTTAAATTTTCACTTTTTTTAATTAGTCAAGTTCGTATCACGGGAACTGGTTTGGTTCTGACTAGTTATAGGGTTTGTCCCAACTAAGGTCAAGAGCCTATTCTCATTTTAATTGCTTGAATTGACAAATCGAATTTTTAAAACATTGAAAAAAAATCTACAATGATTTTACAAACGTTGAAAAAAATTATAAAAATTGACTTGTTTAAAATTAAAGAATAATAGGAGGTAAGTCATGTCTAAAATTGAATTAAAAGTTTAAGAATAAAAAGTTATGTTTTTCTTGAAAAAATTATATTGATATTGTAGTCACAGTGTGTCACACATTCTTTTCACAGTTTTTTTTGGTAAGATTAAAAACATTATAAAAATTAATAAAAATTAGTCTAGCTAAATCTCAGTTATTGATATAAAATTTTTGTTAGTGAGAAATTTATAAGTGTTTTTATAAATATTTTTAAATCTGAAAATAAGTTTTAGGAAAACCCAACTCACATACTCTATTATAAAAAAAACAAGTATGCATTGTAGAAAGCAACACCCAAGGCTCCTGAATTTTTTGGCCATTGGCTAAACTTTAATTTATTTATTTTGATATTTTTGACTCCTTTGCTTTTCTTTTTAAATTTTCACTTTTTTAAATTAGTCAAGTTCATATCATGGGAACTGCTTTGGTTCTGACTAGTTATAGGGTTTGTCCCAATTAAGATCAAGAGTCAGTTCCCGCGCTTTTTTTTTTTTTTTTTTGGCTTATCCTATCCTAAACCCTCCTCAAAAGGGCAAAAGAAAGGATGACTCACACACACTTCCCCCATGCCACTTGGGGCAAGTGGGTTCTCGTTTTAATTACTTGAATTGACAAATTGAAATTTTAAAACATTGAAAATAAAAATTCTACAATGATTTTAAAACATTTAAAAAATTATAAAAAATTGACTTGTTTATAATTAAAGAATTATAGAAATTAAGTCATGTTTAAGATTGAATTAAAAGTTATCTTTTTCTTAAAAAATATATATTGATAGTGCCATAGTGTCACACACATTCTTTTTATAAAAATATTATAAAAATAAAAATTAGTTTAATTAAATCTTGCTATCAATATAAAATTTTTTTAAGTAGGTGATTTATAAGTATTTTTATAAATAATTTTTTAACCTAAAAACATGTTTTAAATAGGTTTCAAGAGAACCCAACTCGCCAATTCTACTTTTTTTTTATAAAAAAAAAAAAGGTTTGCATTGTAAAAGGCATACCTTCCTCAAGTAGGTTGGTCCCATTTATAAATATTGAAAATCCAATCCAAACTCAGCCATTTACTTAAAAGACAAATCATAGAGTTACGTTTTTCACGAGTAAAATTCGTCACAGATAAGACATGAAAATTTATAAAGCAAACTTGTACCTTATATGTTTAGCGAAGGGCCACTCGGAATATGCATAAGGTCAGATCAAAACTGACAAAGAATGGGATGTGTGTTCCAGCGTGCGTGGCTAGCCAGCCACTAAATAGAACAGGATAGGCGGGCCCACCAAAAAGCAATCTTTTTAAATCACCTTGCATGTGCCGGGCATTGCAAGGGATGAATTAATATTTTAAAAATAAAAATTAAATCAAAAAATAATAATTAATTTTAAATATGTGAAACTGTTTAAAATATCCCAACAACAGGAGGGAGTAATTATTACAGAGTGTGTGTATAACAAGGAAGAATTACATATATTCGTAGATTTTAACTAAATAAATTAATTACAGACAAGTCTTTACTATTTGTCATTACTTGACTTTTAAATAAAACTGAAAAATAATTAATTTTCTTATTTGCCACCTATTTGTAATTCTTACACACACATATATATCAATTACGAATGGAATTAGATGCCCTATGAGCCATCTTGGTTCATATTAAGGCGGGGAAAATGTCATTTGAAAGTCCTATAAAAACAACACTCAGGGCTCCTGATTTTTTTTTTAATTTCCAAAAGGAAACCAAGTTCTTTAGTATTTTTAACAACCCAGTTCTTTAGT
The DNA here is from genome assembly GCF_029017545.1 of Prosopis cineraria. Lineage (NCBI taxonomy): Eukaryota > Viridiplantae > Streptophyta > Magnoliopsida > Fabales > Fabaceae > Prosopis > Prosopis cineraria. The sequence continues at coordinate 14,295,975 of NW_026555341.1, read as the reverse complement.
TAAAATTATTTTTTTCTTCTTTGTTGTTTTAATTCAATCCCTTTTTCTAGGCTTAAATGACAAATTGATTTTTAAACTATAAGTGCATAATTATCTGAAATTTTAAACTCATTTTTTGTATAATATTTACTTTTAAAATTTTAAAATATTGTAATATTTCCGCGCTATTAATAAACATTAGTTTTGACCATTAGTTGATAAAAAATTATAAAAAATAATCAAGAAAAATTTATTGACCCTTTTTAATAATTCTTGGATCTTTATTTATAATGTTTTTGTGTCATTTTTTGTAGTTTTTGAAGGCATTTTATATAATTTTTTTATCAACTAATGGTTAAAATTAACATTTGTTAATAATAGATGTAACATTATATTGTTTTAAAAAGCTGAAAGAGAATATTATATTAAAAATAAGTTTAAAATTTCAAAAAAACATAGATCTATAGTTTAAAGGTGGAATTGTCTTTAATCTTTTTTTTAGTCATATACAACTTTTTCCATGCTTATCTTTTCATTTTTTGAGTGCCTTGATTTTTTATTATTTTAAAAAAAATCAAAGTTGATTATTAAAGAAAATGGTACTTAAAAAGTGTAATGCTGTGTCTCGATGGGTAGAGATTTGGATTTGTGACAAATTAATTATTTGGGTAATTAAAAATATGTGAATTTAGATTTGATTCAAATTCAAATTCAAATTCTATTTCAATCTCTTTGTAAATTGAAATCTTTTCTAAACTCCTATTAGTTCAAATCCTACCTCAACCTCTTTGTAATTTGACTAACCCATTGATGGCATTGAATAAGACTAGATTACCAACAACAATCAAGATTGGATCACAGTCATTGTCAACTAGGACTAGATCATTGTCATCGACCCAGACAAGACAATTGGCACCAACAAGAATTGGATGGCTGACTTTCATCAAGACCGAACCACCTACATCAATACGACCAAACGGCCAACTTCCACCAAGGCCAAATTTCTAGCAAAGACTGGGATCAAAGTGTAGGCAATGACGGGGATCAAATGACTGACTTCCATTAAGATTAAAACCACTAGCACCAACTTGGATTGGAGAGCAAGTGATGACTGGGATCGCACGACTAACTTTCACCTGGATTGAACCATTGGCATCGATCAAGACCGAAGTGCAGGTGACGACCGAAACCGCATGACCTACTTCCATCAAATTTGATAGTTGGCACCGACCTAGACAAGATCATCGATGAAGACGAAGACGATACTATTGGCATTGACCAAGACTAGATAGTTGCCTGTGACTGGGATTGTATGATAAGATCCTATTATGATCAAGATTAATGACTTCGACTAGTATTAGACTAGCAACCTCGACCAATGTTAAACCAATAATGTTGATTAAGATAGGATAGTTGACTTTCAATGAGATAAAGATCACTAGCGTTGACTATGATTGAAGTGCAAGCAACGACCGGGACTAAATGATCAACTTTCACCAAGACCAAAGTGCAAGGGCTTATTGTCCAGTCTTGATGGAAGTTGGTCATCTAGTCCCATTCATCACTGATGGTACGATCTTGGTGAAAATCTGTCATTTGATTCCAATAGGCACTCATGGTTTGGTTTTGGTGGAACTCGACCATCTAGATTGCCAGTTTTGACTAGGACCAAAATGCTGACAATGTCCGTGTTGCTTTTAAATTTAAATATATAATTTAAAATTTAAAATTTTACTTAAAGTCCAAGCAAAAGATTTTATTGTTATAATTTAAAATTTTTTATACTATCCAAGTAAAGAGTTTAAAATATATAAATTTTAAATGTGAGATTTTAAATTTAAATTTTCATACCAAATTCACTCATCTAAATACAACCTAAGGGAAGATGAAGCAAAAATTTGCCACTTTTCTAAATTAAAAAAAGAGAATTACATGGATGTTCCATATAAAAAAATTAAATATCTATAAGTTTCAAATACTTGTAAATTCTGAAGTTTAATTTGTAAATATTGAAATTTGAGTTGTAAATAAGCTGAAAAAAATTTGAGACGTGAATGTAATATTTCCATTAAAAAAAATAATAATTCCAACACAAATTTTGGTCTTTCTATGTAATTTCTGAAAGTCAAGGAAGAGTAAGTTCCAATGTCAATTTCCCATTGACAAGACAGAGACTACAAAGCACGACGCAGGGCCTGCTGCTAGTGTTAGTGTTTGGGAAGTGAGCAAGAGCAAAGGCAGAGAATGGGAAAGGTAATGCCTTTTCTGGGAATGGTGATAGCAATTCTGAGCCAAACAGGTAGCCAAGTGGTAATTAAAATTGCAATGAATGGTGGAATTGACAAGTACGTCTTGATTTTCTACTCCTATGCTCTCTCCTTCCTCCTCCTCGTTCCCTTCACTTTCCTTTTCCGCAGGTTCAGATTTTTCTTTCCCTTCCTCTCTCTTTCAACTTCCTTGTTTGGTTTCAGCCATGAGGGCTTTAATCTAACAGTACTGTTTCTTTTTTCTTCTTTCTCAGGTCTCAGCCTCCGCCTCTTACCTTTTCCTCCATCTGCAGATTCTTCTTGCTTGCCCTGTTTGGGTTCGTACCTTGCTTCATAATGTGCTGCTCTTTTTTTTTTTTTTTTGGTGGGGGGTGTTTAGGGTGGTTTTCTATTTTTTTCCCCAATATGTAGTCATTGTACTTATTATGTTATTAAAAAGTCTAAGGTGATCAAGCTGTTGAGGTGATTACAAAGCCAAGTTAATTAAGCTTTTGAGGGTTGTCGAGACCTCTAGCCCTAGCCTTCCCCTTTTCTTTCACTATTTTTATCTTATTGTGTTTTATGTTTGCTTTAATGATTTGATTTGGGATTGCACTTATTAGTAATTTGCTTATCTGAAAATTACTCTTAAATTTTAATCTAGGGATTCATTATTTTGAGAATCACTATAGACTTACTTCTTGTCTCCAAAATTTTCAAGTTTTTGGGAGGGTATTCATTTTTCTTAGAACCACAATGAGATTTTTGTATAGTGATTCAGTCCTTTGATTTTATATTTATTTATTTTTAGGCTGTCTTATTTTTCTTCTATATATATATATATAAACTCTTATATGCTGAATTGATAAACAGATCAATCAAGAGTCTTTTCACTTCTTTCTTTCATTTTCCTTCACTTCTCCCATCTCAATAAAATAATGTGTGGTTGAGATGGGGAAAATGAAGGAAAATGAAGAAAAGAAGTGGAGAGATTCCTCTCATATGAATAAACACAATACAGCTCGCAGTATTTCCAGTCTCTTTCTCTCTCTCTGTTTTTTTTTTTCTTTACAGTTTGATTTTTCTGTCTTATTGATTTTTTTTTTACTGTATTTTTCTTCCAATACTTTTGATAGAAATAGTTACTTAACAATGCAGATTTTCAGCGACTATACTGGCTTATGTTGGCATAGATTTAAGCTCACCGACTCTGGCCACTGCTCTGTTCAACCTCGTTCCTGCTTTCACTTTTGTGCTTGCTCTCATTTTCAGGTTCTGTTTTTTATTTTTCTTTTTTTTTTTGGGACTCATCATTGCTTGTGATTTTTCAAAAATAATAGTACAACTTTCTTAATGTTGGACTTAGAGAGATAGAGTATCACTGGACAATTTTTTTTAAGCAAAATTAGAAGGAAATGTTATTTCTTACAATAAATAGTTAAAAATCATCTCTCTACTTTTGGATGACTTTGTGTTGATGATGCAACGGTGATTTGATCGATGCCAATGCCAGATTCCATGGATGAAAAATGCTTCTCACGTGGTTTCAAAAGCAAGATGATAGATTATACGGCGCCGTTTTCTTTTTTAAAATTATATATCACAAGTGTTCTAAATTTAATTATGATTTAATTTTATTTTTTAATTTTAATTTTTTTATCATTTTATTATTTTTTTACTGTTAATTGACCATTCAAGTCCTACATTATTTTTATTTTTTATTATAAAATATTTGAGTTAAGAGTCAAAAATTACTCTTCAAATAAAAGTTGAAAAACAAAAATGACTCTTAATCTAATAAAAATATTAAAAAAATAATAAGACCTATTAATAATTAATGAATGTTAGGTATTTTTAATCTCAAAGACTCAAGGGAACAGAAAGAATTTTTAAAATTAAAAAACAAAATTAATTTATAATTAAATTTAAAATCATTTATAATTTTTTTATACAATTTAATAATAAAAATGACCCACACTCATGTATTATAAGTTTTTGCTAATTGGGAAAAGTTCACCAACATTCATTCCCACTTGATTTTTTCCTTTTCCTTTTCCTATCCTTTTCTTTTCTTTGCTTATCTTTTTGGTTTGATGGACCATCGATGTAAATTCACATAAAAGTAAGGGGCAACCAACCTGAGGACCTTCAAAAGTAAGATAATTAGTTAATTACACTACAAGTCCTTTCAATTATGAAATAATTGTAGAAGCCCAAAGGCCCTCTTTGTAAGTGCGGTTTTTATTGAAAAGATGACAATGTCCTGTCATAAATATATGTTCGCATGTTTAATACCAGACGTTCATTAATTCACAACAATAAGCTCATACATTTGTAAATAGTTATAAATATGTGAAGCTGTATCTATAAGTATGTAAATATATTGTTGTGAATATATGAACTTACGCTAGAGAATATATAAATCTATTTATGTGAATATGTGAACCTCTATTTATGAGAACATCTACTAGCAAATATACAAATATATACTTAAAAATTAGGGGCATTTTCATCTTTTCAACAAAAATGTTATATACTTAAAAATTAGGGGCATTTTCATCTTTTCAACAAAAATGTTATTTGTAAAGAGAAACCCTGAGCCTAAACAATTATTTCATAGTTTAAAAGACATGCAGTGTAATTATTTCACTTTCAAGAATCCTCTAGAAGTAATATGGAGTCGTGGCGGGTGGCGGGTGGCAACAAGTTGTGCAATTAAGATTACTTCCAAAAAGAAATAGGGAATTAATAATTATGCATGGCTTTATTGCATTGATTGTGGACAACTTTTTAATAAAAAATTGGTCAAAAAGAAACTTTTTTTCATAAAAATCTAGAGAAAAAATATAAAATTATATAATCTTTTAATAAAAAATATAAAACTTCTTAATTTTATTTTTTAAAGAAAATATTTAAGCATTTTAACCTTAAAAAATTAGCATATTTAATAAATCAAACTATAAGAGTTGAATTAAAAAAAAAAGAACTATCAAGACCTAATTCAAAATTAAAAGAAACTATAAGGTCATATAAATATATTTTTCTTTTATTTTAACAAGTTTTCACATCTCTCAGTAAATAATACAATGATTTTGTGTATTATACACAACCTAATCTTGTAATTTGCAGCATGTGAATTGAACTTGTAGTCTCTCAACTTTGAATGGTGGTTCAGGATGGAAGTAGTAGATTTCAGAGAATATAGAAGCCAAGCTAAAGTGTTAGGAACTATAGTATCAATTGGTGGAGCATTTGTTGTGATATTCTACAAAGGCCCACCAATCTTCAAGAATCATTCTGCAGTTTCTACTTATATGTATCTTTTCTCATCAGCACAATCCAACTGGGTCCTGGGAGGCTTTTATTGTGCTACTGATTCTTTCTTGACTTCACTTTGGTACATCTATCAGGTTGGATCATTCACTTTGTTTGAAGCTGTAAGCAATACTAGTGTTGAGTGTTTAAGTACGGAGAGAATTGATTTTTTCCTACTTTTCTTTTGCAAAATGTTTCAGGCACCAGTCATCCAGAGCTACCCTAATGTAATGGTGGTAGTCTTGTTCCAGATTTTTCTTTTCCGCAATTATGTCTGCAATATTTGCCTTAATTGTTGTTACAGATCCATCAGCATGGGTATTAAGACTTGATATGGGGTTGATTTCCATTTTCTACCAGGTAATTTTTTTTAAGCAAAATAGTTGAGTTGAAATCTAAAAACTTATCCTAGCACATAGCACAAGCCTTATGGCATAAAAGAGCATTAAACAAGGTCCTTGTATGAATAATGAGAATTGAAACTACATCGTGAGAAGTGATATGATAGTATGGTGTGTTAAGAGATCAATTTCTCAATAATATGCCTCCACTTAACTCTTAAGTTGAGGTGGCTATTTGAAAGTTTACTTGATTCATTAGAAAGTATATATGGCGATGAAAAAGAAACGGTCAGTTATAAAGGTACAGAGAAATAAAAAAATTTGTGTTGTTATTGATTCAGAATGCTAATTTGTGGTTCATCACATAGGCAGTGGTTGCAACAGTGATCCGCTTCATTCTGTGCACATGGTGTGTGCAGAAAGCTGGACCTCTGTTTTGTACAATGTTCAAACCTATAGGAATCATCTTCACTGTTATCATGGGTGCACTTTTTCTTGGAGATGATTTTCACCTTGGAAGGTAAAATTTGCACGTGACTCTCTCTCTCTCTCTCTCCTCCCTCTCTCCCTCTTTCTATCTGGATTCATAGAAACTTGAACTCAAAATCTCATACTTAAGTAGCCATAGTCTCTTCCATTAAGATCAAAAGCCTATTAGTGATATCATATATTATCTTGAGAAAAAGCAATTATTGATCTCTATAATTTTATTATATTTTGTTATTGGTTCATGTATTATTTTTTTCATTATTCTAGGTCTCTATAATTTCTTCTGTTTGTAATGTTAGTTCTTTTATTTTTAAATATGCCTTGAAAAATGATGATATAGCACTAATTATATTAAATTAGTTGACGTACAACTAATAACATCATTTCACTCTGCTCATCAAACAGAGGTTACATTTTTATTTCATTTGTTTTCACAAATTTCGAACTTGTCTCTTTTCCTCTACTTTGGTTTCAATTGCAACACCAAAATCTCTCTCTCCGTTTTTTTTTAAAACTCTAAAGCCAATGATTATTACTTTTGGTTAATGTTGATATTGGAGCTTATTTTGGCTTCGTATAGTTATTAAGTATGGTCTTCAGTATCTTCTAATTGCCCTTCATTTCTTTGTATTTTATAATTGTCCCGTCTCTTTCTTTTTTATTTTAATATGCAGCACAAGATTTAATACCATTAATTACAATATGTCAAAAAATTTAACATCATTAATGCCATCCCTCTAATCATATTAAAAATAGAAGGATTAATATTGCAGATGAAAAAAAAATTATAGGAGTCTAATGTAACAAAAAAGTTAAGAAATAAAAAACAAAACACAATAAAATTATGAAGACTAATAATTATGTTTTTCATACAATCTTCTTAATATACATATGTGTGTGTATTAAGTATTCTTTTAACATGTCTGGTTGTGATTAACTTTACATCTTTTTACTTGAATTGAGTCTAGCGATGCGTGTTTATTCTTTTAAAGATATAACTTTAAATCTTTACATTTTACTTATTTTTTTTATTATTAATTTCTGTAATTTTTTTTAATATTTTAAATTTTTATACTTTTATTTTTTATTATTTTAAATTCCTTCATGAACAAAGTGTAGGGACTTTAAAGGGATATAAAATAATAAAAAATAAAAGTGTATGATGTAAAATACTGAAAAAAAATACAAAAATTAATAATAAAATATAAGTAAAATATAATAATTTAAAGTTATATTTTTTTATTGTGTTATTGATAGTAAAATATTTTGAATGAATGTATTGCAGTTTGGTGGGAGCAGTTATAATTGTGTTGGGATTTTATGCTGTGATGTGGGGCAAAGGTAAAGAAGAGAGGAAGGGTGAAGCAACGTTTGATAACTTGGACTCATCCTGCCACAGTGCTCCTCTCCTGCAAAACAAGACCTAACTTGCGAAGTACCATATACATATATGTATGGATTTTAGTTAGAGATTAAATGAAAGGCAAAATTATCCGTAAGTACTATATGTATATATATATATATATATGGATTTTAATTTTTAAAAAGTCCCATCGAATGTACAAATGTTCTTGAATTGCTGACTTTACTCGTAAATTTGTAATTAGTTTTGTGTATATTTACCAAAATACCCTTGTTTGAAAATAAAAAATTATCTACAATGGTACTTGACGTCAGAACTCTAGGGACTAGCGAAAATAGCTCTAGCAATAGACATTGGCTAGCCAATGTGGCGTCACCCGTGCCAATGATGATGAGGAGATAACTTTTTTTTTTTTTTTAAGGGATGGTATTTAATATAGATGTACCTTAAAATTAAAGTTCATGACAACATAAGGTTATTTATGTATTTTATGAGATTCCTTAAAAACTAAAATTCATATATAAGACTTCTATATGATTTTCCATTAAAAAAAGTAATAGAATGTGTTAAAAGTAAAAAATCAGGACTCATCCTCACTTTTCACTTTACTCCCTCCTGTTAACTTTATAGGTGACATTTTATAAGGATGAAATGATTCACTTTATAAATTATTAAATTAATATTAATATTTTATTTTAAATAAAATGCCTAAACTATCCTTAAAAAATATTAGAGAGGGAAACAAAAAAATAATATTATATAGTTTATTTATTTTTTGAGGGTTATGTTTGTATTTTTATAAAATTTTATTCTTTTATTTTTGTTATATTGATATTGATGAGATTAATAAAAATAATTTATAAATAAGATTGTAGAGAATACACATTATTACATGCACACTCCCTCCCCCCCTCCCCCCTGTGTGTGTGTAACAATTTAATTTTGGAAGATCTATATATGGAAACACTATGTGAAGAATTTTTCTGAAGACAATTTCGGAGGATTTGCAAACTGCAGATGGTATGAAATTCAAATTCTCTTTTCACAAGAAAATGGACTGTGCTTAGGTGATAAAGACAACTAATTTAATGTACTTTTGAAATCTTGTAATTAATAATTAATTTGGGGATGATGGAATTATATAAAGGGGTGCTCATAGACTGCCAGTGTTAGTTGCAGATCTTAGTGACAGCCTTGATAGCAGCGAGAACTGGGCAAGTACTATTGTTGATTGTTAATGAACTGCGTGAAATATTTGAACCAAAATAATTAATCAAGAAGTTTATTTTTAGGTGGAATCATGTACATAATTATGCAAGTTTGAGCAAATAACATTACTTGTTAATGTAGTATTAGTTGATTTCACAAGACTCTTTTTTGGTCGCAGTTAAATAACCAGAACTTTTCATGTGATTTCAGTTTTTATAAGTTTTCACTTTTAATGAGATTCACTTGCAATTAAATGTGTTTAAAACCGATTCAAATCAATTATACCGAAACAAATTAACTTAAACCAATGAAACCTTATTATAAATAAGGTTTGATTTTTTTTTTTGAAGAACGATCAGTTTGGTTGAGTTAAGGTTTAAAAATTAAAAATTAAATAAATAATTTCTGTAATTATTTATGATAATTTTTGAAGTTTATAATTACGTGTTTTAATGATAACATATATTGATTTTAAATAATTAGAAGATTCTAATTAATTGTAAAAAATATATTTATTATGCATTTCATCAAAAAACATTTAAACTTGATCAAAATTTAAACCATTCAAAAATCGAATCAAATCGAATAAGAGTGATGCCTTGATGAATCATTGATTTGGTTTGACTTTTTTAAATGAAAAAAAAAAAAAACGGAACACAAGTGTGAAAATCCTTACTAGCAGCAACTCAAGCAGGACGTTGAGGCAAATAATTATGTTAACCCTGCTTCAAAATGCATAGTAGTCTTCATATACCCCACACTATTTATTCATCTTCAGATTCATTATTTACTAATTAAATTAAAAATCATAGATAAAAACTTCTCTTAGTTCAAGTCATAAGAACATCGAGAGCAGCATAAATAATTCTCAAATATATGCCAATACTCTATATATTCTCAAACTCAAATTGATCAATAGCAAGATCATGACACCAACAAAGAGAAAGGCTGACTGATTGATGAGGCAACAGATAAGTAAAGCACAAGGCTATGGCTATCTTGAAGCACACAAATCAAAACTAAACTGAAACTGTAAAAGAACAGTAGTTATTATACTATTATAAGATATATTGATTGATGGGATCAAATGATACCCCAAGGGGGTTTATTATTAAAACATGCATTCTGATATGAGTATAATGGAAATTCAGCTGCATGTGACTCATTCTCTATGCCTTCTGAATATAATCATCAACCTCTTGAAAGTTTTTGACTGCAAAATCTTTAATGACATGAGGGTCAGGGACCTCTGCACTTGCCTTCTCAAACTCAGATGACCACTTCACAAGGCTTCCTTCTCCCTTTGGTATGACACTGATGTGCCCCTTGAAGTTCTTGAAGTACTTGAGGAGGTCACCATCAATGACACTATATGTCACTGTCTTTTTTGCATCATCAGCTGCATTAATCTTCTCTTTTGATACCTTCACTATTGGAGAACCTACAAAAAATAAATTACTCATGTGGGGATCAACAATTATTGAGAAATAGTTACCACAATCGATAGTTGGGTTGAATGGAAGGGATTCAAGATGATAGGATGGATTTAAAGGAGGGACACTTCAATGGACCTTTGAAAAAGTTTATTTTATTTTATTTTTCATTTGTAAGAAATTTTAAAATAGACTTTGGTCTCCCGTGGCCAATCAACTCCTAGATTCAAGATTCCTTAAGCAAAGTTGTTGGTTCAAACCTTGTCAATGAAAAACCACGCTAAAAGAGTTACTCAATTTGGATCAAACAATTCTCAAATATGAATTAGTTGATAATGTCAAATATTAGATATTTGTAAAGATGCTATGTATAATCAACAATAGTTGAGTCAAATTAAATGGATCAATGCTATTGAACACGCTTGCCTTTGTGCCTTGGGCATTGAGGCAATGCATAGAACAATCTTATCACCTCTTATGTGTGAAGAGAGTTGATGGGTGCCTTGAATGCGTTTCTCAAGTAAAAGGGAGAGTGCAATCAGGCATGTCTAGTTGCACAATTTTTTGTAGTTTTTATTGATAATATATAAAATGGTTGTTACTTTTATCTATGTTTCTTTTTTCATAAAACACAATTTTTCAAAGTATTTATATGTAGGTCAAGTAAATCTACATATGTCATTTTATCTTTGATTTGTTGTCTATACATTATGTATTTTCACATGGTAGCATCTTGCTTCACACAAACATGTGTCTTTTTAGAGCTTTGTGCCCAAGATATTTTACAAACCTTGCACCGTGGGCGCGCCTTTTGACTTTTAACAACACTAAAATGGATTCAACAATTCTTAAGCAGGGTCATTGACTCTAATCATGCTGATGGAGCTATTCCAAACCTATTAAGACCTAATAATGCTCAAATACAAAAATTAATTGGTATATATTAACAGCAGATAATTATAGATAAAAAAAATAAGAGGAAAATTGGTAGTAGCTAGAATATGATTCTTTGGGTTTATAATTGAGCAATTGTATGAAGAAATTAAGAATATAATGCACCTTCAGCATAAAGAATCTGGCGTACAGAACCAGGAGCTTTGCCATCGCCCTCAAGAACCTCAATGCTCTTGTAGTCATGTGGAAGTGCTTTGGGGAAGATGGTGGTTGAGTCCCTAATGGTTTCCCAGAACTTGTCTGCTTTAGACTTCACCTCTATTTCAACCTCAAGCTTCCCAATGGTGGCGGCCATGGCTGAAACCCAACACTGATCAATATGTATGGAATATAATATGAGAGAAGAGTCCTTGGGAAGAAGAAGAACAACAAGTGGGTATATATAGAGATGATGAGAGATCTCTGATTGATCATGAGGACAAGCAAGTGTAAAAAGAATCAGGAACTTGCTCAACTACGGCCACTTAATGAAGCTGCCTGATAGAACTTTCATGGAGTTGCATTCACTCACATGACTCTAAATGAATGTTGGGCCCACTCAGTACTGAAAGCTGTGTTGATGTGGATGGGATTTAGCATGGTTATAGACATCATGTTAGATTTGTTGGGGCAATTAAAGTGGTTTGAGTGCATTTAATTTAAGGGAAATTAATTATTCGATGTTTATAATTTTGACTTGATAGCAATTTAATTTTAAAATTTTCACTTGATTACAATTCAATCTCTAAAATTTTAACTCAATTAAAATTCAATCCCTAACCAATAGATGTTAGTCTTAATGAAAAGGATTATATAACTACTTAAACATGGGATTTTGAGATTGTATCCTTATAAATGTAAAAAATGTCTTTGAAAGAGCTACCCTTAATTGAGTCTGATAATGCTTAAATCTGACCTAGTCAGATAGTTATATCATTAAAAAAAACCTAGTCTCAAAACTTGAACTTAGTGTAAATTAGTTCTTATAGTTTTAGTAATTTAAAATATTGGTTCCTAAACTTTAAGAAATAACTTTAGTATTTATAATTTTATTTTCTAAAAAAAATAAGGACTAATATTTTAAATTATTAAAGCTATAAAAATTGAGCTGTATTGGGTCAAAGTTCAGAGACTGAATTTTAACTAAGTTAAAGATATAATAATTGAGTTGTACTAAATTAAAATTTAATTAATGCTGAGTTTTAAAGGAGTGAAAACTATAAAAATTAAATGATTAATTTTTTTTACATAATTTATCATTGGATCAATTTAAAACCTAATGAAGTAGTGGTTTTTGGGCGAATAGATGTTAAAGTGATGCTATAAATGTAGAACAACAATGGCGGTGATTCTAATGAGTCTGCAAAATTTGTTGGCTGTTAATTAAAACTTTGAATGTAGAAGCCAATGACAGCCAAAGAAGAAAAAAACATGTGGATCTGTGCCTAATCGCAGTTCATTTGTCGTATGATATCATATGTTCAGCATCGAAAGTGATAAATCATAATTTACCTATTGTATTTTTTTAAAATAAAATTAAACCCTAAATTGTAGATATTTCTATTATTATAATTTTTCCATCCATGAAATTTAAATTCAAAATTTCATATAACAATCTGAGATTCACCAATGAGTTGCAAATTTGCATTCGAAGAATTTATGGAAGGGAAAAAATTAACACACATGAATAATTTTTTATAGTGTCTCCGTTAAAAACTATAAAGTATTTTTTAAAAAGTTTGATATTAAAAAATATAAAATATTTTTATTATTTTAAGATATAATTATTATATTTTTTTAAAAAAAACTTTTAATAAATAAATCATTTTATATCAGGAAGTGTTTAAATCAATGGGTCATATTAATTATTTAATAATTATTTATTTTTAATTAAAAATAAAAATTACGATCATTCCATAATATTTCAATAATTGGATGACTTCAATTATTACCCATGCCTTCACAAGATGTAATTGTCATTTTTCCTGAAATTAGATTTTATACAGTCACTTTAATAGATGTCCTTGTACATATTATCAATAAAAAAAAAAAAAGAAAGTTCTTGTACATTTTGGTTGTACAGAGTAGAGATTAATGTGGGCCGATAAAAGTAGAATAACAAAAACCAAATGAACCTTATTCACCAAAAACAAATTAAGTGACCCATTTTTATTATATGCCCAAAATAATGGCCTAGTCCTGTGTGGTTGTAAAACTAAACTAAGCATTTTACCAAAAAAGAGTCATATAAGCATTTCGATGACTCTTTCATGAATAATTATGGAGGCAGCTTTGCTCCTCTTACTTTGAGAAGAAATCTGGTGGATAGTTCAGATTTAATGTTTTAATTTTAATTTGAATTTTATATTTATTAAAATAAAATATTTATAAAAGTTATAAAATTGTTTTAATAAATCTGATCATCAATATAAACCGTTTACATTCATATTGTCAAAATAAAAATTTATAAAAAATTTAATAAATATATTTGTTATAAATCTGAATAATATAAATTTAATCTAAATAGTTCATTTTGATATTAATTTTTTTATAATTTTTATAAATTGACCATCCATATGTATTATGAATAGTGCAGATTTAATATTAAACTTTTTTATAATTTTTTATTTTCATAATACAAATGTAAGTTGTCCAGATTGATGATCAGATTCATTAAATTTTTTTTATAACTTTATATGAATATTTTATTTTAATAAAGATAAAATAAAAATAAAAATAAAAATATTAAATCTGAATCAATCAGATTAATCAAGATGGTCTAGATTTCCTCCCTAGGTGGGAGGAGCAAAGCCAACTCCAAGAATTATACGAGCATTTCAAGAGTAATGGTTAGGGGTGTAACAAACTTTTTTTTTAAAATATATGTGAAACAATCAACAATACCCAATAAATTATTTGGCCAAAAAAAAAAATTTAAAGCAGACAGCCTATAAATTGGATTGGAGAGGACAGTTAATTTGACATGAGCTTTGATGATAGCGACGATGAAACTGATGATCAATTTTTTCAACAATAAATGATGCAATTGATGATTTGGTTCATGGTATTTGTTTCTAGTGTTTGCATTTTTTGTCAAATTCTGATTCGTACATCATGCCTGATACACACACACACACACACACACACACATGAGAGACAATTAGATATAGTATAATAAGATAATTGCTACAATCAAATCTAAAATATTCTCTCCATTTGTAAATGTTCAAAATTACTCTAATTAATATGAAATTCATTAATTAGGTAAAGAAGTTAGTTAGGTAAAGAATATTTAGAAACAAAAATTTCAGACAACTTACAAACAAAGAACGTTATAATAAAACCCATGAAAAAAAAGAGTCTTGCAATTATACTTAAATGGAGAACTGATTAAGATACACCATGATGAATTTATCAAAATGAACTTGCACCTATGAATTCATTATTAATTAAGAGATGAAGAAATTATATAACACTACATTTTATATTATGTACCGTCAATCATCTATTTTTTTAAAAAAACAAATAAAATAGGCCATGAAAAATTCATGCAGAAGTGGTTACAATTAAGTCACAATAGACCTCACAAGGGATCTACACCCATGAGTTGGATTATCAAAAAACCTAGTGTCAAAACCATCATTAGAAGTATAGCAAGCAAGTTAATACACGCAATTGTTTACTTTTCTAAATATGTAGTTGAAAGTGATCGTCTAGTATTTTACAGCAAGATTTCTAATTCTCTATTTCTAATTTTATAAACTATTTGTAAAAAAAAAGTTTAGGTGAGTTGGTAGTTTGATGCTTATTTTTATTTCAACTGTCACATATGATATGGCAAATAAAAAAAAGAGCATATATCATAATTTCCAATCAAATAAATCTTTTGTGAAATTAAATTAGGATAAATGATCAAATTTCCTCTTTTACTTTAGGTTCACTAATATTATAGACTCTGAACTAGTTTATTGTGCCAATTCTTTTATTAATTTTGAAAATGGTACAATTTAACCTTTGTTATTAATAAAAATTAACTTATATTACTAGTTGATTAGAAAATGATAGAAAAGAGTGTCCAAAATTATAAAAAAAGACCAAAAATTATAATAAATGACCCAAAATATAGAAAAGGACCAACAAAAATTTTGGTCATCCTCTATAATTCCTAAGGTTATTTTTTGTCATTTTTTAATTAATTAATGATCAAAATTAAATTTTGTTAATGATGGGAGTCAGACTGCATTTTTTCAAAAATTAAGAGGAGGTAATTTTCTCATTTACCCAATAAATTATAACAATAAATAATCTCAAATAATGTGGCTAACTCTAGATACTAACTAATAACACTTAGGTTCAAGAATATCAATTTAATGACAGTTAATTTTTTTACAGTATTTTATGTAAAATTAATTGAAAATAAAAATTCAAACTATATTTATGAGCACATCCAAATGACAGAATTTTGAGACTTATAGATATATAGATATAGATATAAATTTACGTAAAGAAAAATTAATACTAATATTAATGAAGGATCATGAAATATCAACAAGGATTGGATCTATTGACCAAAGACAACAAGGATTTTTTTTTATTTTTTACCTTGAACCAAAAAACGGACAGGATCTAATAAAAAAAGTTTTTTTAATAATAAATTAAGATTTGAATTTTTATTAGGAGAGATGACAATGTTCAATGGCAAAGCCACATACAAGTGATTATGGAATTTTAGATTTCATATTTTGCATCGCATCTTTTAATATTTTGAATTTGAATATTAAATATTCAAAATATTGAATTCATTTGATTTTCTCTCTAAACTAAAATTTAAATTTTTTTATATTTTCAACTCAAAGCTCAGTAATATAATTCATATACATAATTGATATCTTTAATTATTAAATTATTTTTAAAAAATTGCCCTAGCTCCGCCATCGTCATGTTTAATTCTTGACTATGTCTTGAACAATTGCACAATTCAAAAAGAGAATGAAGGATCATGAGACATCAATGATGCATGAATCCCTGTATTCAATTATTATTTTTTTTACATTGTAGTAATAATTACTACAAAATCTTTGAGATTTGCAAACAGAAAGGAATTGAACTTTTGCACCGAAAAATCAAATGCAGATCTTATCAAAAGATCAATATTTACCCTTTCTTCTCATATATATTCACCCATAAGAGATTCATAAATCAAAAGCTCAAAATCCCCCATGAAAATTGATCCATACAAGGTTCACCAAGTGATGATGAAGCCATGGTCATCACTGTCAAAGACCAAGAGCGATATGAAGAACAAGAAGATTCGAAAAGGTTTCATCCCAGTCAATTTAGGTGGAAAGGAAGAAGAAATTGTGCGTTTTATGGTTCCAATATCATGTTTTCTTAATCAAAAGAAATTCAGATATTTTTGGATCAATACGACGATTACATTCAAAGTTTACGTGAAGGTCCTTGGCACTAGCCTTGCTGTGTAATATTGTTCGAGAGAATGCTTAACATTGTTATCAAGGACCATGATAATTGAATATTGATAATTCAAATTTGGATAACTTTCTTCTGTATCCTTTCTCTTCATGTAAATATATTGCAGGGATAACGTAACTTTTACTTCACCAAATTTCTATCGGTTATTGACTTCTTTTTTTTTGAATTGTATCCGATATCTTAGACAGGTCATCTTTCAAGCACATTAACAATCCAAACTAATCTAGATTCGCTGAATTGTGGGCACCTCAAAGGATGAAACAGCTGGCTAGAGGTTTTAACACCTTCCATGCCCAAACAGTTAAGGGAGGAAGAGCCGCCACCGCTCTACCACACACCCTTGGTTTGTCGATTATTGATTTAATATCTCAAATTTAATTTTTATCAATTTTATCATTCAAGTTCACATCAGTTATAATTTATTAACATGAATAATAAAATATTGATGATAATCATATAATTAATAAAGATATATTTTCAATTCGTTATACAATTTAGTTCAATTTATCATAATTGAAAAGAATATGTTTTATAAATTGAGAAAAACTTATATACTTAACCTTAAATGGGCATGGTATGTTCAACTAAACTTTTAAATCAAGCAGTAAATTCCTAAAATCTTTTTCCATGATTTTCCCATATGCAAGTACTCAAAATAAATAAAATGAAATAATAGGGATGGGGCAAAATGAAAGAACCGTATGGTGGGATGAAAGCATGCTGATTTTGGAGAACTAGACAGAATTTTTCAAAAAAATGGTTTGTGCGTTGTATTCTCACTGTTAAAGTTTTCATATAAGGTAATCAGTTTATCATTCAAGATATATATATATATATATATATATATAGCACTTTTTTTAGAGCCACTTGCTGCAATTTTGTCTAAATTTTCCCTCCACTACTTTTTCTGCTTACAATTATTAAACTCACCATAATAAAAAATGGGCTACCATAGTAATTAAGAATTAACTTTATCTTTTTAAATCAGTACCATAATATAGAAAAGTCTACCATAGTAATTAAAAATCAAACCAAGTTTATGAAGTTTTACTAGAAGAGAGTTTTCTTAATTCATAAAACAATTTTAGAGTTGGCTGCCATGCAGAAAAAGAGTCAACCATAATAAAAATAAAGAAAACTTAGTAAATAGAACCTAAAATGGTAATTAGGAGTTGCTAAACAATTTAAAATGTATCAAGAATGGGATTACGCATGAAAACAAGAGCTTGATCCCAAAATGTTGAATTAAAATAGAAATAATCTGTAAATAAGGTTCCCAAAGGTAATTTAGTTCAAAAACAAGTTATTTAAGCTCAAAGTATCCAAGGGGACCAATTTGGAAACAAAAATACAAAAAGGGGGCAATTCTAGAAAAAATGTAATGTCTATTGTGGCTGAAGTGTCATATACTGTGATGTGTGACACAGAGATTAGGCACCATGGTGAAGGCTTCATCTGCCATGATGCATGACACAGAAAGTCCAATTCTCCATCTATATTGTACGCTATGGCTGATGATGTATCCACTGTGATGCACAACACCATATTAGAATCTTGACAAAATGAACAATATTTTCTAACTTCAACTGAGCATAACTTTCTATATACACATTCAATTTTAGTTGTTTAAGTGTTCACAAAAAACTTTCAACATAAACTAGCGCTTTCTTTTTGTTTAACACAAAAATACTATCAAATGACAAGTTAATCCACAAAAAAAGATTGTGGTTACAAAAACTACACCTTATTCCAAACAACTCCAATTTCTCAAACCCAAAGCCAACACTAAACAAAAGACCACTTGACCACATGCAACACACACTAAACAACTTAATTAAATCAACAATTTGCCCACAAGTATACAAATTCACAAGTTGGGTTACAGCCATCTAACACAGCAGAAGATTTTGCATACATGGATCATAAGACAAGTTTAACTTTCATGTCTGCTTTTAAATATGTCAATCTCATCAAAATAAGACCATGAGTGTCAAAAAGTTTTCTCATAGCTTCAATGGACAAATTTAATCTCAAACAAGAGTCACATGCTCAATACACATAATGAATGCCTATGAATGCCTAAGTTTGGCAATATACATCCTTCTGGCAAAATAAGGTCTAAACAAAAAAAAAAAATTGGTGTCCCATACACTAACTAGAACTCCAATACTCCTTCAATTAGACCCCTCTCATGTAAGAATTATTAACCAAGGGAATGAGACATAAAAATCCTAGTAACCAAAACTAATAAGATACATTTAAGCATGTCATACACCTAATCATGCGATTGTTAGGGAAAGAATACAAAAAAAAAAAAATCAATCCAGACATGTTTCCAAATATACTAAACAAAATCTAACAATTTTAATACATCACAACCAATCTTATCTCCTCCGTTCTCCGGACCCAAGTCCACACTTTAATTTACACAGCCAAAAGTAGGTTAGCCGAAGTCATGACAAGCTACTCATTAGGTTCAATAAGGGTATACCATGTGACATGACAAAAAAAATTGAACAATAAAATCCCTACCCCTTACATACCCATATAAATCATGTATACAATTACAAAACATTAAAAATATATAAAAATTGTAAAAAATTTAATAAATATACTTATCAATCTAATAGTCAAAATTTAATATAAATGCTATAAGTTTAATATTAAATTTTTTTAATAAATTTACTGTTATGTTTAGAATATATTTACACTATCTAGAATATATCTAAAAATTTAATTTAATTATTTTACATTAAATTTAGAGCATTTACATTAAATTTAGACTGTTAGATTAATAAGTATATTTATTAATTTTATTAAATTTTTATATATTTTTTTATTTTAAAAATATAAATTAAAAATAAAAATATAACAATATTAAATTAAATCTAGACGGTCTAAATTTACCTCTGCCTCAAAGGAGAGCAGAGGAGGCTTCTCTCAAAGAAGAGAAGTTGACTCCAACTAAATGAGAAACAGAGTTACAATCTCTTTTAACGTTGATGGAAAGGGGAGTGTGAAGGTAGAGGAGGCTTCTCTCCAACTCTAACTAAATGAGAAACAAAGTTATAGTCTTTTAACATTGATGGGAAGTGGCGCGCTTTCACAGTCTGTTTTAATGCTCTTCATGAATTGGGAATATAATCAAATATTGCCGTTGAGGGGATTCTGCTATAATGAATAAAATGTTTGTTAGGATATGCTTGATAACTGAAAATATTTTGTTGGTCCTATATGATAATTTTATTTTAAGTAAAGCCTTAACAAATTTTAAAGTGACATTAATTAATGATAATAATAATATAATAGGGTGAAGATAAAGCTAGTGAATAATATATTATTTAGTTCAAAGTAAATTCAAACGAGGGGATGTAGCTCAAATGGTAGAGTGATTGTTACAATTATTGAGATGAGATTTGAAGACAGAGGGATGTAGTTCAAATGGTAAAGTGATTGTTATGATTATTGAGATGAGATTGAGATAAGATTCGAACCCTCGAATCTCCGTTTACTTTCTCCTTTTTTTTTTAACTTATTTGGTTAGAGGACTAGGTGGCATAACTTCTTTTATTGGTAAAATAGGGAGTTAATAATAAGAGAGTGGCAGCTTTATAAGAAAATTGGGATACTTTTCTACTATGATTACCAAAAAATGTTGAGTATCAAAGATTGTTTAGATTTTTATTAGAATCTTGGTTTAAGAAAAGTTATTTTCAAATTAAACAAAAAAAATTGAGAATATCTATAAAAACACGAGGGATTGCACCTCGTCTTTGAGATTGTGAAAGGTATAAGAAAAATGATTATGCGACACGAATAGATACTTTATGATCATGTTTTAACAAGAGCAAAATCCTATGCTGACCAGCTTATACATAATGCACATTTTCCTTACTATTAGACGTAAGTTCTTATGAAACTTCTCATAGAGTATTTTGCTATTGTGAATTATGATTTTATCAATGAACCCACAAATCTGGGTCCATTCTTGTTATATTTTATTGTAATCATTTTGCCTCCTATTGTGTATTCCAAAACAAATAAAAGCTAAAATTATAAAAAGAGGAGAGCATAGCTTATTTATTAAATATTTAACTAGAGTAAATAAATAATTTAATTTTTATTTTTATTTAATCATTGAAATAGAAGTGTCTCAATGTTTTTTTTTTTTTTGCAATGTTCTCAAATTAGTTCTTCTAATATTCTTTTGGCAAACCTACACCTTTAGTCTTCTAATTTTTTTGCAAAATCCCTTCCTAATAACTTTATAGAGCTATCAATGGGTTGCAAACAGACATGACTAATATCTCTCTCAGAGAAATTTATCAATTGCCTTTCTCACTAATTGATAATTTATAATATCTATGAGCAGCAAAAGTTCTTCAAGTCAATGATAAAATGAAGAATAAGTATACAATTTACCCACAATTGCAAGAAACCTTATTTGAAAATTAAGTGTAAAGATCAAGACAAGTGTTCTTGTTCTACAAAGAAAAAGTCTCATTTTCCACAAGTATAAACATCACTCAAGGAGGTCATATAGTAAAAAGAGAAAGTATTTACACTTTTTTAAGACGCATCCTCCTTATTTAAAAAAGTCAGACAAATGTTATATATGAAAACTGGAACATTTTGCTAGAAGAACTACTTAAAGAATATGATATGAAGTGTGTAATAAATAAAGACTTATTTCTCAACAGCCTTGGTAGATAGTCTTGTAGCAAAAATATCGCATATAAAAGTCTTCTATGTTTTTTCTATATGAATTTTCTCTATTTTCTTTATATTCTCTTGAAATACTAATATTTTACTTTTGTCAACAAAAATTCAAATATGCTTTGCACTTATATTTTTAAAAGAACATGTGTGTAAGAAAGAATCTGGTTATAATCTATTAAAGATGAGCTTCTAATCTTACATTATACAATCCTAACATGACCCAAGATCGGTGTTGTAAATGAGGCCTTGTTTGTTTTATTGTCTCATAAACATGATAAGCTTATTCTTTGAATTGATCTAGAAACTTAAGCCTTGTTTTATTTTGTTTTCTATTTTTAAGTTCTTAAAATAATTATGCAGTGTAATTTTTTAGAACAAGTTCTGAAAACAAAATAAAAAATAAAAAACTCTATTTGAATAATTAAAGTAGTGAAATAAAGGATGAGAGAACTATTTCATTTACCAACATAATTGTGATTAACGAAAAGGTGATTATTTTTTTGCTTCTCTCTAATTTTGCAGAACAAAAGATAATAAAACATCATAAAGATATTCAGATTTTTTAATTTTTCAGAACAACTTTTAATTTTTTTATACAAATAATAAAAAAATACATTTCAAATAGATTTTTTTAATTTTCAAAATAAAAAATTGTTTTGAAAATAATTAATCAAACATACCCCTAATCTTTTATGGTATTAGAGCCACTCAAGACTTAACATTATAATTTTCATAATGCCAATTGTAACATCTGAATTTCTAATCTTGCGTTAATGACTGATTAGAGATGGATTAATGATTTAATGTGGGACTAGGGTTCTAAGTGGTGAAGTGTTATATTGACTTATTGAAATGTTATATGAATAGATATGAGTAGAAGAGTGGTGTCTCGAAGCATAATGTGTGAGCATAGTGAGAATTTCTCTCACTATGCCACGCGCCGTGGTAGGTGATAGATGCACCGTGGCGCATAGAACAAAAATTAGATTAATAGGAACGTGTCCAGCTTGAAAAACATAAAGGAGAAATGTGGGAGGAGAGGTCTGGTGTGGAGAGGAGAAAAGGATCTGCCAGGGCAAGCTAAATCAGGAGCAAGGACGGTGTCTCTGACTCGTTACTTATCGGGTAAGTCACGTACTGCCTTAACCTCTGAATCTACCATATTTTTTCTTAGTTTTAACTAATGAGAAAGTGAATTCAGGAGTTTTAAGGAGTTAATTTCTTATCCAATAGTAATAAAAAGGTTTTATGGAGCTAAACTTGTGCTTTGTGACAGGTTGTAGTCGAAACGATAAAGTTTTGAAGCTCTAGACAAGAATTGCCCTAATTTAGAGAGAGAGTAGTGAGAGAAAATTGTTAGAAAATATTAAAGCTTGAAATGAGGGGTGATCAATGGTAATGTGTATAATCGAGTGTGAAATGTGGATTTGATAACAATTGAGTGCTTAAATGCCATAATTGACGCTTTTGGTTAATAGAGAAATTGATTCTGAATGCCAATTCTGTGTATCTTATAGTGTGTGACGCAGAAATTATGAGAAAGGAGCTTGAATAGAGTTGAAATTATACGGGTAACCCTTTCTATCAAATAGAAGGTTGAGGTAATCATATAGTTTATTATATTTATTAGCTTTTATAACTGTGTAGAAATGAATATCAAATGATAAATTGTGAATTGTGAATTTATGAGTGTTATGCATGATTGTTATTGAAATGGTTTTAGCATGAATTTGTATTATGAAATAAATTTGAAAATTCATTGATTTCAATAGATATGTGTGTGTGTGTGTGTGTGTACATATATGATATGGAAGAATATATATTGTAGAAAGGTGTATAAGTAGTGAAAATTGTGAAAAAGCATGATCATAGAGGGTGGGAGTTCACTCTGGATATGTGAAGTTGTTTGTCTGTAGAGATATATGAGTGTAAAATTTATGTGGTCGAGTTAGTACCATGGGACATCCGGTGCAGCATTATATAGGCTGCTACCATAGGTAATTCGATACAGCATATTATGGAACTCTTACTATGGGACATCCGGGCAATCTAGAAACTCCCTAGTGCCCGTTAGGGCGCAGTTAGAAGTCAACGACACCTTTATCATAAGTGTGTGAAGAGGGAGACCATAGTCTATAGGTGGGATAGATTATTTTTAGCCGGGTGTTTCTATCACCAAAAGGGAGCTTAGGTCAATAAGTGGTTGATCCAGAAGAGCCTATGGCTTTGTGTTGGGAAGCATTAGAGGATCGATAGATAATTGATCATGCTAAGGTGTAAAAGTAAATGAAACATGATTTATATGCAAAAGTGATAATTTAGTTATAATATACTATTTATATATGTGTTATATGATGATTTCAGTTACTATGGCATGGTTATGTGTAGTAATAGATATTTAATGAGCTGTATTTGGTTACTGAGATTTTCATCTCACCCGCAGTTATTTACATTTTTCAAATTTTGGTATTGTTAGGTCAAAGGGAAAGGATAGAGGTTGAATTGACATCTCTTGCCTAAATCTTTGTAAGATATGGTGTAATGAATTTAGTTAGTTTTAGTCTTATATATGTATAAGTTGCCATAAGATGTGTATAAGTGCATGAGCTAGGATTATGGTATGTTTTGTGATTTTGAACTCCCTAGCCCTTTTATATGTGTGAATGATTTAAAGACTGGAAGGGCTAGTGGATGGATGTAATTATATGTGAATATGAGATAGGTGGAGGTTATTTGTAGTGTTTTGGCCATATATGAGATTAAAAAAATGAAATGTGAATTTAGCCCAAAGGGAGAAATGAATAATTTACAAGCTAAATTTGTGTATGTGTATTATGTTGGGCATGTGTATGGTCAATTAGATGTGCTTTGTCCATTTGAATTTGGTCAAGGCCTAAAAAGAGACTAATGACAATTGGTTTCGAATTGAGACACTTAAGTGACAAAAATTTGATAAAAAATGATCAAAGTGCACTTTAGTGTCCAATTTTTGATATAAATATCAAATTTGGATAACACCAGTATCATTAGTTAGATTTCAAAACAAGCTTCGTGTAGGAACTTGAATTATCTCAATCGGACTTCGTATGTGGAAATGGCATGCATCTAAATTTCATATCAAAAACTGCTATTTGACAGCAAATTCAGGTGTGTGCGTTGTGGCACATGTACTTGCATACCGCGGTGCACGGCACAGAGCCAATGACTGTGGCCTCTGTGCCACATGCTGTAGCGCATGTGGCACAATTTACGACGCACGATGTCAATTTTTACTTTATTTTCTTGTGATGTACATGTTTTCTAGATCTTTAATGCATAATGTTTTATTGCTTTTGCTGTGTATAATAAGATTTATACTTGTGTAAATTATATCAAGATTTTTGAATTTTTTTTATTGGGATCCCAATGTTTTCAACTATTTCAACTCAAATATTTGAAGTAATTAAAAATTTTATAGTGGAACATATGATAATGTTATTGAGGGCATTACACCAATGTCAATTGGCTTTGTTTGTCTGATTTTATTAGAAGTTAGCCATTCAAATTGTAGAGTTTGATCAATATTTTAAGTTTCTTTTAAATTCAAATATAGAATTTAAAATTTAAAATTTTACTTTAAATCCAAACAAAGGATTTAAATACTTAATTTAAAATTTTTTATATTATCCAAATAAGGAATTTAGAATTTATGAATTTCAAATGTGAAATTTTAGATATAAAATTTTAAATTCAAATTCTCAACTTAAATTCACCCATCCAAATACAACCTAAATGTTTTCTATAATTATTTATGATAATTATTAAGTGTTTTAATGATAACATATATTGATTTTAAATAATGAAAGATGCTAATTAATTGTAAAAAATATATTTATTATGCATTTCACCAAAAAATATTTAAACTTAATCAAAACTTAAACTAAATCAAATTAAAGCACTCAAAAATCGAACCAAAACTTATCAGAAAAAAAAACCAAACAAATCTAAAGTTTTGATGATTTGATTGGTTTGATTTGACTTTTTCAAATTTAAAAAAAAAAAAAGTTAACATATATGTGAACATCCTTACTTGCCGCAGCTCAAGCAGAGTGTTGTGGCAAATAATTATGTTAACTCTGCTTGAAAATGTATAGCTGTCGGCATATACCACACACTATTTATTTATTCATCTTCAAATTCATTATTCACTAATTAACTTAAAAATCATAGATAAAAACTTCTCTTAGTTCAGGTCATAAGAATTTCGAGAGCAGCATAAATAATTCTCAAATATATGCAATACTCTTTATATTCTCAAACTCAAATTGATCAACAGCAAGATCATGACACCAACAAAGAGAAAGGCTAACTGATTGATAAGACAACAAGTTAGTAAAGCACAAGGCCATGGCTTCAGCACACAAATCAAAACTAAACTGAAACTCAAGAGGGTATTATACTATTATAAGATATATTGTTTGATAGGATCAAATGATACCCAAGAGGGTTTATTATTAAAACATGCATTCTGATATGAGTATAGTAGAAATTCAGCCACATGTGACTCATTCTCTATGCCTTCTGAATATAATCATCAACCTCTTGAAAGTTTTTGACTGCAAAATCTTTGATGACATGAGGGTCAGGGACCTCTGCACTTGCCTTCTCAAACTCAGATGACCACTTCACAAGGCTTCCTTCTCCCTTTGGTATGACACTGATGTGGCCCTTGAAGTTCTTGAAGTACCTGAGGAGGTCACCATCAATTACACTATATGTCACTGTCTTCTTTGCATCATCAGCTGCATCAATCTTCTCTTTTGATACCTTCACTATTGGAGAACCTACCCAAAATAATAATAATAATAATAATAATAATAATAATCATAATAATACTCATGTGGGGATGAACAAATATTCAGAACTAGTTACCACTAGTGAGAGTTGGGTTGAATGGAAGGGATTCAAGATGGGGATGGATTTAAAGGAGGAATACTTCAATGGATCTTTGGAAAAGTTAATAATTTTTTTTTCATTTGTAAGAGATTTTAAAATAGATTTTGGTCTCCCATGACCAATCAACTCCTAGATTTAAGATCCCTTAAGTAAAGTTGTTGGTTCAAACCTTGTCAATGAAAAACCGCGCTAAAAGACTTATTCAATTTGAATCGTACAATATTCAAATATGAATTACTTATCAAATATTAGATATTTATAAAGATATTATGTATAATCAACAATAGTTGAGTAGAATGAGATGGATCAATGTTGTCAAAGGCACTTGCCTTTGTGCCTTAGGCATTGAGGCAATGCACAGAACAACCTTATCACCTCTTATGTGTGAAGAGAGTTAATGGGTGCCTTGAGTGCCTTTCTCAAGCAAAAGGAGAGTGTAGTTAGGTGTGCCTAGTTACAATTTTTTTATAGTTTTTATCTATAATGTATAAAATAGTTGCTACTTTTATCTATGTTTTCTTCATATAACACAATTTTTCAAAGTATTTATATGCAAGTTAAGTAAATCTACATATATCCTTTTATCTTTGATTTGTTGTCTATACGTTATGTATTTTCAAATGGTAGTGTTCTGTTTCACACAAACATGTGCCTTTTTAGAGCTTTGTGCTCAAAATATTTTACAAGCCTTGTGCCTTGAGCGCGCCTTTTGACTTTTAACAACACTAAAATGGATTCAAGACTCTTTAAGCAAGGTCATTGATTCTAATTATGCTGATAGAGCTATACGGAACCCATTTAAGACCTACTAATGCTCAAATACACAAATTAATTGGTATATATTAATAGCAGATAATTGTAGATAAAAAAAAAAGAGAAAAATAGGTAGTAGCTAGAATATGATTCTTAGGTTTATAATTGAGTTATTGCATGAAGAAATTAAGAATATAATGCACCTTCAGCATAAAGAATCTGGCGTACAGAACCAGGAGCTTTGCCGTCGCCCTCAAGAACCTCAATGCTCTTGTAGTCATGTGGAATTGCTTTGGGGAAGATGGTGGTTGAGTCCCTAATGGTTTCCCAGAACTTGTCTGCTTTAGACTTCACCTCTATTTCAACCTCAAGCTTCCCGATGGTGGCGGCCATGGCTGAAACCCAACACTGATCAATATGTATGGAATATAATATGAGAGAAGAGTCCTTGGGAAGAAGAAGAAGAACAAGTGGGTATATATAGAGATGATGAGAGATCTCTGATTGATCATGAGGACAAGCAAGTGTAAAAAGAATCAGGAACTTGCTCAACTACTGCCACTTAATGAAGCTGCCTGAGAGAGCTTTTATGGAGTTGCACCCACTCACATGACTCTAAATGAATGTTGGGCCCACTCAGTACTGAAAGCTATGCGTTGATATGGATGGGATTTAGCACGGTTATAGAAATCATGTTAGATTTGTTGGGGCAATTAAAGTGGTTTGAGTGCATTTAATTTAGGAAAAATTATTTATCCAATGCTTGTAATTTTGAGTTGATTGCAATTTGATTCTTGAATTTTTAATTAATTACAACTCAATCTCTATAACTTTGATTCGATTAAAATTCAATTATTAACCAATAAGCATTAGTCCTAATAAAAAAAAATGATTAAACAAGGGGTTTCAAGATTAACTCTAGGTGAATGTCAAAAATATCTTTGGGAGAGTTACTCTTAATTGGACCTAGTAATGCTCGAATCTGAGTTAATCAAGTAGCTATATCATAAAAAAACTCAATCCCAAAACTTTAACTTAATGTAACTTAATTCTTATAGTTTTAAAAATTTAAAACATTAGTCCCTAAAATTTAAAAAAATAACTTTAGTCCTTATAATTTCAGTTTCTTAAAAAAAAATAAGAATCAATATTTTAAATTATTAAAGCTATAAAGACTGAGTTGTATTAAGTCAAAATTTAATTAATGACTAAGTTTTAAAGGAGCCAAAGCTATAAAAATTAAATCATTAATTTTTTCCTTTAATTTATTATTGGATCGATTTAAACCCTAATGAAGTAGTGGTTTTTGAGCCAACTAGATGTTAAAGTGAAGCTATAAATGCAGAACAACAGTGTCGGTGATTCTAATGAGTCTGCAAAATTTGTTGGCAGTTAATTAAAACTTTGAATACAGTAGCCAATGACCGCCAACCAAAAAAAAAAAAAAACATGTGGGAATTTGCCTCCTCACATAGTTTATTTCATGCACGATATGTTCAGTGTCAAAATGATGGATCATAATTTACCTATAGGATTTTTCTATAATAAAATTAAGCCCAAAATCACAGACATTTCTATTATTATAATTTTTCCATCCTCAAAATTTCATATAACCATCTGAGATTCACCAATGAGCTGCAAATTTGAATTGAAGAAT
The DNA here is from genome assembly GCF_029017545.1 of Prosopis cineraria. Lineage (NCBI taxonomy): Eukaryota > Viridiplantae > Streptophyta > Magnoliopsida > Fabales > Fabaceae > Prosopis > Prosopis cineraria. Next base: position 14,267,110 of record NW_026555341.1, on the reverse strand, counting down.
TTATGGAAGGGAAAAAATTAACACACACATGAATAATTTTTTGTAGTGTCTATTTGTCTTTTTACGTACTTAAATTCATGAGTCATTCGATCAATGAGTTTAATTATCATTTATTTTTTAATTAAAAATAAAAATCATTATCTTTCCATAATATTTTAATCATTCCAAGTCTTCAATTATTATCAATATCTTCACAAGTTTTGTACTTGTCACTTTTCCTAAAATTAAATTTTATACACACAACTTTTTAATGGATTGCAAAGATTACTAAGCCCTTTTTTTTGTACGGACTATGGAGATCCACTCAAATATTACAAGCCCATTTTTGTTGGAAGCCCAAAATAATGGCTTCGTCTTATGTGGTTGTGAAAATAAACTAAGAATTTTACCATAGAAGAATCATACGAGCATTTCAACGACTCTAACATAAAGAATTATACGAGCATTTCAAGAGTACATCGTTAGAGGTGCAACAATTTTTTTGAAAAAAAAATATATGTGAAACAATGAACAATACCTTATAAATTATTTGGCAAAAACAAAAAAACAAAAAAGCCTATAAATTGGTTTGGAGAGAGCAGTTAGTTTGACATAAGATTTGATAATAGCGAAGATGAAACTGACGATCAATTTTTTAAACAATAAATGATGTAATTGATGATTTGGTTCATGGTATTTGTTCAAGTGTGTGCATTTTTTGTCAAATTCTGATTCGTACATCATACCTGATACACACACACACACACACACACACACACATGAGAGACAACTAGATATAGTATAATAAGATAATTGCTATAATCAAATATAAAATGTTCTCTCCATTTGTAAATGTTCAAAATTACTCTCATTAATATGAAATTCATTAATTAGAGAATAATGAACTAATTAAGAAGTTAGCCAGTTAAAGAATATCAAGACAAAGGATATTTAGAAACAAAAATTGTAGACAACTTACAAAGAGCATTATAATAAACCATGAAACAAAAAAGTCTTACAACTAAAATTAAATGGAGAACTGATTAAACACAGCATGATGAATTTATCTAAAATGAACTTGCACCTGTGAATTTATTATTAATTAAGAGATCAAGAAACTATATAATATTACATTTTATATTCTGTACCTTCAATCATCTAATTTTTTAAAATAAAATATGCCATGAAAAATTCATGAAGAAGTGGTTACAATTAGGTCATAGTAGACCTCATGAGGGATCTACATCCATGGGGTGGATTGTCAAAAAACCTGATGTCAAAGCTATCATTAAAAGCCTGGCAAGCAAGCTAATTTACACAATTGTTTACTTATCTAAATATGTGGTTAAAAGTGATCGTTCAGTCTTTTATAGCAAGATTCTTAATTTTCTTAATATCATACATGGGATGGTTTTGTATAGAATCATGCTAGATAAGCATCAATACTTTAAGAGAATTGGTGTAAATATTAACTTTATTGAATCTATACTTCCAACAAAAGTTTAGACTTTTGAGAATACCTCAAAGTTATGCAACAATATTAGAATAGTAACCAAGATGTTTAGAAAAATCTTTATGCCAATTTCATTCAATATCATGGATAATACCACCATAACTATCACAACCATTTGTTTATTAATCCATTAATGTCAAGTCTCACTTAACCTGATTTGTACGAAAAACACTGGCTTGTGATATATTACAATTCAAGGCCAAGTGGCCGAGTCTTGATTGAAGACTATTAATGTCTTGGATACATGAGAAGGCAATGTCTTCAGTAATGAATAATCTAAATTTAATTATATATACCAATCATCTAATTTGCCTTGTTCATTCTAACATTTTACATAACACAAATCATTTTAAGAAAAATTAGTAAATATTAAAAATATTTAGTTTTAATTTTGTATGAAAATAATTGATAACTAATAATACTAATTAAACAAAAAGTTAAATTTTTGAAGTCATAGAGATGTTCATTTGCATGGATCACATAGCTCGTGGAATGACCTTTATGCTTCTTCTTTTTTCCATTTCTGTCTCATCCACTTTGAACGCTACAAATTCTTTGGCTCGCAATATCAACTTCAGCCATGTGAAGCCAATACCATTCTTCTTGCATTTGTATTACACCCATGAGGAATATGTTACGCATGCTTTTTGGGTTAACTCAATTTGAAGATTTAACATAATATTGTTAAATCATAATTAAATTAATCATAACTTGGTTTTGTTTAACATGTGATATTCAAAACGACATAATCTTCTTTAAATATTAAAAAAGTACATGCTTTTCTATTTGAATGTAAAAAAAGTCAAAATAATTCTTGTTCTTTTTTTGATTTATGAGTTGTTTCTTTATCGAGCTTTTTTCACTCAATCCAACAATTAGACTATCATTATTGAGATAATTACACCTATTATATTATGAATGATTAAAATATATTTACCTTTTGCGAAATAGTTCCATTTTTCAATTTAATGTGAATTGAATTTATTATGCATTATGATTTTTTATAATTTAATAAATAATTATATTTTTGATCATGAAATAAATTATATTTTAATAATTTGAAATAAATTAAATTTATCATTTTTAAGAGAAAAGATTAACAAGAAAATAAAGCTTCAAATAAAAAAAATACTATATTGTTGTTACAAAAAATCACAAAATATTTGGTATTAAAAAGTTAAATTATCTTTGAAAAAAATTTGATAATATTTTAACTTAAAATGTAAGAATTTATGATAAAAATTAAATTCATATTTAAAAACATTTTGATATATAATCTTTTAACTTGAAAACAAAAATCATGGATAACTTTACGATAAAAAGCATACAATTTACCCTTTAATTAACGTACTCGTCTTTCGTGTAGGATCTAATCTAATACTATTGGTGGCGGAATTTAAGATAATAGACAATAATTGATGGTGACAATGATGTTCATTCCCACTTGTATGTCACACACCAATCGAAAGATTAAGAAACAAGACAAATATATTATTCGCAACGAAGGAACACACACATACACATGAAAGCACTCTCTCAACTCCCACCTTTATCAATACTTCAACTTTGCAATGAATGCATTGAACGTAATTTATATCAGAGTCATATAAAACTATATAATATATATATATATAATTCCTCAATGTTTAATTTCTCAACCAAAGGTAAGCACACCTACTTTTGCTTTGTCTTGGTTCTCTTTTCCTTAAAGTAAATGTTTCATATATCATATCTCTTCCCCTTTGTCTAGTTTGTGTCTCAGAAAAATCCAGGTTGTTGGCAAATATGCTGTTGAGTGTTCTTCTCATCTAACTTCACTTTCTCCATACGTACTCTCTTTTCCTGGATTCTCATGCCATGATGTTCATCTACTTTTTTTAATTTATAATGTCAATTAGTCTCTCTTGGACCATGCAATCTTTTTCCAAGCTTATTTACCTGATCTTCTTGTACCAGTGTCTGTCATCAGGCTGTCATGAAGTTACAGAGAAACATATTGAATGTGGATAATAAAGCCTGATCGGTCATCATCATCATCATGCCATTTGGGTTTGTCTCAGCTTGGAACAAGAGACGTAGAACCAAGTTTCAGGATCACACAGACCCTTGTAATATTCTTCTTCTTCTGAAACTGAACTCTGGGGATCAGTTTCACGGGAGGGAGGTTTATAACATTTAAATGTTCATTTCAGGGATATATAAGCCTGTGGAGTTCTGGCAGATTGAAGATCAAGCACCTCGGCCAACAAAGAGGAGGCATGGATCATCTGTGTTCACACTCAGAGAGATGGAAGAGGCAACATGTTCATTCAGTGATGATAATTTGCTTGGAAAAGGAGGATTTGGCAAAGTCTACAGGGGCACTTTGCGTTCAGGAGAGGTAATATATATCTTACCTGTTCAATTCACAATCACAAGTTTTTTGTCACAAAAGGAATTCTACATCACTAATCTAATCAAGTATAGCAGCAGAAAACCTCAGATCAGAATTTGATATGATAATGATGCATGCATAGTAATCATTGTTAAGTTTTGTGCATGGTCGTACTTAAGTTTAAACTTATATATCTCTCATCTCTTTATGCATGTTTTATGGATCTGTGAAGGTTGTAGCGATCAAGAAAATGGAGCTGCCAGCATTCAAAGAAGCAGAAGGAGAGAGAGAGTTCAGAGTGGAAGTGGACATATTGAGCAGACTGGACCATCCAAATCTTGTTTCCTTGATAGGCTATTGTGCTGATGGAAAGCACAGATTCCTGGTTTATGAGTATATGCATAATGGCAACCTCCAAGATCATTTAAATGGTTTGTATTTGTAATATAAAACTTTTAAACCTTAAACTTTTCTTAATTATCTATTTAGTCCTTTATTTTTGACTCAATATAACTCAATTCTTGTAATTTATTGAGTTATAGAAGAATTATAGGCACAACGCAATGAATGGCCATATAGCCTATAGCATGCAAGCTCCCCAATAAGTAAGAAATCACATGTTCAATCCTACTTTAAATCTTAAGCCATTAGTACATGCTTTTTTAATTCAAAAAGAATTATAGGAACTGGGTTGTACTAACTCCAAAAATAAGTAACTACAGGGACTAATGTTGTAAATCAAAGTTTAGTAATATTCGATAATTAAAAAATAGTTTAGGAACCAAGTTATGTTTTTCTATATATAAATAAAATTCTGAAAAAAAATCCTTTGAATGAGGCATGTACGTGTTAATGATTTATGAGTGATAATTATTCTTGTAGGCATCACAGAGAGAAAAATGGATTGGCCTCAACGGCTGAAGGTGGCACTGGGAGCTGCAAGAGGGCTTGCATATCTCCATTCAAGTGGAGCCGTTGGGATTCCTATTGTGCACAGAGATTTTAAATCCACCAATGTTCTCTTAAATGCTAACTTTGAAGCTAAGGTATAACAAACAAGTAAACTCATTCACTCTCAACAGCATCAAAGTTCCAAAGTTTTCATTGTTTTAATCAACTCTTTTATTTTTCTGCAGATTTCGGATTTTGGGCTGGCCAAGTTAATGCCTGAAGGGCAAGAGACTCATGTCACAGCTAGAGTACTTGGTACCTTTGGCTATTTTGATCCTGAGTATACATCGGTATGCATCCATTCTATTCATTTGACTTGTGTCAAAAGTGGACTTTAATTCCACTAGTCTAGCTTCGAGGGAGCTTTGCACTTCAGGATATATATTTTCCCAAGTATAGTATTGAAATCTAGGCAATTCGATTAGCTGAATTGAACTAGTGTCTTGACTAATTCAATAAAATATTTTGTTCATCATTAGTTTGACTACACTTTTATCTTTTAACTCTTGAATAAGTGTTTAATTAATTAGTTTGATGACGAGTCTGGTTTTCAGTATTTTAATGTCAAGTTTTTATATTGAAACTTAAATTGATTATTGAACTGATCGATATATGATTCAAATATTAATAGTCCAAATCATAGTTAAACCAAGGTTAATCTAGTTAGTCATTATCTTTTTCTAATTCAAAATGATATCATTTCAAGCTTTGCAAAAGGAGAAAAAAAATTATATAAAATTTAACCCATTGACCTATATAAAATTCTTAATCAGACCAGTTAGAGGACTAGTTCACCAATTCACAGATCTAACTTGCTAACCAATGATGAGTTTACCATGCATGTTACTAGATTACACAAAAGACATATCACTGTATTCTGAGTCTATATTTTAATCCAAAAGTTTAATGCATTAGATATATGGAGTTTCAACTTAGATATTTTTGCTTCAACCCAACTTTATCAGACAGGGAAACTTACTTTGCAAAGCGATGTTTATGCATTTGGTGTGGTTCTCCTTGAGCTCCTAACTGGACGCCGAGCTGTAGATCTTAACCTGGGTCCAAACGATCAAAACCTCGTATTGCAGGTACAGATTACAAATGAGTAAGCTATCATCATGCATCTCTGCTGTTTCTTTCATGATATATAAAAGCACACAAACAAACAAAATATGTAAATAGAGCTGATGAGATTATACATACGCACGTACGTACATGTATATAGGTGAGGGATATATTGAATGATCGGAAGAAGCTGAGGAAGGTGATAGATGCAGAGATGGCGAGAAACTCGTACACCATTGAGTCCATAGCCATGTTTGCAAATCTGGCTTCAAGATGTGTCCGTACTGACAGTAGTGAGAGGCCTTCCATGGTAGATTGTGTGAAGGAACTGCAACACATTATTTCTACAAATTCAAGAGGCTTGGGAATGGTCTTGCATACTTTCAGAATGATCTAAGTGCGTTAATTAGTGTTAGTTAATTTCTCCAGCCACACCCCTCCTCAAGTGTCTGAAACTTCTAAACCAATGAGGCTAAAATGGATGAGGATGCTGATGATTTTCTGGTATTGAAGTGATCCAAAGTTTCATTTCATTTATTGGATTTGATATAGGACATTCCTAAATTTTTGTGTTTGTGTTTGCCTGGATCACATACATGTGAAAGTGAAAGCCTTGGTTAATTTTTCTTTGTTCAATCCTCACGTACGGGCTTTGGATACTGGACTCGATCTCATAAAAATAAATTATGAATTAATAATTTTTAAGCATGTTTTTAATTTGCTAGAAATGGTTATTTTACAAAATATTATATCTTATGACATTAATTTGTTAATTAATAAGCTACTGATTTTATCAATTTTTATATTATCTATCATATACATCCCTTTGTGATGACATTTGGTATCAATGGTTATTTATAAAGTTAAGAATACTGGCCGAGCTCCTCAAGCTGTTTGTTTAAACCTGTTTTTTCTACCTTAATTTTTTTTAAAAGTTGAGGTATTTTAATAATAAAAGAGTCCTGAAAAAACAAGTTCAAGTTCAGGTTACCCATTTAAGTTTGTATTTATTTTAATGTTGAAAAATTTTGATATTTTATATCTTTGAATTAAATTTAAATTTTAAAATATGTGTTTGTGCTTTGCAATTGGGATATGTATTACTTATTTTAGAATATTTTAATTTACTTTAGGGTATAAATATGTAATATTATAATCAGAAGCTTAATTAAAAAAATTAAAAAAAAGCTTTCAAATCTAGCCAGATCAATAAAGATAGAGCTTAAAAAATATTTAATTTTAGAGTCAAACCCATCCAGTTCTATTCATTTAAAATGATGAGCACTGTATGCTTTTCGTTGAAATAAGATTTTGATAGTTTAAATTTGATTCAAATAGGATAGATTTCAAGGTTTATATAATTTTCAAAATGATCATTTCATCTTAAAAAAGTTGTAGTTTGAAAGTTTTTTTAATTTTAGATTTTGTATCCAAGAATATAAAAAAACTAAAAATATAATAATGAAGTAAACTTAAATATTAATATCCATTTTTAATCTAGGCAATATAAATAAATGATAGTATATGTCCACATGAAAGTAACGGGAAGAAAATGTGGATCACATGAAATGATTCCATGTTCATCACAAAAGGATGCTACGTTAAAATTAGAGATTCTAAGATAAGGAAGATAATCTTCTAATTATGACTTATTTTAAGAAAATAAAAGGGAGAATGATAAATAAGGGACTTTGAAAAATATTAAAGACTTTTTATAACAGAAATATCAGGAATTTTTAAGAATTTACAAATCAAAAAATTTTATTTTGCATCAACTTTTTTTTACAGAGCCTTCAATTGTCATTCTCTCAAGATCCAAATTTTATCTCGACAAAAGCATCGAATGCTCAGCCACTAGTCTCAAGATTCGTTGAAGTTCTGAGATGCCGTGAATTGGGGGACAAAAACAGGCCAAAAAAAAAAAGCAATAAAAAAATATTGGCACATTATTTTTTCTTTCTTTTTAAAGAAAAATATATATTAACCAGGCACTTGAAGGAGGTTTGATTCGTTGGCCAAGAAAAAAAATAAAAAATAAAAACGAGGTTAGATTCTAACCTTATAGGTGTCGGTGCCTGGTTTTGACTGTTTGTGTCTATAACTTGTATATTATATATAAACCGTCACGCTTGGATCACCTTTTAAAAAAAAAAATTATAACTTCCAGAAACAAAAAGACGTAAGTGTTAAGCTTTAATTTAATATTAAATCAATTAGACAAATTAAAAAACTAGTTAAAAAAAGGGGGGAAGGCCAAAGATTAATTGCAATTTAAATTTCTAAATTATTAATATATATTTATTCTTAAAATGCAACAAATAATGCCTAATCTCTGGAACATGCCTCTCCTTCATTTTTGTCATTAATATCTGATCTTGCCATATCTATCTGCATTTCCAATGTGGGACAAGTCACAATACAGCCATAGCTACATGAATTATTAATATCCAATCATTCCTCATAAATTCAAATATAATTTTATTTTTCTTCAACAAAGAAAAATATCTCTCTCCCAATGATTAAAACAATATCATACAAACTAATTAAAACAGCAACTAGGACTTTTAAGCTTGGCATTCTACACATACTACAATATCTAGTAGGCATGAGAAAAGAAAAAATTACAGTTAAATTTCAAAAAATATTGAATTAATAACAACTAAGTCTTCTAGAATTTTTTTTTTTAAATGAGTTGCAACCATCATTCAAGCAATTACATTTAAATTAAAACTTGAAGATTTTATTTGTAACTAAAACTCATGTGAATATTGATATTTTCAACTCATTTTTTTAGAATTATTATAGGTAACTTAACTGTCATTAATTCAATCTTTTAGAACTAAAAGTCATTCTTTCCGTGAGAAAAATGTCTGATTCTTCAGATCTTGATGAACTATTTTTTTATGATCTCCAGAAAGATTTCATTCCATGTGTCTATAGGACCAGACAAGCACCAATGAACACAATTATTTTGAACATGTTCTTTAACCCCATTAACAAATGGAAATGGATACATGTAAGCTCCTGGATGCCCATCTGGCCTCATCAATGCTAGCTTCATCACATCCAATACCTCTAATCCAAATCTCTCATCGTTATAAGCCTTGTTAGCAGCTTCCACTTCTTCAACCTCAATCTTCCTCATCTCAGAATCCATCCCTTCAAGCTCCTTCTCTTCCTTTCTGAATGGCTCAGTCTTAGGACATGCCCCAGCTTTATCCCACTCACCTTCAAAGTGAGCTGGAGAAAATGTTGTCACTGTCACTTGGATCCTATCTCTTCTTTCAATTATGCTCCTCAGGCTTGTCCTTAAAGCCTTTCTCAACACATCATAGAATCCAATCTCTGTGTGATTCAGACCAGGACAGTAATGGCAGCCCAACACTGAGTCACCTTCATAGTAAACTGCAGGATGCAGAAACCAGTGACCTATTGAAAGCACTATCAAGTCTATTTGATTCAGATCTCTTGCCCATCTCTCATCAACAAGATCTAAGTACAGTTCATTATGATTTGGTCCTGAGTTTGATTTCTCAACCCCTTTTACCAGAAATGGAGACCAGTAAACAGACACGGTGGCATTGTGAGAAGCAAAATGCCATCTGCGAAATTTGTTGTCTTCACCATTTCTGTAGACCAGATTTGGGGTTGAAACAGTGGCCAACATACAGAGAAGTGACTCTAATTGGTTCCTAGCCATGGAATCACCCACAAAAGCTAAGTGCTTGTGGTTGAGAAGCTGAAGGAAAGATTGAGGTTCGAACCTTGGGAGATTGCAGTGTGTGGGTTTCCATCTCCAATAGAGATAACCTGTGTCTGGTCTGCCATGGCTGACGCAGTTCTGACCTTCCTTGATGGTTCCACAGGTCGTGCCATTGTACAAAGGGCCTCTTGCGTCACGGACCCATTTGCCATTGAAGTAGTCACATGGGGTCTCATCAGCTCTTTGTTCTTCTTCTGCAAATTCAGAAACAAACAAAACAACATGTAAAAGTCTGATCTGGAAAAACCTGCAAAATCCCACAACCCCAAAAGTTGATAATGAATCTGTCAAGTACCTGCAGAAGAAGATAGTGAAGAAGGAGAGAAGGAAGATTGGGAAGTGATGGTGATGGTGGATTGAGGAAGACGAAGAGGGTAAAAGTAGAAACGAAGGAGGGTAATGGGAAGAAGAGCTTAAAGAGCGAAGAGGAAGAGTTTCTTTGGGAAGGGGAAAGGAAAGGAGGATTGGTCTTTGAATGGGTTTGTGTTTGTCGATCCCATTCTCATATGCTTGCTTGCTTCTCTCTTCCTTTCTGCTTTCTTCTATTCTATGCTTTTTTCTTGTTTTTGGTGTATCTTTTCCGGTGTTCTCAGGCGACAAAGACTGGAAAAATGTGTGTGATTTTTTCAGAGCAAGGCGCACAGAGAGAATGAGAGAGAAGACGCAATCCTCGTCTACCTAATTTGTTGACCAATTCCCGAATTTTTTAATTGGAATTTTGTTTACATTACAAGTGATGACTGATACCATGTGTCGGGAAACTTCATTATTTTGGCTCCGCAATATTGCAAATTAACTAAAACTCAATCCTCATCATCTTAATTAGATTTTATCTCAAAATTTTTTATTTCTAAAAAATATAAGTAATTTTTTTTTACCCAAGTTTGTCCACTAAAAACAAACAACTTTTTTTAACAAGAATTTAAATTTTAGTTTCACATTTTTTTCAAGAATTTAATTACTACTATATATTTAAGAATCAAACTTAGTTCATTGAAAAAATAAAAAGAATACTTAAAAATATTTTATTTAATATAAGGTTATGAAAAACCATGCAAGAACAACAATCAAGTTATGTTAGAACATGTAAAACGTCTGAACCTTAAGGGTGATGCTACAAAAATCATAGTGTCTAAATTGTCATTTAACACATGACAAGCAAGCTAATCTACATATTTATTCACATCTTTAAAAATATGATCAAAAATTATAATCCAATCTTTCATGATAAAATCCTTGATTTGATTGATAATATTTAAGAGGAGATGATTTTAGATGAAGTTGCACACTGAATAAGTATTAATTAGAGTTTCAATAAAGTTAGAATAAATATTGACTTTAATAAATTTATTATTCTAACAAATGTTAAGGTCTTTTTAGATTAAGCAGCAATGTCAGGATAATAACGTACGTATTTAGAAAACTTTAATCTAATTTTCTTAATTATCACAAATAAAACCTCCTTAAGCGGCAAAGACGTTGATGCAATAAAGCTATCAATGTTCAATCTAATCAATCTAATTCAATTAGATTTTAGTGGGTACCATTTGCTTGAGCTTTATCATAATTCAAAAAATTGCAATTGAATTTAGATTGTATATTAAGGTCATTGACATGTCTTGTATGCAGGAAAAGGCGATGATATCTTTGACCAGAGGATTTTCCTCAAATAGATATTATGCGTGGAAGATCTTCTTAGAAATATTTTTGTTATTCTTAGGCATTTTGAATAATTTAGATCCCCAAGCATTTTAAATATTTTAAATTCTTGATATTAAATTAAAAAAAAAGATGGGACAACTAGGACAGAAAAACATAAAGGTTAATAGTCGTTTTACTCATATAATGTCCAACTGATCATAATTTTATCAACTTATCAATAAAAGTAATAAAGTTTTTTTTTGCCAGCAATAAAATTAAAAAAGTTATATATACATTAGCATATTTAATTTTATTAATAACGATAAAGAATAATGTTGAAATAGATAAAATTAAGAAAATAAAAAAAATATAGGAATCAATACCAAAACATGTTTAAAATAGGGGAACCAATATTTATATTTCCTACTAACTAAACACTAACTATATCGACAAAATAATTACATTTCATGGAGGAATTTTACTGAAGGTGCTTAACTGAGTCAGTACAAGAGGCAACAATTGAGCTGGAAAGCAAGTGACTCTATCAGAATCATATTAAAAAAATATATATTGAAACATGTTTTGTTTGTCGGATTGTGTATGGACTCTCCTATAAACCCCATTTTGTTTACTTGATACAATGAACCCTTACAAATAATATATTCATTCAACCACATATTTGATTAATTTTCGTGTAATTTTATGTTCTGGGCTTCCGTTTTCCAATATATATATATATCGAATTACCCTCGGATGTTAAATAAAGGTTACTTTTGAGCAATTTGTTGTTTGTTGTATTTTTCACATGAGAACATATCCAACCATTTGGTCTCTTGCATTGTTGCTTTATTGAATGTTTTTTTTTTTCACAAAAATATTTCTAGCCAAGACATCTTATTAAATTTTAGGGGTAATTGTAGAAAGGTAGCCCAACTATTTAATGTATTAATTATAAATAACTAATTTAAGTAATATTTTTGGCCAATACCGACGGTGGGAATTTTGAAGCGAAGTCACCCACTGGCCACTTATATATATATATATATATATATATATTTCAAAAGGTCAATTTATTACCTAAAAGTAAAAGCAAGGCACAACTGAAAACTCATCACCAAAAAAACTGATCAATATGATTAAATTTTATTATAATTGATTGTAATGTGGTACAATTGATTTATAAAATTAATTAATAAAATTGTTGTAAATAATTAAAAATCAGGCACTATGGTTTCATGAAAATATAATTACATGCAAAAATCAATAATGAACTTAAAATTATGATTTTCTTAAAAAATTCAAACACTCCTATTACTAGATAAAGTTAATTATAAAACCAAAATCATAGTTTTCTTAAAACTAACCAAATATCTCAATACATATCAAAATTAATTATAAATTTAAATTCATGGTTGTCATATAAGTTACTATTACTTGTTTGTTAAACCCAGATTTTTCAATTATAATTTTTTTAAAAAAATCCAAAAACCATATAAACTTTTTAAAATTATGGTAATTTTGATATGCACAGTGATGTTTATGTTTTTAAAGAAAATCATGTTTTTAGACTCATGATTTATTTTAGCATGTAATGAGCGTTATAAAATATTTAAGAAAATAATAATTTTAGGTTGATAATTTATTTTGATATATTAGTTATTCCAGAAAATAGTTAAAAATGATTCCATGATAGAGTTATTTAGGAAAAAAATCAAGACACTACAAGTAAATAAGCCCTTGATCTTTCAAAGAATTTCTCATTTAAATTTTATTCGAAGGACTTTGGCACTTTAAATCAAATAATTTTGCCATTCGATCATTCTAAGCAATTTCTCCTACTCCTTTCTTTTCTAAAAAAAAAAAAAGGGCTCAAAAGAATCAGATGCCGAGCTACTCGGGCAAAAGGACCAACGGACTAATTAAACCTTCTTGGGCGTACCGATTTTCCTTTGTTTGTTTGTTTGTTATTTTGGCCAGCGACTTGCTCATGCTTTTTCAAAAGTACAATTTATTTCACTATAGAGAAAAACATTAGTCCATCAAAAATAGAATACTAAAGAGAATTATAAGGCCCCACATGCTGTACCATTTTCTTATCTGCGTGCAAGACTCAACCTCGTTGACCCAAAAGACTATGCGCTTGCTTTTTTTTTTTTTTTGGTTATTTACAATAGACAATCATGTTCAAGCATTGTTGGATATTACTTGTGACTATGAGCTATGATATTTATTAAAAAATATTTATTAAATTATTAACTAACAAAGCCTTCGTATCAATAATGAGCTATGATATTATAACTTTATAAGTGATGGGTCAAATGTTTATCAACTGGACTATCCATTTATTAGTAATTATGCTTGTCGCACCCGGAAAAATGCGACGCGGACGACGCGCGAACGGAGGTCCCGGCCTTCGCAGCGGTAACTGGATCGAACAAGGAGTTGCCACCAAGATTTTGAGGTAAATCTCGGGAAACCAATTAAAAGGAGGATAAGGGTGGTCTGCAAAATCAGAAAATAGGTTCGAGAGTCAGTTGAGTGTGGGGAAGGTATTAGGCACCCCACAACACCCATTCATCAGAACAGTTACCTAAAGTTTGTTGTGCTCTTTTAATATGGTTTTATAACTATTTTAATTATCCCTTTTATATTCATGTGTTTGATATAAAAATGATAAGAATTAGGTGAGAAATGTTTATTTATTTATAAGGGAGGACGGACTTGACTCAGAATTTGACTCTGAGGCCTACGTATCCTGTGATGGGGATCAAAATCCACGTAGTTCGGGCTTAAAAATTTATTAGTGAAAATATATTTTTTGAAGAGAAATTAATTAGAAATAATTCACCATTTTACAAATAAAACAATTTCTGAAATTTTGATATGTGTGTTTTAAATTGCAAAAGGTAATTTAATTTTAATTATTTTCTCCATTTTTGAATATTTAATAAAGAAAGGAAAGGGTTTAAAATTAATTTTTTATATATTTTATGATTAGAAATTTAATTGCAGTACCTGTAGAACCTTATTGATTCATACGGTAATGCAATTGCTCTAAGTATCTGCGAAGATTCTGAAATCTCACATGATAGAAGAGTTTGGCAATTTAATTTATTTATTTATTCTTATGTATATTTTAAGTGTTAAAAATATATTTTAAGTGTGTATATACATGTTTTAAAGGTTCTTAATCATCATACCTGCAAAGCTTTATTGACTTATACGGTAATATGATTATCCTAAACATCTGCGGAGATTTCAAAATCTCACATGATAAAGGAATTAAATTTATTTAAATACATCTTTTTAGTTTAATTAATTTAATATATAATTTATATATATTTTAAAAACTTAATCGTAATATCTGCATAGTCTTATTGACTCATACGATAATACGATGATCTTAGAAGCCTACAAAGATTCAAAAATCTCACATGACCACAAGATATGATTGGTAACTATAACTATAATTAAATTCATTAATTTAATTAATTAAAAATTATAAAAAAATGTTTTTTATTTTATTTACAAAAATTTGTGTATGTATTTACCATACAAATTGTGAATCACGATATCTACGAGGATTTATTATCCTACACGATAAGGTAATTAATTTAATTATTCATGAAGATTCTTAAAATCTTACTTGAGACTTAAATATTTATTATAAAAAGAACATTAATTTTAATAATAGGTCTTTGGAACCCATATTAATATATACAAGATTGATCCTCATACCTGCGAAATCTTATTAATTTACACGATAAAGGATCATTCTAAATGCCCATGGAGATTCTTAAAATCTCACACGACAAATAGGTAATTAAGATATTTGCATTTGCAGGCAGTGCATAATATTATGGTTGGCTAAACGATTCATGCGATGAAAGCAATTGAAAGAATAAAGAAATAAATTATTTTGACAGTTCACTATTCTTTTAACCTGGGGATATATTTTAAAAAATCCATATTTGGCATAAACTTTAGCAAGATCATAACCATGATAGATACGGTTTCAAACCATAATCACCTAACAATTATCAACGATATTCTCACAGGCTTCTTCTTCTTTTTTTATTTTGTCAAACACCTCTCAAGTATGTTCTAAATTTTAAAACAAATATTTGATTCATGAATTTCTAATGCCTAAACATATATATATGGATCAGTCCACACTCTTAGTATCTATCAATATATACATGTTCATCAATGAATCAAATCCAAATTAAGGGAGATGACACGATTTAAATATCACCTGAGTAACTTGTGATTCTAGGTTTGCATTCTTCTTCTTCTCAAGACAACACTTTCATCACCTCAACTTCAGGTATTGAACGTGTTTTTGATTCTTTGTTGCTTGTAAAACATCCAGCACTCGTGTGACATCAATTCAGACTCTCACTCGGTATCATATGGTATGCCATCGTTGACCATCTCCTCGTGAAAACGTAGCAGCCAGATGATTAGGAACATTATGGTGAGGATCCCAAACCATTTGAATCTCTCCCTCTCTATCTCCAGATCTTGCTGTGAGAGAGTAATAAAACGTAAGATCTCTCTCTTCCTCTACTCTAGTGCTCTTTCACCCTCGGTCTCTCTCTTTCTCCAACTTCTTCTCCTTCCCTCTCTATGTCGTTTTTTTTGTGCTCTCTTCTCTACTTTCTTCTGGTCCTTGTTTCTTCTTCTTTTTTCATTCGGTTCTCTCCTCCTCCTTTGCTAGTGTTTTTCTTTCTGTCTCCTCCTCCCTATCATCCTTGGCTCTCTCTTTTTCTAGTTTTGGATCAGTACAGTCCTCTTCTTTTTTCTGTCTCGAACCTATCCGTGTTTCATGCTCTGTTTTTTTCTTGATTTTTTAGTCTTTCGTTCTATCCTCTCTTTTTTTCTCTTCTCTTCCACTTTTCCTCTCTTCCCTTCCAGCTTTTCTCTTTTCTCGTCTTAGCTCTCTGTTTCACGTCCTTCCTCGGCTTTCCTCTCGTCCTCGGGCTCTATTTTTTCTTCTCTCTTTTCCGTCTGGTTCTCGTGCCTTTTTCGCTGAAACTCCCCCCTCTTTGTTCAGGCTTCTTCTGTGCTTTATTGTTCTCTCCTTCCTCGATTTTCTGCTCTCATTCTCGTGCTCTCTTTTTTCTGATTTTTTGATCTCTCGTTCTGTCCTCCCTGTGCTCTGTTTTTTCTTTGCTTCTTCGTACGTGCATGCGTCTCTCTTTCTTCTTTCTGTGTCTCTGTGTTTTCGGCTGGTGTATGCTCTTCTCCTTCTTCTGTTCTGTTAGTTTTTTTGTCTGGTCTTTTCTTCTGTGCTCTTTGGCCAAAAAGTCTGCTCTCTTTGTGTTGTCCGTAGCTCTGATTTTATGTATTATCTTTGTGTGCATGCTTGTTCTTCTTCTACGTACGGCAGTCTATGTGTGTGCACATCATAGTTGCTGCTCCTTCTTTTGCTGTGCTTTTCTGCTTGCGTGTGGGTGTTGTTTCTACGTTTTGTGTCTCTGTTTTTGCTGTTTTCTCCTTTTCCTACTGCATGGCCGAGAGAGAGAGAGAAAGAGTGTGTGTGTGTGTGTGTGTGTGTGTGTGTGTGTGTATTTCATGTGTTATGTATCTGTTCCTTATTCTTTTTCTTTTTTTTTTCATTCTTTAATGCCCTTTTTTTTTATTAATTAGATTGAGGGGGAGAAAGAAAAGTCTAATTTTAAAACATATATTTTTAAATGAAAAACAAAAGATTTAAGGAGAGAAATTTAAAAATAGTTGAGTCTCAAAAATTGATTCCCAATATCTTTGAATGGTTGGGATAATTTGAGAGAGATTTTAAAAAATTTAAGCAAGATTTTTTGAAAATATAATCCTAAAAAAGGATTAAATTTTATTTTTGTATTTTTTATATTTTTAATTATTTATTATGAAATTTAAAAAAAGTCCGGACAAAATACGGTGTTCACAGTTGCCCCTCTTTACTTGTTTCTTATGTAAGTATATGAAAAAGTGTGCTTTTGAATTCTTACATAAGTAACAAGTAAAGATAGAACATGTATTTTGGTCGGCTATGCAATATCTATGAAAAGACCTAATTACCCCTGACACGACAAAATATGATTAAATGCAAGACTATTACTTAACAGATACAATGACATGATTTTTTTTATTTTTTTATTAATGTGATGCAAATGAAAATGATTAATTGACAAAGATCTAAACACAATGCGAGACTATTGGATAATAAACATAGTAAAATGATGATTTTTTTTTATTTTTTAGCAATGTGACACAAATCAAAATGACCAAATGATGCAAGACTATTGGATAACAAACACTATAGCATAATAATTTTTTTTTGGTTTTAGCAATGTGATGTGAATGAAAATAATCAAATGACAACGATCCAAACAAAATATATGTTGACTAGATGCCCCCTCTTCATTTGATTTCTAAGTGAGAATTTCATGAGATGATATTCTTATCTTAGAAATGAATTAAGAGAGAAACATGTATTTTGTTTGGAGGGGCAAGACTCTTAGGTATCTACAACCAAACAAAACAAAACAAACTAAAAGAAAGGGTTTAAAATGAAATGTGATTTAGGAACAAAACAAAATAAAACCTCAAAGGCGATGAATTGCCTATGTTCCAAAGGACCTGGTGGATGCTTGCCTTTACAAGGCTTGGAGGGTGCCTACCGTGACAGGGCTTTAAAGAATTGTACCAGCCGATACTGGGCTTTGGGGTGCCTGCCTTGACAGGGCTTTTAAAGAATCGTGCCAGCTGGTACTGGGCTTTGAGGTGCCTGCCGTGACAGGGCTTTTAAAGAATCGTGCCACCCGGTACTGGGCTTTTAGGTGCTTGCCGTGACAAGGCTTTTAAAAAATCGTGCCAGTCGATACTGGGCTTTGGGGTGCCTGCCGTAACAGGGCTTTAAGCTGCCTGCCGTGACAGGGCTTTTAAAGAATCGTGCTAGCTGGTACTGGGATTTGAGGTGCCTGCCGTGACAGGGCTTTGGGGTGCCAGCCGTTACAGGGCTTTAAAGAATCGTGCCAGCCGGTACTGGGCCTTGAGGTGCCTGGCGTGACAGGGCTTTGGGGTGCCTGCCGTTACAGGGCTTTAAAGAATCGTGCCAGCCGGTACTGGGCTTTAAGGTGCCTGCCGTGACAGGACTTTGGGGTGCCTGCCGTTACAGGGCTTTAAAGAATCGTGCCAGCCGGTACTGGGCTTTGAGGTGCCTGCCGTTACAGGGCTTTTTGGTACCTGCCGTTACAGGGCTTTAAAGAATCGTGCTAGCCGGTACAGGACTTTGAGGTGCCTGCCGTGACAGGGCTTTGGGGTGCCTGCCGTTACAGGGCTTTAAAGAATCGTGCCAGCCGGTATTGGGCTTTGAGGTGCCTGTGGTGACAGGACTTTAGGGTGCCTGTCGTTACAGGGCTTTAAAGAATTGTGCCAGCCCGTACTGGGCTTTGAGGTGCCTGGCGTGACAGGGCTTTGGGGTGCCTGTCGTTACAGGGCTTTAAAGAATCGTGCCAGCCGATACTGGGCTTTGAGGTGCCTGCGGTGACAGGACTTTAGGGTGCCTGCCATTACAGGGCTTTAAAGAATCGTGCCAGCCGGTACTCGGCTTTGAGGTGCCTACCGTGATAGGGCTTTGGGGTGGCTGCCGTTACAAGGCTCTAAAGAATCGTGCCAGCCGATACTGGGCTTTGAGGTGGTTGCGGTGACAGGACTTTAGGGTGCCTGCCGTTACAAGGCTTTAAAGTATCGTTCCAGCCAGTACTGGGCTTTGAGGTGCCTGCGGTGACAGGACTTTAGGGTGCCTGCCATTACAGGGCTTTAAAGAATTGTGCCAGCCGGTACTAGGCTTTGAGGTGCCTGGCGTGACAGGGCTTTGGGGTGCCTGCCGTTACACGGCTTTAAAGAATCGTGCCAGCCGGTACTGGGCTTTGAGGTGCCTGGCGTGATAGGGCTTTGGGGTGCCTACCGTTACAGGGCTTTAAAGAATCGTGCCAGCCGGTACTGGGCTTTGAGGTGCCTGTCGTGACAGGGCTTTGAGGTGCCTGGGATGACAGGGCTTTGGGGTGCCTGCCGTTACAGGGCTTTAAAGAATCGTGCCAGCCGGTACTGGGCTTTGAGGTGCCTGTCATGACAGGGCTTTGAGGTGCCTGCCGTGACAGGGCTTTGGGGTGCCTGCCGTTACAGGGCTTTAAAGAATCTTGCCAGCCGGTACTGGGCTTTGAGGTGCCTGCCGTGACACGGCTTTGGGGTGCCTGCCGTTACAGGGCTTTAAAGAATCGTGCCAGCCGATACTGGGCTTTGAGGTGCCTGGCGTGACAGGGCTTTGGGGTGCCTGCCGTTACAGGGCTTTAAAGAATCGTGCCAGCCGGTACTGGGCTTTGAGGTGCCTGGCGTGATAGGGCTTTAGGGTGCCTACCGTTACAGGGCTTTAAAGAATCGTGCCAGCCGGTACTGGGCTTTGAGGTGCCTGTCGTGACAGGGTTTTGAGGTGCCTGGCATGACAGGGCTTTGGGGTGCCTGCCGTTACAGGGCTTTAAAGAATCGTGCCAGCCGGTACTAGGCTTTGAGGTACCTGGCGTGACAGGGCTTTGGGGTGCCTGCCGTTACAGGGCTTTAAAGAATCGTGCCAGCCGGTACTGGGCTTTGAGGTGCCTGGCGTGATAGGGCTTTGGGGTGCCTACCGTTACAGGGCTTTAAAGAATCGTGCCAGCCGGTACTGGGCTTTGAGGTGCCTGTCGTGACAGGGCTTTGAGGTGCCTGGCATGACAGGGCTTTGGGGTGCCTGCCGTTATAGGGCTTTAAAGAATCGTGCCAGCCGGTACTAGGCTTTGAGGTACCTGGCGTGACAGGGCTTTGGGGTGCCTGCCGTTACAGGGCTTTAAAGAATCGTGCCAGCCGGTACTGGGCTTTGAGGTGCCTGTCATGACAGGGCTTTGAGGTGCCTGCCGTGACAGGGCTTTTGGGTGCCTGCCGTTACAGGGCTTTAAAGAATCTTGCCAGCCGGTACTGGGCTTTGAGGTGCCTGCCGTGACACGGCTTTGGGGTGCCTGCCGTTACAGGGCTTTAAAGAATCGTGCCAGCCGATACTGGGCTTTGAGGTGCCTGGCGTGACAGGGCTTTGGGGTGCCTGCCGTTACAGGGCTTTAAAGAATCGTGCCAGCCGGTACTGGGCTTTGAGGTGCCTGGCGTGATAGGGCTTTGGGGTGCCTACCGTTACAGGGCTTTAAAGAATCGTGCCAGCCGGTACTGGGCTTTGAGGTGCCTGTCGTGACAGGGTTTTGAGGTGCCTGGCATGACAGGGCTTTGGGGTGCCTGCCGTTACAGGGCTTTAAAGAATCGTGCCAGCCGGTACTAGGCTTTGAGGTACCTGGCGTGACAGGGCTTTGGGGTGCCTGCCGTTATAGGGCTTTAAAGAATCGTGCCAGCCGGTACTGGGCTTTGAGGTGCCTGGCGTGATAGGGCTTTGGGGTGCCTACCGTTACAGGGCTTTAAAGAATCGTGCCAGCCGGTACTGGGCTTTGAGGTGCCTGTCGTGACAGGGCTTTGAGGTGCCTGGCATGACAGGGCTTTGGGGTGCCTGCCGTTACAGGGCTTTAAAGAATCGTGCCAGCCGGTACTAGGCTTTGAGGTACCTGGCGTGACAGGGCTTTGGGGGTGCCTGCCGTTACAAGGCTTTAAAGAATCGTGCCAGCCAGTACTGGGCTTTGAGGTGCCTGTCATGACAGGGCTTTGAGGTGCCTGCCGTGACAGGGCTTTGGTGTGCCTGCCGTTACAGGGCTTTAAAGAATCTTGCCAGCCAGTACTGGGCTTTAAGGTGCCTGCCGTGACAAGGCTTTGGGGTGCCTGCCGTTACAGGGCTTTAAAGAATCGTGCCAGCCGATACTGGGTTTTGAGGTGCCTGCCGTGACAGGGCTTTGGGGTGCCTGCCGTTACAGGACTTTAAAGAATCGTGCCAGCTGGTACTGGGCTTTAAGAGTGTGAGAATAGGTTTCATCTCATGAGGAAAATACGAGAAACTCAAAGGTGAGTTTTGTTAATTCTTCTCTTATTTCCTTGGGTTTTGCAAGTTTTTGGTTTGCCCCAATCTAAATAGGGCATATTTTCTGTGGCAATGCATGCAACGAGGTGATATGTAATGCATGATTTTTTTATTTGCCCCAATCTAAGTGAAGGCAAATTTCTATGTCAAGCATGTAATGGATGGATAATGCGTAATGCATGATTTTTTTTATTTGCCCTAATCTAAATAGAGACAAATTTTCATGTTAAGTATGTAATGAATGGATAATGCATAATGCATGATTTTTTTTATTTGTCCCAATCTAAATGGAGGCAAATTTTCATGTTAAGCATGTAATGAATGGATAATGCATGATTTTTTTTTATTTGTCCCAATCTAAATGGAGGCAAATTTTCATGTTAAGCATGTAATGAATGGATAATGCATGATTTTTTTTTTATTTGCTCCAATCTAAATGGAGGCAAATTTTTATGTTAAGCATGTAATGGATGGATGATGCCTGATTTTTTTCTTTTGTTTTTTTTTTGCTCAAAAGTTCAATTCTTTTTCTGCCCCCAATTTAAATTGTGACAATGTTGATACAATGTATGCCATGAGTGATATGGAAGAGTGAATGATTTGCTTTTGATTTGCCCTAATCTAAATTGTGGCAATTTTTATGTGAAATATATAATGCATGATTGACTATCTTTTTTAAAAAAGTTCAACTCCTCATTTACTCCAATCTAAATTGGGGCTCATTTTGATGTGAAGGATGAAATTTTCCAATTCATGTGAAGATATGGAATGCTTAATGCATTTGAAATTGTAAAATGTATTTCTTTTTGTTTACAGGATTTTGATGCAAGAGGGAAACAATACTTGAAATTAGCAAAATGCTAGGGTTCTCTTAGTCATTTACAATAGGAAAGTTGTTGGTTTCCACAATGAAATTGCAAGTCAATGACTTAATAACTTTCGCCACAAGAATTGGACACTAAGGGGTCACACTTTCAGATATTTAAAACTGTTTATTCCTCCCATATTGAGAATTTTCAAGGCAATTTGTTTGCCCCTATGAAAGGCTTGTTGGACATGGATGCTCCATCTTGTCTATCTTTATCATCACTGCTTGTATAGTTAATAAGTGAAATTGGCACTGATTTTTATTTAACAATGTCAATGTAAACAATCATCGTAAATAAAAGGCTGTGTTTGAAAATGAAACGGAGTGGCTAATCAATGGAATGTTGGGAATATTTATAGGCATCTACATTTGGGTGCAAGAAATGTATGAAGGATAGGCATCACGTGGATAAGCCAAACTATGAAGTAGAAAGTGATGGAATGGTAAAATTGAGAACCCAAATTTTATATGATGTGTCTTTGGATAGTATAGAGATAAAAACGAATAAATATGGTAATTGAAAAGAGGGTCCCTCTTTGTTTTGTATGTCCCTTTGAAAATGACACAATTTTTGAGTAAAAGATCTTATGTTGAGATATAAGCTTGCCCCAATTTCAACAATCTGTATCTTGGAATGATCTTTAATAAGAAAGCTACCCCGATTATATTCAACAAGTCAAATCTCAATGAAGACTTATGGGGTTTGTAATGTGGCTTGGGTAAATTGGCTTATAAAATAAAAGGATATTTGGCTCAAAAGTTTTATGCCCCTTATGTAAATTCTTCGTTCAACCTTTTTCTTCTTCTATTCTAACATAAAATTATGCTAAAATTCACCTAACAAGAGAGGATATTCAGGGATTATGATGTAGCAGAATAAGATAAAATTGTGGGTTGAAAATGGAAAGGAGTGATAGTCTAAACATAAGTGCAAAATCACAATGGAATTTTTTTTAGACATGTGATCTTGCAAAACTTGACATTTCAATGGAGTTATCATTGGGAAAGGAAGAAAAATTCTCTTCTATTTCTTCTTCTTCTTGTTTTTTTTTCTTCCCTTCATATCCTATTGAATAAGTGAATGCTAGTGGAGGGATAATCTTCTTTTGATTTTTTATCAATTGGAGTATTTTTTTCTTTTTTTCTTTTTTTTATATTTATTCTTAGCTCTTAAGCTTTGCTTTCATGAGCTTGGAAATGGAAAGAAATTATCTAAATGGATAAATCTAGAGGGTTAAAAAAAGGCTTTAATGGGGTGAAAGAAAGTCTTGATCCTCTCTTGAAATTTGAAAATTCAGTATAAACATATGTTCGAGTACCCTACCCAGGTGATATTTGTAAACAGGTGAATGAAAGAAACACTACTCCTGGCTCAATATGGGTGACTAGGGAAAACTCCTTCAAGATTTAGGAAAGAAGAAAAAATGCCTCATATCTTTGACTTAACTTGTTAATGGAGCAAGACTATTGGATAACAACACAGTAAAATGATGATTTTGTTTTGAATTTTTGATTTTTTTTTTGTTTTAGTAATGTGATCAGAATGACTAAATGATGCAAGACTGTTGGATAACAAACACTATAGCATAATAATTTTTTTTTGTTTTAACAATGTGATGTGAATGAAAATAATCAAATGACAACGATCCAAACAAAATATATGTTGACTAGATGCCCCCTCTTCATTTGATTTCTAAGTGAGAATTTCATGAGATGATATTCTTATCTTAGAAATGAATGAAGAGAAAAAACATGTATTTTGTTTGGAGGGGCAAGACTCTTAGGTATCTACAACCAAACAAAACAAAACAAAATAAAAGAAAGGGTTTAAAATGCAATGTGGTTTATGAACTAAACAAAATAAAACCTTAATGGAGATGAATTGCCTATGTTCCAAAGGACCTGGTGGATGCCTGCTTTTACAAGGCTTGGAGGATGCTTGCCGTGACAGGGCTTTAAAGAATTGTGCCAGCCGGTACTGGGCTTTGTGGTGCCTGCCGTGATAGGGTTTTTAAAGAATTGTGCCAGCCGATACTGGGCTTTAAGGTGCCTGCCGTGACAAGGCTTTTAAAGAATCGTGCCAGTCGGTACTGGGCTTTGGGGTGCCTGCCGTTACAGGGCTTTTAAAGAATCATGCCAGTCGGTACTGGGCTTTGGGGTGCCTGTCATTATAGGGCTTTAAGGGTGCCTGCCATTACAGGGCTTTAAAGAATCATGCAGCCAGTACTGGGCTTTGGGGTGCCTGCCGTTACAGGGCTTTAAAGAATTATGCCAGCCGGTACTAGGCTTTTTGGGGTTGCCTGCCGTGATAGGGCTTTGGGGTGCTTGCCGTTACAGGGCTTTTAAAGAATCATGCCAGTCGGTACTGGGCTTTGGAGTGCCTGGCGTAACAGGGCTTTAGGAGTGCCTGCCGTTACAGGGCTTTTAAAGAATCATGCCAGCCGGTACTGGGCTTTGGGGTGCCTGCCGTAACAGGGCTTTAGGGTGCCTGCCGTTACAGGGCTTTCAAAGAATCATGCCAGCGGGTACTGGGCTTTGGAGTGCCTACCGTAATAGGGCTTTAGGGTGCTTGCCGTTACAGGGCTTTAGGGTGCCTGCCGTTATAGGGCTTTGAGGTGCCTGCTGTTACAGGGATTTAAAGAATCGTGCCAACCGGTACTGGGCTTTTTGGGGTGCCTGCCGTTACAGGGCTTTAAAGAATCGTGCCAACCGGTACTGGGCTTTGGGGTGCCTGCTGTTACAGGGCTTTAAAGAATCATGCCAACCGGTACTAGGCTTTGGGGTGCCCACCGTTACAGGGCTTTTAAAGAATCATGCCAGCCGGTATTGGCTTTGGAGTGCCTGTTGTGACAGGGCTTTGGGGTGCCTGCCGTTACAGGGCTTTTAAAGAATCATGCCAGCCGGTATTGGGCTTTAGGGTGCTTGCCGTAACAGGGCTTTAGGGGTGCCTGCCGTTACAGGGCTTTTAAAGAATCGTGCCAGCCAGTACTAGGCTTTTGGGTGCCTGCCGTAACAGGGCTTTAGGGGTGCCTGCCGTTACAGGGCTTTTAAAGAATCATGCCAGCTGGTACAGGGCTTTGGGGTGCCTGCCGTAACAGGGCTTTAGGGGTGCCTGCCATTACAGGGCTTTTAAGGAATCGTACCAGCCGGTACTGGGCTTTGGAGTGCCTTCCGTGACAGGGCTTTGGGGTGCCTGCCGTTACAGGGCTTTTAAAGAATCATGCCAGTCGGTACTGGGCTTTGGGGTGCCTGCCGTAACAGGGCTTTAGGGGTGCCTGCCGTTACAGGGCTTTTAAAGAATCATGCCACCCAGTACTGGGCTTTGAGGTGCCTGGCGTGACAGGGCTTTGGGGTACCTGCCGTTACAAGGCTTTAAAGAATCGTGCCAGCTGGTACTGGGCTTTGAGGTGCCTGTCGTGACAGGGCTTTGAGGTGCCTGGTGTGACAGGGCTTTAAGAATCATGCCAGCCAGTACTGGGTTTTGAGGGTACCTGGCGTGACAGGGCTTTGGGGTGCCTGCCGTTACAGGGCTTTAAAGAATCGTGCCAGCCAGTACTGGGCTTTGAGGTGCCTGTCGTGACAGGGCTTTGAGGTGCCTGCCGTGACAGGGCTTTAAGGTGCCTGCCGTGACAGGGCTTTAAAGAATCTTGCCAACCGGTACTGGGCTTTAGGGTGCCTGCCGTTACAGGGCTTTGGGTTGCCTGCCGTGACAGGGCTTTGGGGGGTGAGAATAGGTTTTATTTCACGTAGAAGATATGAGAAACTCACAGGTGAGGTTCGTTATTTCGTCTCTCACTTCCTAAAATTTTTTGTTGTTGTTATTGTTGTTGTTGTTGTTTGTTTGTTTTTTTTATTTTCTTTTTATATGTCGTTTTGCCCCAATCCAAATGCAGCATGTTTCTGCAATGTGGTAATGCGCCGTGTATGATTTTCGTAAGTGCTGAGAATATGTACAATATACCATGGATGGATGATTTGCAATGTAAAAGGTTTAAACCTATATTTGCCTCAATTTATGAGACTTCCTTTTGTGACAAATGCAAAGGGTAAGACGCGCTTATTTGCCCCAATGCAAATGTATGAATAATGCAAATGTATTGCAAAAATTTTATTGGAAAGCTTAATGTTGAAAACTATCTTAGTATTTATCCTTTTTTTTTTTGAAAATTTTGTGCACATTGAATAAATCATTTCGAACATAAGGTAATACCTCCAAGTCCGTTATTTAACCTTTATTCATTAATAGGTGTAGTATCATAGTATGCCGTTGCCCCTCTTTAGAAAATTCCAGTGACCAAATTCTCGTCACTTGATCTTGTCTTCAAGTTAATGAGATCAATTATTATGACCGAACACTGATAGTAGACATGCTCTCATTATCATTTTACACCTACGCAATGATCTTGATACCTCAAGGGTGAAAGGCGAGAATAAAGATACCAGCATTCTACGTCAAGTAAATACGTCAATAAATATTGTTCCTTGAATGCGAACCTGCTGTAATATAGGGGATATGAATTGAATATGATAACACGAAACGAGAAGAAAGATGGTCTCAAAGGAGCAAGGGCGGAAAAAAAAAATTCATTCACTGATGCTAAAATTCATAGAGAAATGGGAATATCTTGGTTTATGAGTACAAATGGCCAAAGCATAAATGGGATATATGGATTTACTTAATCACATCTCTTTCCTTTAGCTTTTCCAAACCCCAACAGGTGTTTCACTGAGCTGCTATTGATATGCATAATATAAGAGACGATGGAGTCAACTTTCCCAAACATAGATACTTAACTTTTGATGCCTTCCTTTCTTCTCCTAAGACATCCTTTTGTCTTGGCGAACTCTTCTTCTTCTTATCATGGCTTTGCCCTTTTTTTTTTAGCTCTAACTTTTGCTTAGGTTACCTTTACAGGTTTTTTAACCTAACGAGCTATTCTTTCCTTTTCATTTTCTATTAGCTCTAACTTTTGCCTAGGTTGCCTTTATAGGTTTTCAACCTAAAGAGCGCTTCATTCTTTTTCATTTTCTGTTTAAGCAAAGTAACACTTGACAGCATCTGCATTAATGGGCTTTGCTAACTCTTGACCGTCCTATGTCAGCTAGGATCAGTGCTCCTCCAGAAAAGGCATGTTTGACAACATAAGGTCCCTCATAGGTCGGAGCCCATTTGCCTCTATTATCTTCTTGGTTAGGCAATATTTTCTTGAGTACAAGATCCCCAGCACTGAATTCCCGTGGACGAAGTTTTTTATCAAAAGCTCTTGCCATTCTCTTTTGGTACAATTGTCCATGACACATTGCAATGAGCCTTTTCTCTTCAATCATGTTAAGTTGCTCAAATCGGGTTCGTACCCATTCATTTTCTTCTAAATCTACCTCTGTCAATACTCTTAAGATGGTATTTCCATCTCAATGGGTGTAACAGCTTCCATTCCATAAACAAGGGAGTATGGGGTTACCCCTATGGATGTGCGTGCAGTAGTATGATAACCATGTAAAGCATAGGGAAGCATCTCATGCATCTCATGCCAATCCTTATAAGTTACTGTCATTTTTCCAATGATCTTCTTAATATTTTTATTGGCTGCTTCAACTGCTCCATTCATTTGAGGTCTATACGGGGCTGAATTATGATGCTTGATTTGGAACTTCTCGCAAAAGTTCCTGACTTCCGTTCCATTGAGATTGGGACCATTATCAGTAATGATCCTTTCAGGAATCCCATATCGGCATAAAATATTTGTCTTCATGAATTTAAGGAACGTCTTTTGCGTGATGCTAGCAAATGAATTTGCTTCTATCCATTTTGTGAAATAGTCAATCGCGAGAAGGATGAAGCGATGTCCATTCGAAGCTTTTGGGTTAATTGGGCCAATAATGTCAATGCCCCACATTGAGAATGGCCAGGGTGATACCAAATTATGTAATGGGATTGGAAGAGCATTTATCCTATTAGCATAGATCTGACATTTGTGGCATTTCTTGACATGCTCAAAGCAATCTTTCTCTATTGTTAGCCAGAAGTAGCCACACCTTTGAATCTGTTTGGCCATAGTGTGACCATTCGCATGCGTGCCACATATGCCCTCATGTACCTCAACCATGATTTTCTTTGCTTCTTCTGAACTCACACAGCGAAGTAAAGTACCATCATAACCCCTCTTGTACAGAACATCTTGACTGATAAAAATGTCATAGCCAAACGACGAAGGGTTTTCTTTTCATTCTTAGTCATTCCAGCTGGGTATGATCTCTTAGTGATATAATCCTTAATATCCTGGAACCAAGGATATTCTTCTCGATCTTCTTCAACATTCAGACAGTACGCTGGAAAGCTTCTAGCTTTCACTTGGATGGGTTGGACATGGACTCCACAATCAAGTTGGATCATTGCTACTAAAGTGGCTAAAGCATCAGCAAAACGGTTTTTATCTCTAGTCAAGTGATAAAAGCTAGCAACCTTAAATTACTTAATCAAATCTGTTAGGAGTTCTTGATAGGGAATCAATTTTACATCCTTTGTTCTCCATTCTCCTGTTACTTGATGAATAATGAGAGCTGAATCACCAAATACCTTCAAACACCGTATACCAAGGGTAATAGCTGCTCGAAGACCATTAACACAAGCTTCATATTCTGCTATGTTGTTAGTACAATCAAATTCTAATTTGATGGCCACTGGAAATTGTTTTCCTTCTGGTGAAACGATCACCGCTCCTACCCCATTTCCATGCATGTTGGCGGCTCCATCAAAATACATTTCCCATTCTTGCTCTTCATTGTTTCCTTCATCACAACCTTCTTCTGTAGTGCATATGCCTTCATCAGGAAATTGAAAATCTAATGGCTGGTCATCCTCTAAAGGATTATCGGCCAAGTGATCTGCTATTGCACTACCTTTGACTGACTTTTGCATCACATGCTTTATATCATATTCTGATAGTACAACTTGCCATTTTAGTACTCTACCTGCAATGTGCGGGCTCTCAAAGATGTACTTAAGTGGGTCCACTCGTGAGATTAGCCAGGTAGTGTAGTAAAGCATGTATTGCCTTAGCCTTCTAGTTGCCCATACTAGTCCACAACAAGTTCGCTCAATCACCGGATAACGAGCTTCACACTCATTAAACTTCTTGCTCAAGAAATAAATTGCTCTTTCCTTCTTTCCAGAATCATCACGTTGACCTAGCATTGCTCCCATTGAGCGAGTGGGTAAAGTTGCTAGGTAAAGGATTAGTGGACGATCTGGTGATGGAGGGACCAAAATCGGGGGATTTAACAAATAATCTTTAATTTTATCAAAGGCCTTTTGACAATCATCATCCCATGTCTCCTTGCAATTTTCTTTAACAGCTTAAACATCAGTTCGCAAGTAGCTGTTAGATTGGCAATGAATCTAGCAATGTAATTCAATCGTCCCAAGAAACTTCTAACTTCTTTCTCTGTTTGGGGAGATGGCATTTCTTGAATTGCCCTCACTTTATCTGGATCTACTTCTATCCCTTTACGACTCACAATGAATCCCAATAACTTCCCAGAAAGAGCTCCAAAAATGCATGTTTAGGATTCAATCTTAGCCGATATTCGCGCAATCTCACAAATAACTTCTAAGGACTCCAACATGACTCTCATTTCTGCTGATTTAGCTACCATATCATCTACATATACTTCAATTTCTTTATGCATCATGTCATGGAATAGTGCTACCATAGCTCGTTGATAAGTTGCCCCAGCATTTTTCAAACCAAAGGCATTACCCGATAACAATAAGTTCCCCATTGGGTTGTAAAGGTTGTTTTCTCTTTATCCCTTTCATGCATAGGGATTTGATTGTACCCTGAATAACCATCCATAAAGGAATAGCGATAGCTTCGAGCAGTATTATCGACCAATACATCAATGTGGGGTAATGGAAAGTCATCTTTCGGACTCGCATTATTTAAATTACGATAATCAACACACATTCGAATCCGACCATCTTTTTTAGGAACAGGGACAATATTTGCCACCCATTGTGGGTAAGTTACTACCTCCAAAAAATCCTACTTCTAACTGCTTTATTACTTCTTCTTTTATTTACAAGGACACCCCCGTATTCATTCTTCTTAACTTCTGTTTCTTAGGCTCAACCTTAGGAAGTAATGGTATTTTATGAGAAGCAATGCTTGGATCTAGCTCGGGCATATCTTTATAAGACCATGCAAACACATCTATGTATTCTTTAAACAACTCAATCATTTGTTCCCTTTTAAGATTATCTACTATTTTGAGCATTCTTTGATCCTCCTCGGTTCCCATATTAACCACCTCAATCACTTCTTCATGTGGGCATATTCTCTTATCACTCAATTCAAGCATCTTGAAAAAGTTTGGATTACGTCTTCATCATCAGACTCACAATCAGGCATATCAGTGGCAACGAGTGAATCATCTTCAAAGGGCTTATTAACCTCTGGGTGAGAGATGGAATCAGAAGAAACAAAATCCCTAGACGATGAATATGAAATGAGATAAAGATAAGGAACATGAATGAAAGGGGAAAAATGTATTGAAGTGGATAGGGCGGATTAAAGAGATAAACATGAATGCAACTGAAATTCATTTTCATAAATTACATGCACCAAAAGTTTGCATTAGAGAATACCCAAGATCTATTACTTAAACCTGGGCTCAAGAGTGGATAACAAAATATGAACAAACTCTAAGCTAATGACATCATTGGCCTCTTCAAACTCCCAATTCGTCAAGACTTTGCTGGAATCATCGATTGCAATTGAGGTACTTGTTCCTCACGCTACATCTTCGTTAGAAGAGATCACCGAGATAGTTGGTTCATATATCACCTCAGACGGGCCTGGGAAGGATTCTTTAATGTGTGGAATCTCTAATTTACTGGCCTTTTTGCCTTTTGCCAAACTTGCTTTGTCTTTCATCTGGTCTTCTAGGGTAGGCTCATACCCTAAACCTTGGCGATTACAATTATCCAAAACCTTAATTGGACACGTAATTCCTTGTAAATGAGAGCCTAAACCTTTCCCTGGCATAAACCCACTCTTCGTCATGATTTTAGCCACGACGGAATTGATGTTGTGAGTACTATCATAAATATCTTCAACCTCTAGGCTTTGAAAAGAAACTCCATGATCTTTCTTTACAGCCTCAATATAAGGGAGTGAACTTGGTTGCTCACTATGAATTCCTCCTCTCCTTTAACTACTATAATTCCCCATCACTGATGAATTTAACCTTTTGATGTAGGGTATAAGAAACAGCCCTAGCAAAATGAACCATGGCCTTCCTAGCAGCATTGTGTAACTTGGGTCTATGTCATGAGTTGGAAATCCACCTTAAACCTGCTTGGCCCTATCTCCAGGGAGAGAAAACGGATCCTAATGCTTCCCGTCTTGATCCATCGAATGCTCTTACCACAATATTGCTTTTATGTATACTTGAAGCTTCTAGTGATAATGATTCAAATGTAGAGAGTGGCAAGACATTTAACGCTGATCCTCCATCAATTAATACCCTTGCGATTATGAACCCTTCACATTCAAAGTGATGTGCAAAGCCTTGGCTTGGTGGACTGCAGTTTCTATAACTTCCTCTTCCGAAAAGGAAATGGTAGAGGAGGCTTTTACAACATTCATTACATTGCCACCTTCTCAGGGGGATATTAGGAGGCACAAAAGCTTGATTCAACACTTCTTGCAATGCTTGGCGATGCACTTCGGAATTCAAAATCAAAGAAAGTATGGAGATATGCACTGGAGTTTTCTTCAATTGGTCCACAATGCTGTAATCACTTTGCTTCATAATCAATAAAAACCCATCTTCTAATTTTTCCATTTCTTTAGGATTATCTTCCTTTGGCCTGTCAATACTTGTATTTTTTCTTTTTACCATTTTCCTAATGTAAGATGGTAAGTATGGTTTTCCACTTCGAGTAACACCCCCTTGGTTGCCATTTCATTACTTGTCCCGGCAATCAACGTTGGGTTTTTGTGGTTCTCCATATGCTTTGATATTTCCACGGGACTGCTCGATCACTTTCATAGGGAACGGGGATGAGGCGTGCTTATGGTCAATGTTGGTTGTCTTGCGTAAGGAGCAAAATCTACAGAAGCTTTGTTTATCACAAAGAGACTGCTTGGACTCGCTCTTTTAGGCTTGAATTTTT